>NW_005054300.1:1214847-1242347 GCF_000277835.1 Geospiza fortis | reverse complement strand
TACTTTGGAAATATTGACTTCATTGTAATGTAGATTTTTTTTTCTGAAGATTTTTATAGAAACTGATGAATTATTTTAATCCTGGCATGGACCATACTGATTCTAGGTATAAGAGAATTTAGATTAATCCAGTGCAACGTAAGAACTTTTGGAAGTATTTTTGGTTGCTCTGTGTTGAGGTCTCCAATAAAATAAAACATTTTCCTTTCTTCTTTGAGCAGACTCCTCAGACCATGTCTTGCCTTCTTTTATTACTTCTATTGCATAGAGAGTTTCTCTACACAGCACTGGGGAGGCCATTCTCTAGTGCTGTTTCTAAGTCTGAGTTCCCCTGTACAAGAAAGGCATTGACTTACTGGAGTGAGTCCAGGAAAGGACCATGAACAGAATTAAGGGACTGGAGCATCTTTCATGTGAGGAGGGGCTGAGAAAGCAAACAGTGTTCTGTGTGGAGAAGAGAAGGCTCTGGAGGACTTTATAAGTGTGTGCAAGTAGCTGATGGGTTGGAATGAAGCAGAGGGGCTCCTCTCAGTAATATCCAGTGGCAGGACAAGAGGCACAAATTTTAACCTGTGAAATTCCATCAGAACATTATAATTTTTTACTGTGGTAATGGTCAAACAGTGAAATAGGTAGCTCAGAGTGATAGTCAACTCTTCATCTCAGAAGATACTCAAAATAAGTCTTGACTCTGGGTCACCCTAGGGTAGAGTGCTGGACAAGATGATCTCAAGAAGTCCCTTCTCACCTCAGCCATTCTGTGGTTCTGTGAGGTGGATGTGACAGCCCTTAAGTATCTATTCTACTTTATTTATGTGGTGTCTTTTCACAATTATGGATATGTAAGTTGCATACTGTAATGAAGCTGGATGATTTTCACCTCTGGAATAAGTCACATTTGGGTCTTTTTTATTACCTTAATCAGCAAAAATACATATACTATTTTAACCTGCCCCTGTGATCATCTAGGGATTAATCTGACATCACATAACTAATTTTATGCAATTTCACATTACAATTCCTGAAACTTACCATGATAAATTAGAAGCTTTTTTCCTGTTTGCATCTCTAAATTGATAAGCCCTTTCATCTTATGTACAGTTGTTCATACAAGCTGAGATCTGTTGGAAGGTCTGACTTCCTCCTTTGAGCAGTGTCATTGATTCATGCCTTCAGTGGTGTCTGAACAGGATGCCACTTATGTCACCATCTCTAAGGCAGCCCAGCACTGTCAGGCTTTCATAGTTTGTCTGCTGTCATTTGTTGATGCTGAGGATGTTTAAATCTATGCAGAAACCTCCTGAAGGACTACGCAAAGCCTTTCGTATCTGGCAGCCAGTTCTGGAGTACTCAAGGCCCACTGTAAGCAGAAGAACTTTATTCTAAACATTTGTAGGGGTATGTTGCAAATTTAACAGGTGTTTGAGAAGCTGATTTGGTACACCTGGGAGTTAATCAGAGCATTTGCTTTTAAGTTGCCTGAATTTTATGGCAGAAACATGACGAAAATCTCTCAAGACATAAAGAGAAACAATCAGCTGTTTGAATCTCAAAGGTCTCCATTGTTTGTACCAAGTAGGGGAAGTTTTTAATAATGGCTGATAACACTGCAAAGTGCACTCATCTGCTTTTTAAATTCAAACACTGTTTTAAAGAATATTTCTTGTTATTTTTCTGGATTTGTGTTATAATCTGCTTTGCTGGTGAGAAAGAGACAAGTTTACAGCCTTGTAAGTAGGCATTTCCACACCACACATTATTTGCAACTCTGCAACTCAATTCTCTTAATTTCAGGCCACTTAGTCTGACCATATAGCCCCAGAATATGAGAAAACAATTTTCATGCATTCTTAAAACCTGTTTTCAGTCAAAAAGAGAGTTTACCAACTTAATCCTGATTAATCACAAAATTCTGTCTGGTTTTGAGAGGGCTTAATTCTATTCCCCATGCTCAGATTTCCACAGTACCAAAATGAATTCTAGAACTTCCTTATTTTGTCTGCAGAATGTAGGATAGTAAGGTATACTCTTCTTTGTTGAGTCTTAGATATGTTTGCTCAGACAGGAATGTTTTGAATGGGGAATAGTTTAAAATGCTTCATTCATCTTCAGTGATAAAATTGGCATGGAAATGTAAAACACTGTCAAGGAGAAGAAGAGCACACCTTGTTGTAGAGGACCGTTGTGCTCTGCAGTTGAGTTGCTTTCACTAAGTTCTTCTCAACTGCCAGATATTTCCAAGAAAAAAAAAAGTGTTTATATAATGTAGGTTTCACCTTGTCTCAGGACAATGTAAGAGAGAGAGAAAGATCCAACAATTGAATGCTGTCAAGGCTTTCAGGGGAAAACTATGTTGCATGTATTTACTTTTTTTTTCCTTCATCACCCTTAGATATTTCTGTAGCTTTCAGTAATTTGAGAAGTGTTGAGCTTGCCTCTATGAGTGATGATTATTGGATATTATGCTATGGCTCTGAATCTCTCTTAAATATCTGTGCTACTAGAAGAGTTTGTGGATAATATATCTGTTCTCAGTGCTTAATCTTTAAAATTTTGTCTCGGCTTCTATTTTTATACCCCTTTTGTAGCATGTAAACATGGTGTTTTGCAAGTTAAGAAATCAAAGGAAGAAAAAGTCTCCTGTTCCATTTACAGGAGAAACTTGAGGTTGCTTAAAATTATTATTTCTTTCAATCCTCCTTACTCATTGGGAATCTCAGGAATATGTAACTCTGCAACAGTTAAAGGAGAAATATCTCTCAGCAGGAGACACAACAGCTTATTTTCCACCCTTGTGTGACATGACTAATTCTTGTTACTAAGGGACCAAGCAAATTTCAGTGGCTTTCACCTGTTGTAATGAGCTACAGTCAAACCTCCTTTTCTGGACTGAGCCATAAAAACATGATATAATTAATGTTGTGACCTACAGGCAGATGGTCAGACCCACCTCAAAGCATTGACAGCCTACTTGCTGGAAAGGAAATAGGAATTTCTGTGTTTGCTTCTTTATGGAGTAATATTAATTATTGTCTTATCTGGATGCAGCACTGAGTGAAAGTGCAGTGAACAGATCAGTGGAAGTATGTTAACAAATGTTTATAAAGTGCTTCTGAAGGCAGGAGTCTTCAAGTTCAATGATTTTAGCATGAAAAGGGAACTGTTTTAACAGAACTCTAGGAGATGTCCTGCCAGATATGAGTAATGGAATTTGATGTACAAGCACATTGTCCACAGCAGCATGTCACAGATTTGGGTCTCTCGCTCCTTTACTGATGGAACAATCTGAATCTCCAAGCAGCTGCCCTGAAAAACCTTCTCCCACCATATTTCATGGTGTGGTTGTGCTGGTCAGGTGTCATGCACACCAGATGCACACCAGAGCTGTCATAACATATGTGAAACCATTAAAATTAAAATAAGTATATTGACCAAGCTGCTTCCATTCCATTACAGTTGCAAGAGCTGGAGTTTACTTTACAGGTACAATAGAATTAAAAAGTGTTTGCTCAGCTTAAAAAAAACTTTAAATGGCTCTAACATCCATTGTTCATTTAACAAAGTAACAAATCCTAATGTTCATACATATAGGGCTGCATTAGACTAGTGGAAAGGTTGCTGCTTCTCCTTTGTAATTTTGTATGCTTAGTAATTTACTTGAATTAGTTAATATCTCTTGGACCTTCACATGCCTGTTCTGTCTTCAGGTGTATGCATATTCTGATTACATTTGAGCTCCAAATAACTAAGAGTATGGAAATGGAAACCAAGTTTTGAAAATCAGGACCTTGCTTCTAGTGTCCCTTGCTTTAAATAAAAAAGGCTATTCCTGTCCTAGATATTTACACTTAATATCTATCTATTTCATCTCTAATGAATTATTCATACATGTATATGTGAATCCTGTGTGTAAAACCTTTCATTAGAGAAAGAGGGCTTCTGAGTTCTGGAGCATATACCAATATCTCCTCCTCAGGTGTTTCTTTGATGTGCCAGAACATCTTTCTACTGAAATCTTAATCCAAAGTTTCTATAGTGAAATGAGTTTTTATGCAGTTTCCAGTCACCATCAGAGAGAGCTTTTCATGATCCCTGTTTCTTCTGCTAGCAGCAGTATTTTATGTTTCATATATAATTTTTTTTCTTTTCTGGCTGATTTCTATTAAAATCTGTTTATTGTTTCAGAAATTCATTTTGAAGTGGCATATTGCATTCCTACATCTCTAAGCCCTCTGCCCTTCTTCATAGTCTGGGCTTTAAAGTGGTGAGGAGGAAGAAATAGGGAGAGATTTTTGTTTCTGGGGATGTCAGGCCTCAGGAGTATCCCAGCTGCACGGTCATGGGGGGAATCATGTTTGGGTTGTGCTGCTGCTTTGTAATAAAGAGTCAGAAGCAGCATTGAGAGACCAAACTACTCAGTTTCCATTCCTTAGTGCTTCACCATGCAGTTGTTGATACCAGGGAAGGGCTTTTTACACCTTCAGTTTGAATATTTCCTGCTGGTTCCTTGCTTGTCCAGTCACTGAGCTGCTCCCTATTGCCACCTCCTCCCTCTCACCATCCTTCCCAGCTCTGACCTCCCAATTCTAGCTCTTTAATACTCTTTCTCTCTATTCAGATACTCCTTTGCATATTAATTCAAATTCTGGCACCATCACACTTTTCCTTAGCTCTGGGAAGGATTTGATTCAGCAGCAGTGTGGGGCTTGCACCTTTGGGGTCATGAAAAGTTTATCCAGTAATTCACCCTGTGTTGTCTACTGGTTTTCTTAGCCTGTTCCCTCTGCTCCTTGGCCCTCCACATTTTTATGTGTTGTTTCAAATGCAGGATATTGATTATTTTGGTGGTTTTTTGTATTTTTAAATACATGAAGTACTTACCATTAAGTAAGGAAATTGTGCATTTTCATTAGTTGAGGGTACTGCCCTCAACTGCTACCAAAAAACCCCTTTCCAACTACTTTTTTTGAAGAGATGAGGAAACACTTACTTTATAGAGTTGTAAGACCATTTCTGTTAAAAGATTATCTTTTGGTATTCAGCACCTTTCAACTGGCTTTCCAATAAAAAGAGGGCTTATCTTTCACCTCAGTAGGTTTGGGATTATATCATTAATGCAGCAAATAAGGAATGTCAAATCTGTTCAGTAGTACAGATTTGCTAAGTTATAGTAGGAGAAAATAGTGATCCAAATTTGTCCTTTTTGCCCTCTGTTTTGGAAGAAGTCACAGGATATGTTACATGTGCAGGAATTCATTATTGTACCACACATCATGGGACAACTTAACTTCAGTCTTGTTAGGAACTTGCATCCAGTTGAAGTTTGCTTAAGACTGATTTTTGGATGAGCTAACATTGCAATAACCTTATAAAGATGCATTATTATATGTAATAGAAACATAATTTTAGGAGTTTTTATTCCATGCTAGAATGATGAAAACTTTTTTTTTCAGTTATCAGAAACTTTAAGTACTTCCTGTGTGTATGCCAGACAAATAATCACACAGGCTAAAATTTGTATATGTTTTCACAAATACCTTGCAATTGTCATAGAATACCTGTGAATAATATTAATATTTGAATTATAGGCTGAACTCAGAAGAGAACATAAAAGCATTATTTTACAGGCCCTCTATTGGACCACTTCTACTGCATAGACTGTTGTATAGGAAATAACCTCTAACTGAATCAGAGAAAACAGTATTTCAGCATAATTGTTTTTGGTGCAGAGGCTCTTTCTTTAATGTATTTATTCATATAAGATGGTGTTTATTGATGACTGTATTCATTGTAGCTTATTCCTAAGTCTGTAGTAAAGCTTTTGAAGACTTTTTTGTCCTAATAAGAATGTGAGGATCTCAGGTCAAGGTATATGGCTAGTTTCTGGTCTGAACTTGCGCTACCTGCTTCTTTCAATTTTGAAATTATTTAGCCTCAGGGAGCCTTCCCCTCTGTGATAACATTTCAGAGTTTGTTGTCTGGTTCTGAGCAGGTAAGGCAAATAAAAGAAAGAAGGATAAGAATAAAAAAGATATTTTGAGCAGTATCTGTTGTTTCTGGCAATGTGAATAAACTCTCCAAACCACCTTGATTTGCGAAAGAAATAATGGGAAAAGCCACCAGTTGTCTGTCCTCCATATATATGTTTATATTCTCTTTTGTTATCTGTTAACTCTCAGCCACTGTGCTTAGGTGTCTCCAAGAGATGTTAGAGTTTAATCTAACATAGCTTGTCCAGAAAACCCATTTCAACAGGTGGACAAAAAATGTCAAGCCTATAGCAAGTAAATGTTCAACTTGTACAGGCCTGAGAAGACCTCTTGATCAGGCTGCATATTCTCCCTGAGGAAAATCAGTTGTAGGAAACTTGTGCAGAATTTTTCAGATAGTTTGGAACTGCTGGTTAATCTTTAATGGGTAGAATTCAAATTCTGGTGTGTTGTCCCTAAACACTGTTCCCATTTACTTATGATTTATTCTCTCCCTCCCATCCCATATACCACTGGCTCTCCTTTTGAACTTTCACCAAGTGAAAGGAATTGATTCCAAGTGATACTGGCTTGGCAGTGACAGTCAGTCTGTTGCAACTTTTGAAAGAGCACAGCTGAATGGAATTACAAGTCCACATTTTGACCTTCAAATATATTAATACACTGCTAATTTAATGACTTCATTTGGTGAGTTCATTCTCCACGGAACATCAGCTGTATATTTCATCAAAAAAACAGACTTTGGTGGATTGGAATTTCTGGTATTTAAGTAAACAACCTCATTTTCAATAGTTTTTAACAGATTTCTTGCTACATGCGCACGGCTGAATTTGCACAGCATGAGGTCTTGCTTGGCAAAGACTTTTTATATTACAGCTTACATCAAGAAGAAAATTTGGTGAGCTTAGACTTGACAAAGCTCACCTATGTTTTGTGGATTTTTTTTATATTTCTTGTTTGAAGCTTTCTACCTCTGCTTCCTGATAGGCTAACATTGTTTTCCTCCAAATGCACTAAAGAATGAAGTTTAACATTAAAAAATATATCTGTACTGAGCGTGCTTTTCTAGGTAAAGCCAATATCAAAAGGTTTTCATGATACCACATCTTTCAAGCACAGTATTTTGCCCTTTTACATCTTAGGACTGAAGGGTTACAGTTACACAAATGCCTTTTTTTTGAGGGGGGAGATATAGAGGCAGGGAGGAGAAACCCAAACTACTGTCCTGAAACAGGACATACAAACACAGAATTGAAAAACATCATTCTATCATAGTATGGAATGATGGAAGGGCACCTTATCTGGGTATTTCTTCATACAGTTAAAGTCACACCATGCTACTGTATGATAATGATTTTATTATAGTGCTGATAGAGTTTTTGTCCTGCAATTACTGACATTTATGGTCCAAAAAATTATCCATGTGTTGCATGAACAAGCAGTCAGGTTTGAGAAGTGCTGAGCATTGTGGAACCTTAGTCCAGTTACAGTTGAAATGTCAGCTTGTGTAATGTGTGTCAGATGAGGACATAACCTCTAATTTGTGCAAGTACTGCCGACCATCCAAGTCTCTATTTTTAAATCAAAACTTAAGACTCAGGAGTTCCATGTTGGAAGCTGTTTACTGACTGGCTTGATTTCATCCTGTCAGTGTGAGTGGAACTGCTGATGTGCAGTACCACTCATCTCTCTGAACTGGCAGTATGAACCAGCACTGTGATTTTCTTTGAGCTGTTACAGTCTTATTTTGAGGAACTATTTCTGGTTATTGGCTACTAGTACTTGTGAGGAACTGTAGACCAACAAAACTGTAGTTCATGGATTTGAGAATACAAATTCACTACTTCACATCAGTCACAGGCCATTTATGCACATCTGTACATGCTTGTTTCTCTGTATTTTCTCTTGGCTCAAGAGAACATTTTTGTTTTCTTCTATGATTTTGTGTCCCTTCCATATTTTGCAAACCTTTTCCTTGCTCCTAAGGTATCAGCTATCTGTCACATTGTAGTTCTTTTTCTGCCACATTCTCTTTACCTCATTGTATTTTGCTATCTCCAAAATGTAAATTTTTATATGGAATTATATATTCTTGGCCTAAACCTTAACAAATGTAATAAATTGTCATGGTTATAAACATGCCCAGTTATTGGCAGAACATAAATATTTACATATTAAATTGCAAATGTGTGTGGGCACATGCACATTGATTGACACATTGATGTGCTTGCTGGGGAAGAATCAGAACCATAGAAAATGCTGATTTGGAAGGGATCCATAGAGTTCATCAAGCCCAACTCCTGACCTGCACGGGACAACCCCAAGAATCACACCATGTGCCTGGGAGCATTGTCCAAGCACTTCTTGAACTCTGTCAGGCTTGGTGCTGTGATCACTGCCCTGGGGAGCTGTTCCAGTGCCAACCACCCTCTGGCGGAAAAACCTTTTTCTAATATCCAACCTAAACCTCTCCTGACACAACTTCAGGCCAATCTGTCACTGGTCACCAGACAAGCTCTCTCTGTTTTGCTTAGTACCTTTCCAAAAAGGTTTGCAAGATAAGAGTTTGTCTCCATCAGGGAGGTTGAGGTCTGTCTGTTTATCTCCAGATCGAGGGATCAGGATCAGATAATTGTTGTCGTTTGCGTTTTTGTGAAATAAATTCCTCAATTTACTTTGCATATCTTGCAAAGATAAACATGTTGCAAAGGTAATCTCTTGCATCTACTTGGCTGGTGCCTACTGGAGTGAATTTTTCCACATGTTATGGAGTCTGTGACTCTGTAAAACTGAAGATTTCAGTGTTCATGTGTTTTAGTTTTGTCTTCTGTTTAGCTCTCTTGCAGGATCTAGAGAGCCAACATGCAAAACAGTTGGAATGACAGTATTGTTTAGGTTTTGATTTTTTGTTATTCACAGGGATGCAATAATTCTGTCTTTTCATTACAGATGTCTTGAAAGCATTAATCTGATTTTTATAGTTGAGTGCTGTAAGATTTCCATGTGTTGAATGTTTTGGCACTTGCCTACTGTAATAATTGGCTGGAATGCCATCTTGAGAAATTTTCTGAGAATTATTATATTTGCTTTACTCTGTATGCAAGTGATTTTTCTGTTTTAGTGTCCTATTTTTCAGTAATGAAATATGAGGTATAGAAGTGTTAAGAATTAAACAGAGATCACATTAATTTTTTTTTCATTATTTTATTATTTCTTTTAATTAACTGCTTTCAATTTTATGGAGAGGATGTATTTAAATCCAGTCTAGAAACAATGATATTTTCTCAAATGAGTTTAAAGTGGCAACTCAGAGTATTGCTCAAATGGTAATAATTCAAGGGAAGGGTTTTTTAATGCATACCCATAAAATGTTCTATACAGCAAGTATTCTAGCAAAACTTTATAAATATGTCATGAACTACATTAGGTATTTATTTATAACAGAATAAATGCTAATTTTAACATTTTAAGATTAATCTTTGGAGAAAACATTTAGAAATGCTTTTTAAAGCCTGGCCCACGAAATGGAAATGACACTAAATTTGTGGAATAAATTAATCACTTGTAAAATATGCTCGGATAGACTTTGGTGTTTCCCTATGTTGATGACATTTTTTTAGTTATTTTATTCTGCTATTAAAACAACAAAATAATGTTTGTGATCTCCTTTTTCCAAGAAAGTTTTTTCAAACTCAAAATTAATTAAGTCATGAAATAAAGAAGAATATGCCATGACCTATATAGCTCTTAACGAAATATATGGTGGTCCCCTGAACACCCAGAGGGACAAAACTGAGTTTGAAAGGTTTTATTTTCTTTTGGTGGAAATTTCCATGTTTAAGCAGCTATGCAAAAACAGAGAGTGAATCTTTGATTAAGAAAGTAATTTTAACTAGTGGTTCAAAATAAGATTGACTGTAGT
The DNA here is from genome assembly GCF_000277835.1 of Geospiza fortis. Lineage (NCBI taxonomy): Eukaryota > Metazoa > Chordata > Aves > Passeriformes > Thraupidae > Geospiza > Geospiza fortis. The sequence goes on along the minus strand of NW_005054300.1, from coordinate 1,232,435 downwards.
TTTTTACTTCTAAATTAAATCAGTTGTGTGTTTCTGTATGTTTTTAAAGAACAATGTTTATTACTTTACTCTGCTTTCCTACTAGATACGTGATCATGTCTCTTAAAACATTTTAAAAACTTAGGCCATTTGTAATGGAACCTTTTATTCCTCTGTGATGATCTGCATAGAACACTTGCACCATTATGTTTACATTTTGTCTGGGAACTACTATGTTTTGGTAACAAATGAGCGTTTTAAATATTTGCCTTGTAAATTTATGAAATTTGAAGCAAAATTTTGATACAGGAAGGTAAAATATTGAATTAACAATGAAAATAGCTTATTATGGTCTCTTGTTGTACTGACTCTTTGCTTGCTCAAGCACTCAAACACAAGTCCTGGTGCCAAAAGCCAGAGGACCCATATTTAACTCATTCCTACTACAGAGCTCAGGAGTTGGTGTATTAGCAGTTTTAGTTCTGTACAATTTGTGGACTATCAGTTTTTCTGTTACAGCTTATTCATGCATAAAATAACATTTTCTGCTTTGCATAATGATAGAAAGTTCCTGAATTGTAAAGTTCTGCAAATGTGATGAATATTATTAAAGTTCTGGAGTATCATTTTTAGCCAATTTAAATGCTTGCCACAATGTGCCTCGTTTGTGCTGCAAGTGTAATAGTATCTCTTCACACAATTACAATTCCTTACAAAGCTAATATTTTGAGATGTTATGCTATTGACCATTTGTTGCAGTGGAGATGTAAAAATCCCTGTATGAGCTTGGCATTTCTGAAATTTATTACCTTCCCTGTCATTTTCCATAAGTGTGCTACGGCTTCATTGACATTTGTCAGAGTAATTTATCAGGAGACTAATTGCTCACTTGTAGTTTTTCTTCAGACATGTTAATGCTTGGGTAACAAACTACAGTAGAAAACTCTGTGTGATTTTGCAAGGGCCCAATCCAGAGTTCACTGAAGGCAGCAGGGAAGTTTCTCTTGATTTTCCCTGAGATCACACTGGAAAGTATGGGGAATAACCATAATCAAAAACGCCACAACTGTTATTCAGTTATTATTTTTTTAAATGAATTTTAGTTTAGTTTGGTAAAATATGTTGATGTCCCTTGATATTGAGTAGTCTCTACAATGGTTTCATTTTTGCTGTGGGGAAATAGCACAATGACCATTCTGTGCTTGGGAGATGTTAAGTTCAGGGCTGAAGAATAGAGTTCATGAAGATAGTACTTCTAGATTTGAAGTGTTGGAGAGCTATCTGAAAATGATCCAGGTAGACTCTGTTCTTAAGTTTTAATGTTTTGGGGAGTTTGTATCCAGTCAAATACAGTGCTTTATCTCCAAAGATGAAATTTTCCCATTTTGTCTATATAATGTTTATATATGGACAGGAAATAGAAGTCAGAATCTAGATATGTTGACCCCTGAGATCTAATATTGACCTCAGTGAGTATTAACGTCTCGGATCAATAAATGCTGTTATTGACCTCAAAGAAAAATCAATAGCAGCTTGTTAATTTGCAAACTATGACTGCAAGAAAATGGTACACATTTTGTTCTTCATTATCACCTATTTATATCTATATTTTAATGCTTTCAGTGTTTCCACCTAGAGATCATCATGTCAAAACATTTCAATCCCAGCTGTTAAAAGGTTGGGGATACAGACATTGTACATTATGGAATAATTGAGGAGCAGTACAGGTTAGTTCCCATAAGTCATGAAAAGAATAGACTGAACAGTTGTATTTCACCTGTGTTATTTTTCTTTTTGGGGTAGTCCAGTCCATTTCATTTTCTCTGGTGTACTTCATCAAAACATTGCATAAAAGTACTATATTTTACCTGCCAGATTTCAAAATGAATAATAAAGGGGATGAAAACCTGACTACTGGAAACAAGGAGACTGAAAGTGATCACTACAAAAGATCATAATTAATATACAGCGATTTTTCTTATTTACATAAGGATGACAGGTTTCTAGGCAATACTATGTTCTGATATGTTACTGTGTGACTATATAACAAAGAAGAGAAAGTTCTAAATGACAAAGTATTGGTGAAGAGGTGTTGTTTTGTATCATAGCAGGTTTTGTATATGAACACTGAAATGTCAAGTTTTACAGAGCTTGAAATGCCTAAAAAATGCCTGTTGCTGAAATTCAGATGTCAACAGTCCTGCATATACACCACTTTGATATTTAAACTTTAAAACCTCATCAATAGTTTAGTATTACTTTGGCCTTGTTATGATTTGACTGCCAAAAAATGCAGAGGCTGATTTGGTCTGGAGGGTTGTGTCTTCATTTGCAGAAGACAAAGCTCAAATCTTTCAGCCTTTTACACTAAGTCTGTCTGATACATCTGCAGTGATCTTGGCAAGCTGGTGACTGTGTTTAGAAAACTTTTCCATCATTAAATGACAGTATGAGAGAGATTTAAATGCAAAACTAAGGCCATACTTGCATTTTTACAACTGAAGTTGCTGCAATTTTTTTGCCAGTTTGATGGCAATGTGGTTTTGCTCTTTAATACCATGGGTTCTCAGAATTTCATTTGTGCTTCCATATAACCCTCTTGAGAGATAGAAACAATGATATTATACTCATTCTGTTGATAGACAAAAGCACAGTGATGTTAAATTAAAAAAAAAAAAGAGGTGAGAAGGCAGCATCAAGCTAGATTTGTCTCAGAGGTTCAGAAAAATGAGGCTGGTGCAGATCTGGAAAGATGTTTGTGGTTATGATGAGTATCTTTTCTGTCTTGCAGAAGTCTGAATGATCAGGCAGGGTGGTATCTTAAATCCTATATAGACATCCCAAATAGTATGAGCATTTTCCTTGATTCTCTATGTTGTTTTGAGTCATGTCTGAGTAATCAATACGTTTGGATCCTTCTGCAAGAGACCAAAACAGAAATGGTGCAGGAAGGTGACTGATTTGGGGAGGAAGGAAAGTTCAAAGTCTCACTGCAGGAGTAGAGAGATAATCTCAATTTTACAGTTTAGGTTTATCTCATTTCAGCCTACAAAGATCGCAGAGCAGCACCCAGGTGTTCAAAGCGTCAAATTGTCCATTCCAGCAGATTTTTTGTAGTAGAACTGGGAACAAAGTCTGGGGCAAGCAGACAAACTGTTGATTGTTAGCCAAATGTAGCTCTGTGACTCTGCAGACCATTTATTTTTCAAGACAGAAGTCACCTCCTCTGCTCAGGAACACAGTGCTGCAGTGGCTGGATCTCAATGCGACCCCAGGTCTCAGGATTACTGGACATTTCTCATGATGGCTGGCTGGTACCTGGGGAATTTTCTGCTCTGGAAGCAGTGTCTTCAAGGTGTACTGAAGTTCAAGAAAAAGCCTTATGAATTCAAAATGCCAGTTGTCATCTACAAACATCTAATGCTTTATTTTCTCTTCTGATATTCTCTGTAATCACTAGAACTGTTTACTTAGTTTCTTGAGAAGTCTTAGGACTGATACCATGTCTAACTTACCCAAAGGAGAAGGAAATATAAAATAATTCACAATGTTTTAATTTTTAAAAAGTCATGTTCAGAACCCAGTTTATGCAGTACATCAGAAGGAGTTCAGTTTATAATTATAAAATCACTGAGTTTAACTTCTTAATAGATGTCACTGATGGCAGACTTACTGATTTCCATAACTGAAATGTTTTGAAATTTTGCTCTAATGGTCAGTGGGGCACAAGCTAGTAATGTTATGAGATGAGATGTTCTGCTTATCCTCTTTGTGAATGACTTTTACTCTCCACATTTTCCTTTATTAAGGGAATTTTCCATTTACTTCCTATTTGGGGAAAAAGTCTCTACATTATTAAAGTGTATAAAATATTTGATGCCATAAAATGGATCTATTTTAGTTTGATAAACTAGAAATATCCTGCACTGTGAGGGTCATAGCTTATAATACATACTGTTAGTACTTTTTCATTTTTCTATATTAGGAGATTAGTGAAAAATAAGCTCTATCAATTAAGTTTTATTGCAAAATTATCTTCAGATGTACAGCAGTGAAGATGATATTGAGTGATAACACTAGAGTGGATTTTGTATAAAGCAATTACAACTTGAAAACCACAATCTGAATGAAAATATTGCTTAGGGTTTTTTGTAATCTAGCATTAATACCAAAAAACTCTTCCTTTGGAAAGTGCTTAAATTACCTCTATTAAATACAAGACATTCCTAAGGTGTTCATGTGTGCTATTGACTGAAAAATACTTATATTAGGTTTTACTGCTCATGCTTTGTCAAATCTGTAAAGTATATATGAATATATAGTTCCGCCTCATAAGATGTTTGTTTAGTAATACCTTGTTTTCCTAAAAATATTAGTTTATATATGGATAACAGAGTTCTTGATTCAGAAATTATCTTGTGTAGATGCAATTTGACTATGAAATTCTCTGCATTCCTAAAAGCAGTGATTTACCATGAAGGAAGCAGCAAGCCCTTTTCCTCATATGATGCAGTACATATAGCCGCATATGTTTCTTTGACATGTTATTCTGGAGTTGAAAGTGCATTAAGCTTTGCAAAATTAATTCCAAGAACTTCAGAAGTGAATTGTTTAATTCTGCTAATAATGAATGAAATCTATCCAAATGCTCAAGTCACTCCTTGTTCAATTCTGCCGTCACACCTTCAGTGGGGCAGGCAGTCCCTCAAAACACATGAAGGAATCTGTTAATTTAGAAAAACAAAGCCAATTGTTGAATAGCTACAAAGCATTTCAGCCCCTTTTCATGACATAGGGAATTTTTGCTTGTGGCATTCACTACCCATTTTCGAACATCATGCTTCAAAATGTTCTATTGAGTACAAGAGAAGTTCATCTGTAAAGCACCCAATTGGTAATAAACTGAACAGTACTTTAAGGAGGATGAAATAATTTCAGAAGTGTATCAGTTGTACTCCATTGTTTCATTGTAGATAAATAGTTTGTGTCTCTGACCAAATCTCCAGTGATGCCAGCATGAATCAGGACAATTTAGTCAAGTGGTTACAGGTTTCCAACCTTTCAAATTGATCAAATTGAAATAGCCCATTAGGAATTGATTTAAATCAGTTTAGATAAGCTCAGCCTTAGTCCTGGCCCTTGAGGCTTTGGCTACTGAAAGTTCACTTGAAGCTGGACATATACCAGCTCCACAGGCCATCAACTTTATTAGTGTGGAGATAAGCTGATTAGATCTTGTCAATCAAAGGTGCCAATATCTCAATTGAGTGTCTCTCCCAGTCTTTCTCTCCTTCTTTGTTGCCCGCTTCAATGCCTTAAAAAAAAAAAAAAAAAGAGAGAGAGAGCAAGCAAGAGAGAGATGTGTGTGTGCATCCCCCTGGTTGTCACCAAGCAGGGTGCAAGGGCACTGTGATGATGTGATGACTATATTAAAGAGGACATCAATTTGTTTTAAAGTGTTTTGATTTTTTATGGTGGCATTAAGAGAGAGAACATTGTGGTTGCAGCTTTACTAGAAAGCAAAGAGTTCTAGAAGGGGGGGGGAGGGAAAAAAAGTGTTTCTTTGAAACCTACCGGGTCTTTGAGTCTTGCTGTGCCAATGGGCGCTTAACTGCTCCTGTAACTGGCATTCTCTGATCCACCACCAGCTTAGGTACTATTCTTCTCTCTAAATTATTCACTTATAAAAAATAAAATCATCTGTGGATGTTTAATCCTTGTAGAAATAATTTTAAACTTTTGTTAAATATAGCCTGCTTGGGAAATATTTAGTTGTGCTAGTAATGAGCATGATGTAACAATCTGGGAAATTACTGTGTAAATTAAGGTCAGGTTAGAACATATACACTAACCCGCTCTCTGGAAATAAAGCTGTGCATACACCAAATAAGTATATGCAGTTATTTGCATCTCTGCTTTGTAGAGGTAAAAAACATGAAGAGAACATCAGCTGTAAAAATGGAATAGCACAGTGTTTCAGCTTTAGGCTTCATCATATAGTTAAAGATGGTATAGAGGAAAACTGGGCTTTTGTTCTTCACATCTGAAGTTTGCTCACACCATGTCTCCCTCATACTTCAAATGCAAACAACAGAAGCCTGTCCTTTTCTTCCATCACCCTACACTCACCACCCAATGAAGGCAGGAGCTACAGCACTGCAGAACTACATTGCCACACTGGATTATCTCTTTATCAGTTATTCTTCACTCCACTGTATCAATTTTCTGCTAACCAATCAGGCACTCCTCTTAGAAAAGACTGTTTGACTATTTCTTCTAGATAAGTGTATTTATAGCTACACAGATCCACACAGGCAACTCATGTGTTCTGTCTTGGAGAGAAAAAGGGAATTGCTTGCTCCTTACGGGAGACTTCCAGTTAACACTGCTGTTTGGGTATATTACAGGGGAAAAAAATCTAGTAATTGTGTTCAGATCCTAATTATGCAATTGGGTACTGGAGTTCAGGTATAACTCTGGTTTCTGTTGCAAAAGCACAATGCCATGTATTTACATGATGATCTCTGATCTCACCTTTGTTTCCTGCCATTCTCACCAGCCCCCTGTTCAGGCTGCACATGGAGAGGAATGGCCAACTTTAGCACAAGGAATAGGTAACACTAAGCTGTTTAAATTATGTGAGTAGTTTTCTTTTGCCCCCCATCCCAGAAAGCATAAAAAGTTCCAAGTAGGTTTAGAGACATTTATGTGGAAGAAGTTGCAGGGGAGAACAGCCTTATTGCCTTGTTGTTGCTAATTAGAATTCCTCTGTGTTTAGATGGGGTTATTGAGCTGTATTTTTTTTTCATGTTTAATACACAATTAACAGCTCTGATGCTTCAGCTACAGTCAATCAGAAGCAAATGTTCTTTTAAGAAGTTATTGAAGGAAATCTATCTAACAGGCCACTAGTCAAATGATGTACTTCTTTCCTCTGGCTACTTCCCCTACTGAAATCACTAACTCATTGTTTAAAATCTTATTTTGAAGGCTAAAAAGAAATGTGTTGGAGTTCCAACTTGCCCTTTAATTGATCTGCCTTACCTTCACTGGTTATATTTTTTCACACTGATGTTTGTTGTAATGCAGTCATCTTTGTAAACATTATTTTTTTTCTGATTGTGTGGAACTGCACAGCATAGAACTGAATCATCAATTGAAAAACATGGTGATAATATTTGATAGAATCTAGTGTTTCAAGATAAGACTGGATAGTATGATCATGACTTCTGAAATAATTTGTATGTTGTTAAAAATATGGTGTGCTCAACTTGAAATTATAGATAGATGGGACACATGTTTTGTCTTGACTATTCCAAGAGTGTAAAATAACATTTTTATCTCTTCTTTCACACAAGTAGAAAAGCTGAGCTGTCTTGATGGCTGAGTCTAATGTAGTTTCATAGAACCATAAAATTTATTGCAGTGTTTATTTCAGCAGACCCTTCAGTTAATATTTCTATTCAACTTAATAGAAGGGCACAGATGTCAGTAAATACAATTTCTAGAAAGATGTGTTAGCCAAATAAGGAGGCATTTTTGGCAAGTTTTTACTTCAGGGCTACAACTGCTACTGAAGTTATTTGAAGTTTGCATCATATGTGTACTGTGTTTGGGTTGAGTGTGCCTAATGAAAATTATATATGCTTGTAAACATCCTCCCATTGTTATTTAATAAAAGCAAATGTAGAACATTGCCAGAAGAACTTGTATGCTAAGGCTCTCTTTGACAGCAGATTTGTAATGTTCTAATTGAAAGTGCTTAAAACTCATTTAAGGAGCATCTGTAACTTTGAGGCCACCATCTTGAGGGAATGGTTTCAATGTAGTGACTCCAGTTTGGACATAAATTAAAAAAACACTGGCAGTGCTTAGGGTTTTCTTCCTTTGGAAGTTTTATTGTTGAGCAACCAAGACAACCATTTGGTTCATGGCATTGTTACAGCTTGGATGTGAAGGCCTGAAAAAATCATCAGTACACTCTTTTCCATTGTGTTCATTTCTTTTTTTCTTCCTTTTTTAGAAAAATACTTTTTAGCACTGTTTCTTTCCTAATCAGTTAATTATCAGTGACGCAATGTAAATTGAGAAAATACGTAAAGTAAAAAATAAGAACTGGGATTAATTACTCTGTGTACCTAGACTTCACTCTCCAAGTTCCCCAAGACATCTTCTAGAGATGATATTTATTGGCTGCCTCTGTGCTGATTACAGAAATGTGTTGCATGTATGGCACTGGATACCCTGTTAGAGGTATCCTCTGTGAGTTACCAAACGTGGAAGCAAAGATGTTTTAGTATTTAAAAAAAAGATCAAATCAATATTTCTTTTATGTTCTTCCTTGGAGGTTAGTCCATCTTCAAGCATTAGAGCGCCACAACTATCCATTTTCCCTGTTTACCCTGCAGCTTGCCAGTTTTCTAACCAGGGAGGAATGTAAGTGAATATTGGAAAATAAAATTGTGTTTCCCTGTTCAGAAGACTTTTGATTTTAATGAATTCGACAAAAAATGTAATTCAGAAAATGTCCTCACTTTTTACTTTTTGAAATTATATTCTTGAATTGTGAGGTAACACAACTGTTCTCCTTTTAGAACCACATTCATATGTCTTTGATCTCTACATTTGGAGAATTCTTATTAGCTTAACACATTCACGTTCAGGAAAAGTCCTACAAGGAGGGAGGATTTTTCTTAAATGGGGGAAAAAAAGGAAAACAAAAAAGGGACAGAGAGAGAGAGAGAGAGAGAAGAAAAATCTTTCCCTGTTTCTTCCCTGAGGCTGAACTGTTTATCACTCCATCCTTGTTCGATAGAAGTGAATTTTATAATAAAATTTTCCCTAATCGGGCTCTGTCAGTGAGGTGTCTTATCGTGGGGAGGAAAATGACACCGATCCTATCGAAAAACAGAGACGATGTCACAGTGTCCGCAATCACAGCTACTCAGCCTCCATATCTACCTTCTCCACAAACACCAAGCACTGCTTTTTCATAAGAACATCAAAACCCAGCGAAGTCATTAAAATTGCACCCGCGTAGAGTTGCAGGGATCAGCCGCACTAGCGCAAAATGGGATGTGGGAAAACAGACTCTCTAAATGTGCTAATTCCATTGTCACGTGTTTACGGCTTAATTTTAATCAGTTAAAAAAGCCACACATTGCAATAAATTGGCATTATCTTCTGTGACACCAGAGGACACAGTTGGTTCAAGGATTTAGAGGGTCGCTGGCAACAGTATATAGTGTTACAGACAAAGTATTTTTACGCTTGAACTACGGTAGCTAAGGTGCAATCCCCAGTTAAGACTGCAAACAAAGACTATAACCCACACAGTACTAAGTTCAGCATGCAGACCACCTTCAGCCTGGAGACAGTGTAGAATGCTAAACTGAATAGTGCTGAAGAACGTTTTCTAATTTAATGGTTAAAAGTAATTTGCTGGCCAGTATAATTGAGGTTGCAGTTCAGTAGCATTCTCTTATGTGTCCTGTACCATAATGAAGAAAGATCTGTTGGAAAAATCCCTTTGCTGTATGTGCATTCAGTTTCTAAATTGGTGGTGCTTGTTTACAATGTGCCATTAGATTTCTTCCTCAAAACTATGCGTTGCATTTTCTGTTCTTCTGCTCATGGAAATGTAGGTAAATCAGCCAACACAGACTGAAATGTGATAGTAGGAATACTGCTGCTTCCTGGGAAAGGTTTATGGAAACTTTATGTTTTCTAATTAGGTAGTACCACAGGTCACATGAGAATTGTGCATGGTATCCGTCTCTACTCCTCCCATTTTCTTTCTTTTGCTTTCCCCCTCCCCCTTAGACTTGTTCTTTCACTTGAATATAGCTGATCAAAATGTTTATAAGCAGCAGGAGAATGATTTTCTGTAGAGTAGTATGATCTAACTAATAAACATCCATTTCAATAAAGCCATGTCTATAAAAGTTTTATTTCAATGGATCAAACATGAAAAATGTGTGTGACCAGTTTAATTCTAGAATGAGCAAACAGCAGCCAAAGAAACAGTTGGAGTAGGGATTTAACTTTTATGGAGTAAATATCTCTTTCCAGGCTATGAGCATGTCCATGGCCAAATACAAATTTCTATTTGAATTAGCACTAAAGAGCACTGCTAAATAAATACACAAAGCCATTACTGCTAAAAACAAGATGTGTTCATTGTAGAATGCAGGTTGTCAGTGCTGTTTCCCACTTCTGATTTCTTGGCTTGGACAATTTAGTGACAAATATGTGTCTGATCATTTCCATGCATTCTAAGCACTACAAGCTCTTCGAAAATGAACTTGAAAATGTCCAGAGAAACTATTGACAGTCAGCAATGAACAGCATTAGCAAATAAAGTGAAATTAGTGTATAGTTTTCATTTGTATATAAAGAAACAGGAACATTTGACCTATTTGTTAATAAACCTCCAAAATTGTTTCAGGTGGAACACAAAGGGACAACATTATCCAAGCCTGAGTTAAATCCAGGAATTTTTCATTAATTGCAAGTTTACAAAAAACAAGAGATGCTAACAATGTAAAAAAAAATCCTGAAATATCTAAAAGAGGTTTTGCAGTTCTCAAATTAACTGCTGCATAAGTTTTTCTGAATTTAATATTTTTTTATTTATTTATATAAATCATCCGTCTTTTCTGAATTTAATATATATTTTTTGTGCCGGCAGCTTTCTTACTTATTTGGGTTTGTAACATGATGTAAGTCATATTATTTGCACTTCTTACCTGCTTAAACAGCTTGAGTAAATATGCAGGGTCATTTTATTAGAATAATAGAAAAAAAAAGAATGGAGTGTAAATATAAAACACTGATCTTTTCTATGTCTGGATTAGCAGCGAAGTCTGCATGACAAAAAAAAGAGACTTCTTTATGTCGGTATACTTGGCTTTATAAAACCATTATGACTTTGTTCTCTAAAACAGAATACAAATATCTGGTTGTTAAATAAGATTTTATTTGAGAATTTTGCATCTATATTTCTATGGATATGTGCTTATATTCTGTTAGGAAGAAAGTGACCTCTTTTTTTTTTTAAGGCTTTTTATTTTAATTTAAATCTGTCAAATTAACTAGGGGAGTGTTTCTTTAACTAAACAAACTGCACTGCTTGCAGGTCTCCCCAGTTCAGACCCCCTAAGATTGTTCAGCTCACTTGGAACAAGTGATACAGGTCATGGCATGTCGTAGTCAGGTATTGGACACCCACCTGGAATGAACAAACTGGTATTTTCACCAGAAAAATATTATCCAGTTATTTAGAGGCATGAACCAATCAGTCCCTGTCTCTTTCACATCTTCTCTCTCCCTGATTTTTACAGTCCACACTTAGATCCTGTGCTTTAACTGGTTTGTGATCATATTTAAGTGGATATACTGAATTTGGTGGCTTTGGACTGAGTGAGGGCTGTGGTGGGGAAGTGGGAAAGCTAATTTGTGTTAAATGCATATGTAGGAGGAGAGTATTTGTTTGTGCTTTGCATCCTTCTGTGCTACAGAATTCATTCATTACCTGTATCAGAGTAGTTAAACATTTTACACTGATACACTTTCATTTTCAAAGCAGTATAAATCTAAGTAGGTATTTTGTCTCTGAAAATAAGAAACAAACCAAGCAGTATTAATGTACCCAAATGGGCATTTTAAAGGTGGTGAGGTGAAATGTGTCATATATACATATATAATTATATTCTTCAGTATCTTTTTAATAAAGGTTGAGTGAAAATCATTTTAGATCAAGTCCTACAGAGAAATATCCAAATAAATTATAGTTATTTATTAATTCTGCACAGAATCACCTGGGTTTCATGTTACATGTTGTCAATAATTTAATTAGTTTAGGTCTGTAAGTATGCATATTGTATTAAAATAGCCCTTCATTTATGCAGCTCATCACTTTTGCAAATTGTAGGTATGTTTGATTATCTAAATGCAACAAAACCAGAGGGTTGGCATTCATTTCTTAAACCAGAAACTTGCTGTGTTCTACTTTTGCACACATAGGCTGCGCCATTGAGCCACCAGTCAGATAAAACTGTTTTCTGACTTGATATTGTGTAATGGGTGGAACTAAAGATGTACTTAACAGAACTGGATATCAGCATCTTTTTGTGTTTGTTACCATAATGGAATTTGGGGAAAATGCAGCATGTTTCTAAGTACCTACTTGTAACATTAGTCAGTGTCTTATAAGTTTGACCCTATTAGGATTTTTTTGTATCCATAAATATGCCATAGATACTTTTTAATACAGTGCTTATAAAACACAGTTATTTGTTCTTTTGAAATGTATATCAATTTGCTATTAAACATTTATCTGCATACCAGGGATATTAATAATAAATTTACCAAAAAAAGCATATGGCTGAATTTGAGTAAGAGTTAAAAATACAGTGTTAATAATATGCAAGTTTTTCCTGAACAGGATTTAAACTTAATTAATTTTAAAAAGGTGTCTGTTTTTCTAATTAAAATAACTTTATCAAAAAGTACAAAGATACTTTTATATATATATATATATATCTTTTTATATATAAATCTATATGTGTTTTTATATCTATCTATACACATGCATTTAATTTACGTATTGAATTTTATCCATAGTCTAAGATCAACCAATTAACCTCTCTATCTGTGAAAGGTATTTTAGAACTCAAAGTGAATATTGTGGCTGCTCATCTAATTGAAGATGTAAAATATCCTGTAAGTCTAGGCAAAAGATTATTCTGTTTTGCTTAATTTGTAATACACATTAGTAGTATGTTTGCATAAACACTAACCACATCTAATGGGGGAGGAGGGGGCAGGATTTCTGAGCAGGGCATTCAGTATTTTTTGTTTCAATGGGGTTTGTTTTCCTTCAGTGTTAGATATTTAGTATTTTTATTTTCTGAATCAGAATGTTGTAAGCACATTTCTATGAAACTGGCAGTCACTTAATGATGTGAAAGTATTAGAAAAAGAGGGAATTACCTTCCCTTATGGAACTATTAAACCTTCACTTAATGACTGATTAGTGAGATAAACTTCATACTGTGTAGATCTGTGATGCACTGTTACAGATACTCCATTTTTTTCATAAAACCTTCTGTTTAGAAATGTGTGTGGTTTATTTTTGAGTGCCAGTTTGGTTTATGTAGATAGTCTCTATTTTTTCTGACTGCTGTCATTACAACAGGTTTTGCAATGGTGGCTGTGTTTGTGTGTGTGCCCTGTTTATGAAGCTTTGTGAGAAAAATAGGGTTGGGAGGAGTGGTTTACATGTGTTCTTAAATAATTATTTGCATCTTTGAAATCTTGTTTTCTATTCCTGTGGCTTCTTTTTCTTTCTTGTGTTACCAAATCCAAGATCCAACATTCCTGAAACACAAATTCTGTATGGTCATTATAAGATCCATTCTTATGAAACAGAATACATTTCAAAATGTTCATTTTCTAAACTCTTTAATATTCATTTCAAATGCTATAATGATATAGTGTAATTTTATTTTAATGTGATACTATCACAGTATTATGCTGGCTTTTTTATAAATTTAGTTGTTGTGATGTCGTAGTTTTTTGTTGCCAACATATAATGTTGCATTCTAAAAATATGCTGTCACTTAAATGTGTATGTACTTAATTTGGCAAGGAGACATATGTCTGTGTTCACTAAAAAAGCATAGCAGAAATTACAGTATAAAGAGCAACTGACAGAGTCATTAGGTTTGAACTAGTCCTACCTTGTATATATAAAATAATAACAGAATAATCAGAAATTCCTCCTTGTTTTCTGGTATATTAAAAGTATATTGTATAAATGTGATGTGGTGCATGGGGCAAGGTTTATTTTGTGCCAGTGCAGCAGTGGTTAGGAAATCTACTGTATCTGCAGCTTTTATTGTGTATCATGCAGTCCAGCAGATCTCTGGCCTTGTAATTATTCTTATTATACATTACCTTATGACTTCTAATACCATAATACTAAGGATCCATGTCTTGGATGAAGGTTGTGTTGAACTGTTTGCTATGCAAATGTAGGGAAAAAATTGCTTCCTACTCCAAAAACCTAGCAATCCGACAGGGGAAGATGGATGAGGATTAACAGGTTATAAAGGAAAAAAGAGTGATGATCAGCATCTTGCTGCATCAGTGGTAAGATTTGTGCTGGGTTTTTTTTCTTCTCACAAAATTTATAGCAATAGAGTTTAACAGAAAGTTACCAAGTTCATAAGGAGAAATAGTAACTGTAAATATAACAGAAAGATAATTTTAGGTGGGCCTGAAAATCCTCCCAACTATAATGAACAGTGACCAAGAGAGAGAAGAGTATTTGCTTGCAGATTTGATTGGAAAGTTGGTCACTTGGGCTGGTCATACATACTTGCTAAGAGGGTGAATGGTATACTGAATAAAAATTGATTAAAAGTGCAATTGGCCTGACCTTGAAGAATGGCACCTGAAATTTGGTGTGGCAAAGGAGTGAAACTGGAGGCAGGAGTGAAGGAAGTAGCAGGAAGGAAAGCACTGTAGAGAGATAAGTTGCCCAAACCACTGGCTAGAAAAAGAATGATTTTATCAAAGCCAGGGAAGAGATTATTTGAATAATCAATGAAAAGCTGATGAAAGCCAGGACAGAAGATTTACATATCAGTTAATAGAGGAGTCTACATTTCAGTGCTAGCAGGAAATAATCTACAAGATTTTAGACTAAGTCTGGTAAAAAGAACATGAAAATTGAGCTTAAATATTGCAGTAAGAGCAATGGCACCAGGTAAAATAGAAAGGAGGTAACAGGGAGAGTTGGGGACAGTACAAAGTTTAAGAACTCTTTTCTAGTTGTGTTGGGCTTGAAGCAAAGGCTGGATATATCCAGGTATGTTCCTATAAGAGGGAAATCTTAATCATTTCTTTTTTCGTTAAAACTAGATTGTACTGTTGATAGTCTCATTTAATTCAGATGTCAGATAAGTACTTAACATAATAAATCAGGAAGCTAGAACAAAATTGGGCAGCCCAACAAACTTTCATCTGTCTCATGCAGTATGCTAAGTAGTGTGTTAATGATAGATAAAGTGGACAGGAAAGGTCATGATAAAATGACATGTTTATTCTTCATACCATCAAAGCCCATGGGAGGAATTTTTTCCAGGTTTGTTTTATTTAGAGAAATGCCTGCACATTCTAACAGAGGTGCACACTTAATGTTTTTCAATAATTTGACTCTAACCGCACAGTTCTTGAATATTTTAAAGTGTGGCAGATCCAAGGCTTGGTTGTTGAGCATGTAGAAGCAATGATGGAATGTGTTAGAAAGAATTGTTTGCTTCAATGCTAAGGATGGGCTGAGAGATGCAAGAGTAACATAATTATTTGCTATCATGGGAAACATTTGAAATAACTCCTACAGCCTTACAGAGCACGATGAGATTTTTTTGTATCTTTTGTATGTAAGATATATTTTTTGTCTGTACATCCAGATGCATACAATTTCTCATTCCCTCTTTTTTTTCCCCTCTGTTTATATATACACATACATTGGGAGTTAGGAATTAAATCCCTGCTAGTTTATGACCATGTCAATAGGGGATGGCTGATTCTAAAGAAATTTCTGTAAAATGAGGCACAGCCTCTTTCAGACCTGAGGATGGGCCTGTGTTCCCAGTTGTGTGTGTGTCTGATTTCAAACTATTACCTTTCCACCTTGAGGCAGCTGGGTTAGTACTGTGGCAGTGGCATGTTCAGTTGAGGCCTCCATACTGTGAGTAGAATATAATGTTTGATTTGGAAGTTACTGTCATCCAGACATTGTAAAGTGAAGAAAAAGGTCTAGTAAGATTTTTTTAATAGGGTATTTATTAAAAGTGTTTTGTTTCCTAAATGTGGTTCACTATTTCAATGATCCATAAGTGCTGCACAGAGTTTAATGTAGCAAGTGGTGTCATTTCTTTCCTAAGAATTTTAATTTTGGGTTCTGTGAATGAAGAGGCTTGCTTGCACACTCTGTGCTCACCTCATCTCTTCAGATATCTCTGTTCCAGATATCTTCATAGATACAGGCTATTCCTAAGGGCCTTATTGAAAAGGTTGGATTTGCACTGTGTAGTTTCAGATTCAGCATTATCTACTCAATGTTTTTCATGGTCATTGTCTTGCATGTACCATAAGGAGGGAAAGTAATAGGATAAATCTGTATTTAAACTTACCTGGAAAGTGAAGAGAGAAACTGATGGAGAAAAATGTTTAGACATTGACACAGTCCATAAATTGATAGTCCATATATTCACAATAGAGACTATTATATAATTGTCTCACCTATTGTATAAAACAAAGCCCCTAATTATTCCATTATTTAACTCAGTATGTTGTGAGCATGAAAATAGCTTGTCCAGCAAAGCATCTGTTAGTTTGAAAGTATCAAGAGATGGGAAGGCCAGCTCTTTCCATAGTAATCATTCCAATAGTGACTCAGTCTGCATTTAAAGGAGCAGGTGATTCTGTTTCTAATCTGAGTTTGCCAAGCTTCAAAGTTAAATCCTAAATCCTTCACATTCCCTTTCTTGACAGATTGGAGACTGTATTAGCAAGTGGAATGTTTTGCCATAAGAATATTTAGAACCATAAATTAAACTTCTTTTCAGCTTTATTGTGAAACTGAATTCCTTAAATCACTCATTGTAAAACAGGGTTCTTTGCCCACAATTTGTAAACCTTTTCTGTGGCCCTTGTCTGTACTCTTCAATTATTCAAGACCCTTTTTAAGATACGGAGAGGAGAAGTAAGGCACTTTCAGTGCAGTCTGGTGATGTATTTCAGGGGAGCATGATTCACAGGTGATTCACAAAGATTATGCAAGACATGAGGCAGCTTCTGTGTTGCTTTTATGTTTCACATCTGCCAAGTTATGACAGTGTGTCATACCAACTCTGGTTTACTTTTTTTGTCTAACTGTAGAAAGTGTGGTAAAGAATCAAGAGAAGGAGCATCCTGAGCACCCATTTTTTATGTTTTCCTCCTCCTAAATATGCAATTCCCAGAGCTGAGATCTACAGAAGTATAACTTATATTTGTGAGTATTGTAGAAACTTCTGTAGATTGTAAAATTTGGTACTGTGAGTGATAACCCCAGTCCAGCACTTGTCACTTGTGCTGGTGACACTGACATCTTCATTACAGACCTTAGTCTAGACTAAAGAGGGTAAAACTTGGTCATACCTTTCCTGTCCTCTTTCTTCTGTCTCAGATCCATGCTGTAATCATGGGGTCTGTAAATGACAGCAGCTCTGTGCCTGAAGTGGGGTGACATTTTTTTCCTGCCTATGAATAGCAGTGATCCCTGCAAGCTTTTTTGCATTATGATTTGGTGGTGATATTAGAGTTTTAAAAGGGGATGAGGCCTGGAGGCCGTGTGCTTCAAAGCAGATTACCTGCTTTCTCAGTGTGGTACAGTGTGTCCCTCTTGCTGAAGAAATGCCAGAATCCAAACTTTTTTCCAGCTATCTGAAATATTGACATGTGTGCTGCGTTCTGTGAGTTACAGGGGTTTGTTGTGCTCAGAAGCAGGAGCATCCTGAAGCATGTCCTGCTTGGGAACTTAGTTCTGTGTGCAA
>NW_005054300.1:1177411-1214822 GCF_000277835.1 Geospiza fortis | reverse complement strand
GGTAGTGGGATTCTTGCACTTAGCTGTATTTCAGTGGATGTTGTAAGGCCAAAAATTGTGGTCTAATTGTCCAAAAATGGACATAAATTAGGTCATAAATTACTTCAGCTCTGAAATACAGTTTTTCAGAAAGACAAGAACAATAATTCTTACCTTTATTAGCATCTAAACAAGTATCACAATGAGAGTTCACAGGCCACATCTTCTTGTGTTTCTCTCAGGCTAGAACAAGAGTTGTGTTCCTACAATACCCTGTAAAGCTAAAAATGGCTTAACTATGGATTTCAATTTTTAAATGAAGAACAAAGAAAACAATTTTATCCATCAGGACTTGTTTCAATTATGTTTTGTTTATCCAGAATATCTTGGCAGTGTGAATCACAGAATGGAGACTCTCAACTAAGTGTTGAAGCACAGTGTATTTTTATTTTTAATTTTTTTTTTTTTTACTCCAGGTATTACATTGCAAGTGTGTGAAATTTTCTGTGTTTTATTTCTGTCTTTGCATTGCACTGAGGAAATCCAAACTGTGTTGGTGAGGCTGTCAATGCCATCATTATCAGGTTGGGTTTTGGAACCCATTTTGCTACTGTGTGACCTTTTATTCCAGTCAGTACAGTCAGTGGATTTGTGTGGTGTACAACTGGAATAACATAGTAGTGAGTGGGACTCCAGAAAATACCAGACAGCAACATATCGAGATATTTATCACTTCTAAAAGGTTATGGCAGTTTCCAATGGCCTAAGTAAAGAAGTTTCTTATTGGTTTACCTAAACATTGCTTAAATATTTGATTTTGGGAATCATATAAGTCATTAAATATTTACATTAAATTTATACTAAAAACCTGCCTTTAATTGCTGAGTCCATGGAATATATAACCTGCAATGCTTTCTTATGCTTGCCTCACCTAGGGTTTTGCAAGGGATCTCAGTTTATCCTCGTGCACCCATCATATCCGTGGCACATCTGGGTGAGGTGAGGGCAGGGGAGCAGCCTCAGCTCAGAAATGCTTCCTGTGCCTCTTTTTCAAACCCATGTTTTCTATAGCCACGTTTATTGGCAATATTATTACTATTTTAATATATCTGTGTACGTGCATGAATTCACAGTGTCAGGGATGTGTCAGCATTTGGTTTTTGTTGTCCTAAATGCTGCTGTTTGTATGTGCAGTCCACGCAGTTCAATCTTTCAGTCCTGTGCATTTACCAACCATTCAGGCTCTGTGCAGTATTCACACATATATTATGTAAAATAAAATAATAATAATAAAAAGAAAAACATTATGAAGATCGGAGGGGGCCTGTGGATGGATTATTACAATTTGCCTATCATGGTAATGACACCTGTTAGAGGTGTGATACAAAAGGCAGTGACAGGGAGTGTAATTTAGTAATTGTAGCTATTGTGTTGTATAGCTGGTCAGTTCACCAGGCAAGTACAAAGAAACCAGTGTTAAGGCTAAGCAGGGGTGGGTAAGCTTAATAGACAGAGCTAGTGCTTTACTGAAAGAAACTTTTGGTGGAGGGCTAGCTCCCAGGGGGAAGGAGTTAGAATGGGTTGAAAAGAATGAACAAAAGTATAAAAATGGTACAGGTTTTCCCATTTCTGTTCTTAAAGTGACAGGGGACTTCTGGTGATGAGCATGGCTTGCTCCACTGGCCAAGGGAGAGCGAGGGGGAGAGGGAAGCTTTTTGAAATACAGGGAGGGTGCTGATTTATTGCAGCTGCAGAACTGAGCTGCACCCAGGCCAGCAGCTGTCACTTTCTTGCTGAACATCACAGTTGGCTTTGGCAAATTTTTCCTATTAAGGTAGTGACAGAGAGGTAACAGGTCAGAAGGTAAGTTTGAGGGGTTGCAGAGAGCCACTGCTGGCAGGTCACAAACCTGTGCCCTGGACAAATCTGCATGTGCATATATGATTTGAGTGTTCATTTGAATGGCAAGCCTGCCAACTGCAAGTATTTGAAGACTTAACTGAGGTCTGAAAAGTTAACTAAGGTCTTCAGTGTCTTCTTTCGTGGTATAGAGAAGCCATAATATTCATGGAGGTTTTTTATGTTAAAGGAACTCAGGGTACAGGGATAATTTGTTACTAGTTCCTTTGTCAATGCATTTGTTTTGTGAGCTGTTTGGAACACTGACCTCATCTTCCACACCTTGGGCACATAGTGAATACTCAATACTTTCTTAATGCCAAATATCATTGGTTTCGATCATATAATGAACCAAAGAACAACACAGACTACACAAATTAGTCTTTTTCCTGCTGCAGTATCCCTGCAGACCCCTAGCAGACTGTGTAAAATACATAGCCGTTAATTAATTTCCTGTTTCTGTAATTATGAAAATCCTAAAGCACTTAAAGACTTTTCATACCAGACCTATCTTTTTTTTTAAAAAAGTAATTTGAGATTGTCTTTATCTCTTCTCCCTCCACCTCCATGTGTATATTTGGTTTTCCACACAGTATATTTGTCTTTCTTCATGTGAACCTGTAATTATTGAACAAATTGTTGTCACAATGAAGAACCTCTTAGACGTTTATGAGGATGCATTAGAAAACAATAGGCCTGAGAGATAAGTAGTGAACACAGCACTGAAACATATTAAGGCCAGATTGAGTCATTTAACAGCTTTGAGAGAACAAGGAAGGAGCCTCAAGTTAACAAAGGTCTGCACAGCAGGGTGTTTATGCCAGCTAATACTAATTCACATTTGCTAAACAGTGTAAACAGATTTGCAGGCAACACCAGGCATCCCATTTAAAGGGATTAGGTGTGCTGCTTCCCTATTGTCTGGGTTGAGGAATGTGGGGTGCTCAATCTGCTCCTTGCAATTAGCAGACACACCCTCGGTGCAAAGCCAGTGGCAGGGCATTTAATCCATTGATTGGAAAGGTAATATTTCTCTGAACTCAGAAGCTTGTCCCGTGGTGTAACCTGCATCCTTGGTGACCCCACACCTCACTGTTAAAGTGACCATGCACTATGTGTCAACCCGACAGTTGATAAAGAGTATTTGGTGTTCAAAACCTATGTCAACTGGCATATTGGTTTTGTTGCAGTCAACTTGCCATGCTGGAAGAGGAAGGGATTACCTACCAGCTTTGTAATCAGAGTGTGAAAGAAATATATTATAGCAAAAGCCAACTATTACGTAGTTGTTTATAACAAGAGCAAACCCAAGTGTTAATAAGTGGGCCATCCCCATGCTCTAATGGTAAGTGCAGGGTGTTGCTTGTTTGTGTTCAAAGTGCACAGCCCTTACTGGCAACTTCTTTTTTTTTTCTCAGCAAAGGTTAAAAACACAGCAGAGGATTCATGTGATCTACATGCTATTATCTGTAGGAAGTGATTCATGTTACCCTGGAGCTGGAGAAACTCCTGCATTCCTTGTATCCTGTCTGTCATTCAGAAAGGCTATTTCCAGGCTCCTCCAGCTGGCTGGAGGGTCAATACAGCAGAGTTCCTCTGAGTCTTGGAAGGTAGTTAAAGAACCAGTCCCAGAGGCACCTTCCTAGAAAATTTTTACAAAAGGAGGTTGTGTCTAAACGGGAGAAGAATGAGTTCGTATTCAGCCGAGCACTTACGTATTGTCTGCAGGCATCTGGATTAATTGCAGATTATATGCCAGAGCAGAATGGAGTTTTGTGCCAATAGAAAGGAGCTGAAGCAGTGTGTGTGTCGCTGGGTGATTTCCCTGCAGTCTCTGCTGTCCTTCTGCTGGCTGGAGAGGAAGCTGGGGAGGGGAGATCTTGATATGGACTGACAGCCTGGGGTGTGCACACTCCAGGAATCCCTGGAATCCACAGAATCCTGGAGGGATCTGGAAGTTTTGCAAACCTCCCAGCTGGCTGTTGTGAGCTGTTTCAAACAGTGACCCTAAGGGGTCACTGCTATGGCTTAGGCTGGTACAGGCTAATTCCACATATACTGGTGGTTAAAGCCTTATGTGGTGCACACTGAGCTTCAAATCTTCCTGTGCCCCTCTGGCATCATCAGTACCTGCTTTACCAGCGACAGCATGTCAGAAATCCATCTCTAGCTATTTAGGGATGTCTTCTTTCAAAGCTTCTCAGGCATGTAAAGCATCTTCCTGTGGAAGTAGAAATATGAAGTTCACAGAGCACAGATGAAAGAGATTTGGCACTGGATTCCATTTTCTAAGAAAAGGAAAAGAATATCCAGTCTCTGAAACCAAAGTTTCAAGGGCTGTTCCACTCACTGTCTTTTAGGTTAAAGTGTTGTGCATGAAATTATCATATAAGGTGTAAAAGAATGGTTTTTTTCCAACACACAAGAAGTTGGATCAAAGGCAATGCACCTTTTTCTGAGTGCAGCCTTTATTTCTCATGAAATCACTGGGGCTCCTTGGTGGGTTAAAGGCAAGGATGTGGCTACAGCCCTGCTTGTGGCCACATTCAACCTTCCTGGAGTCAGGCTCAGTGTTTGTGTACAGTGTTTAAAGGATAATGGCACTAAACACTGCCCTCACAAACCACGGTAATTACTTCTACTGCTGAAAAAACCCAGAACATGAACAAAAATATCATAGGAAAGCTATTTCTAACACTAGTGCTGCTCTTTATGGCTAAGTGGCAGCCATCGCTTTTTTCCTAAATTATGTGTTCTTTTTTCAAGCATTTAGATGATGCAAACCAGATTTTTGTGGCAGCATTATTGCTTATAGCCAAAAGAGCATTCAAGGAAACACTGTACTTCTGCTAAATTGCCATTTGTTCAGAACACTCTTGAGTTGTTTATCTTTTTTCATTCTCCTGACAAATCAAGTAGCCATTGAGCCTGTATTTCTGAGTATAAGTTCCATGATAATTTTAGTAAAAGTAATAGCTACTGTCTACGTTTTGAGGCTGAGAGTATGCAGAGTTCTGGGTTTTGTTTTATTTTTAAAAGGAAAACTTCCCAGGAAAATTGTTTTTCCTGTTTGACGGTAAAAGTTTGTTTTGGAACTTCTTCCTGAAGTTTAATGTTGTAATAGAAATTTTGTTGATGTAATTGCACTCTAGTTATTCTACAGTTTGGTTGACCCTTACTGGCAACTTCTTTTTTGTTTTTGTTTTTGGTTTTTTTTGTTTTTTTGTTTTTTTTTGCTTACCTGTTCTCTGGACTGGTGCTTTAGGTTTAAAAAATATTGTGAGCATTTACTAGAAAAATCCTGTGAATGCCTTTTAGGTTTTCATGTTGCTTTTTATTCACTTTGAATGTTCCTAACAGTAAGTGCTTAATGGAGTGAATGTTCTAGAGAAAAGAAATGGTAACAGATAATCATGCAAAGGTATGTGATTTGAATGTTTGTCCCAGGCATGTGAATATGAAAGTTCTTTGGGGTTCATCCAGGCTGGAAGTAAGAGCAATAACATGAGGTGGAGGTGATTAATCAAGTGTTGCAGAGAGAAAAATATGAATTACAAGTAATCAAAACAGTATCTAGGACAAATAGTTCACAGGCAATCCACAGGCCACACATGTTCACATGAACAAATTATTGAATTGTTTCAAGGTGAGGACATTTGTATACATAGATATCTTTGTATGCAGTCATCAACAAAGAAAAAGTACTAATACACTTGCATAAATCATTTACTTTATAGATGCTATAAAGTTCCTTTTTTGAAATAGACCATTGTTTGTGTTTCACCTCTGAAGAGTGGGAAGTACAATCTTTCCCTTAGAACTGATTTAAGCATTAAGTAAAGCAAGCTGACAGTCAGCCCTATCCAATGCATGGCATAACCCTGAAAAATACTCTATCATTCACCTTTGAGCACAGTGCTGTGATTAATTTTAAAATATTAAAACTTAGACTGATAAAAGAGATAAAGATAAATATATTTTTATTTGTGTTTTGATTTTTGTCATTTCTGCAGTGCATGTCCTCTTGTTCTACTGCTTGGCATAACTGCTAGTTCCCTACTTCCAGGGAGGTTTTATAGGAATATTTTTATCTTTTCTAGGCACTGTAACTTTTATAGCTTAATAGTTTTTAATTCAATTAGAGTGAATTAAGTTTACCTTAGGATCTTTGGAGCCCCTTAGAGGGCTCATCTGATTAAATACTGTGCAAAACAGATTGTTAAAATAATTAGGTTTTTATGCAGTTTCTCCCTGCTTCTGTAATTTGTAGGCATTGATACTGGATGGGTGAGGTTAATGTGGGAGACGTGTTCCCACAAGCTCAGTGACTGTGTGACTCTCCTCTCCTCCCCAGACAGAAACAGGTTCCTGAGGGTGGGGACATGTGGGATCCCTGCCTGCAATGTGAGGTGTCCCCTCCAGTGTAAAGAATTTTCTCTGTTAGCCCCAAGTAGGTGACCAACAAAGGAATCAGGATGGCTTTATGGACATGTCCTCATGAATTTAGTAGCAAATGAGCTTTGTAATACAGACTACAGACTGAAGTTAATTTTATTTATGGTTTTAGTTGTAGCAACAATAGCCCAAGTTAGAAAATATATCCTACTCGTCATCCACACTCCTGAAGTGTGTTGTGTCTGGGACAGTAGGGAGCAGCAGGGTAAGGAATGAGTGAGCTCCAGAGGAGCTCTGCTCCTCTATGGGTTCACACAGGTCAGGGGTTTAGTGGTTTGTGTAAGTGGATGTGGTCCTGCTCTTGAGCCAAACCAGACAGGCCTTGGTAGAGACATGGCATCTAGTTATACACTTCCTTATATGACACATTAAAGTGGCTTATACCATTCTTGGGCACATTTATCCCATCCCTCTGCAGCCTTGGCAGGCTCATGGCAGCAAACCAGACACGGTTTTGAGCCAGGCAGTGCAGCAGAGTGTAAGGGTCACTTTGAAGGGAAGGGAAACCACCTGTGTTGGGCCTGGTTTGTAATTTTATTGGATGCAACTGCACAGTGTGAATTGGGAAGGGGAAGACACCCTGTGTTCAGAGGCCTTTGTGTGTCCCTGTGTGGCTGAAGCTGTAGCTATGCCCGTGGCTCCAGCAGAGGGAATGAGGAGGTCTCAGCCCAGCACAGGCAGCTCACTGGAGTTCATCCTCACTCACCTCCTCCCCTCATTCTCCAGCATGAGCCAGAGTGAATAAAACCCATGAGAGTGAATAAAACCCATCCTTTTCTGGGGAGAAGGAAGCTGGCTAGTACAGGCTCAGAATGGGGATTTCCAAAGTTAATTCAGACCTGTCGGGGTGAAGTCCAGTATCAGTCCCTTCGAACAGACCTGGCATTTCCAAACCTAAATCAGGTTTGTAAGGACAAAGTCCAGTGTTATTCTCTGCAAACAGACTATGTGGCCAGCAGTTTATGTGTTAATAAACTGTGATCCTGTGTGTGTAACCTCTATTCATTTTTAAGTTTTCTGTGATTTTTTTTTTAATCTACCATTTGTAATTTTCCTTTGACAGCCAGAGAGGTGATGAGAAAGGAGGAGAGCTGAGATGTTATGTACATTCCTCTTTTGGGGTGTAGGCCTTGTTTTATGGAACTGTTGAAAGTTCTCAGTAGTTTTGTCCCTTTTGGAAGTGCAACAGAAAGCCACTGTTGCACTGATGTCATCAAAGAAAAATGAACTGGTATTGAGCTGAAAAGTGCATAAAAAGTTTGTGGAACTTTAAGATAAGTTTTACCATGAACTGCAGCAGTGGATTTTGATTTGAACAAAACCAAATCAAGTGTTAAACCTTTCCACATTGATATGTTGTAATGGTAAGTGAAACTTTAAAGACAGTGTTGAGAGAGGCAAAGTGCTCCATGAAGGGCCCTGGCGACTGCACTGCAGGGGGATCCAGAGCAGAAGCGGGGCTGGGCCTGCCAGAAATCCTTGCTAAAACTCAGTTAAATAGGACCATTGCCAAGAATTTATCACACATCTGTTTTGCCTTGATTTTATATTTAATTATCACCTGCAAAAAGTCTGATTTCTAAGCATTAATTATGAAATTAATAAAAGAGTTTACAAGGCAGTGCTCTAATGCACTCTGGGGTGTGTCCTGCTGGAGCGGGGCCATTTCCAAAGTTGTTGAAGTTGTTGCTCATAAAGTTTGTGCTTCAGTTTGTGGTCAGAACAGAACAATGTCCTTGGAAAAATACTGTGTAGTTCTGGTAGGGCTACCGGGCAGAAAGCTAGCTGCCATGTAGGGCCCCAAAATGTGTATGGGCTGTGCATACAGCAGGCTGTCTGCTGAGCCAGAGGTGATGTGGCACCAAAGTTGTGAAAGCTTCCTCATAATCACTGCTCTGCTATTTGTCTTGTCTTTCCTGGGAAGTTCACACAGAAGATACTCAAATATGTTAAATATATTCAGGTTAAGATGCTGCAGTTTCTTTAAAACTTATATTATTATGGTATTATTATTATTATTATTATTACTACTATTATTATTGTTACTATTATTATTATTACTATTATTATTATTATTTTGTTATTCAATTAGTATGGTGCTTAAAGGCTGCAACTGTGATGAAGACCTCACTGTACTGAGTATCTTACAGGCACATGATGTAATTTAGGATGCATGATTGTGATCAATTCAGTTGTGCTAGCTTCATCACTTGCTTCTCAGATGACTATTGATAACTGATTTTTATTAATTACTACTTTGTTGCAATCAGTTCTGACCTATAAGGGTGGTTTAAGCTGATGTGCTTTTCTCTGTAATCACAGTGGTTTGGAAGTACATAATGGGACAAGAGTTGATTTACCTCATGCAATGAATATCCCTGGGCTTCTAGCAATTTGATCAAGTACCAATGGGCAGAGTCTTGGGCCCCAGCCTCTGGAAACAAGGTGCAGTTTGGGAGAAAAAGACAAGACAAGACTGCTTCCACTGCTCCAGTCTGAGAGTTATTTTGTGGTGTGGGCCATTGCTCAAAGTGCTGTGGCAGCTTTCCCTCTTGTGAGAAGCGCCTTCCTCAAGCACCTCATGCTGCTCATAAATGCAGAAACATCTCAAATATTTGAATTCATTCACCATCAAGTCATTCAGAAACAAGCTGGCAACTTACCTGCTTCTTTGGAGCATAGGCGAAGTTGCCGCTTTCTGCCTGTAAACTTCCTGAGTTGAGGAGCACAGTCACCCATCAACTTAGAGGCATGCTTTGCACTTGTCAGAGCTCCCAAAATGTGAGAGTTATTCCCTTGTATGGCACATCCAGCAGAACAGAAGGCAGCATCCATATGATTAAGGTTTATGAGGTCTGTGTCCAAACACACTGACAGATTCAATATAAATCCCTGAAATGAAATAATATAGACACAGATCTCTCCAGAGATGTACACACCCTGGGAACTTCAAACCCCATCACTGATGGGTTTAGACTGATTTTTTCAGGATGCTCTCCGCTAATTTGGAAGTCATTTAATGCCGTGTCATACAGATAATTGATTTGAACTGCAATTTGATATGTACACATTTCCAGTTCTTCATCGAGCATATGAGCTACTCTTGTACCTTTTCTCCCATGAAAATGAGCTGTTTCTATTTCAGCCAGGATTGACTGTGGTTTTCCTGTTGCTATAGTAGGTTCCAAAAGTATGTTAGGAAGTAAAGGACACGGCTGCTTTCATTCCCAACTTACATATATAGACAAGCACTAGTTCTGATCTGTTACACCACAGAATTAACAATGCCTGATAGGGGTAACACTGTGTTCTCCTCTACTTGTGACCAAAAATTGTCTCAGCTTCTCTTGAGCTTCTACCTCTCAGAATTGTAATTTGCAAAGACAGGACAAAGATACGATGTGGGGTATTTTTGCTGATTCACTTGATGAATTTACTGCTTCATAGTCTGTTTATGAAAGTTTAACTGTAGTTTTTCTCTTAAAATAACAAAGACTAAAAATGGTAGGGTCTATTAATATTCATGCCTTGAGATACACAGATGTGTATTAAGGGTGTTGATGTACTAAAGATTTCTTTGTGAATAATTCAAATGATCATCTTTTGTGAAACCACATATTCCTTTAGTTTTTATGTGACAACATAGACATGTAACTTTTTTGGGTGGTAATGGGATTAAGATTTGGGCAGAAAGTTATGGTATAGGCACATTGAATTTTGTAATGGAAAATAAGTTTTCTCTAAACTATGAGGAAAGAGCGAATTGGCAGTGTGAGGCCCTTGGCCTTCTGAGGTTTTCAGTGATGGTATTAAGGTTATTCAGAATTTGTAGATAGTTCCTTATTAAAGTTATCTTCATTTATCCTGTGTATTGCTACTATACAGAACATTGGTTTGGCTGCTTATAGCTAGTCTGTTGGGTTTTTCAAACATGTGATATTATTGTTATCCTCTCAAGCATTATAATTGTGGCTTTTAATTTTTAAGGGTTTTTTTAAGCTTCTCAAAGGATCCTGGGAGGAGCTTCAGTTTGTGGTGTATGTTGGCTTATAGGATAGATGTTCTGACTGCCTCTGAACTAGACTTGTATTTTCACCATTTCTTTCTGAATTCTACTACCCATTTTTCTTATGTAGTGATATATTAGTTCTCTCATTAGAAATGTGCAGCCATCTCCAATTACTCATTCCTTTGAACAGACCCTCCCATACTGAGATTCTGAGAAAGTTAGGATGAAGTCCATAAGCACCTAAAGTTTAACCTAAGAACCCAGACAATGAAATGGGATTGTAAGGCCATGGACAGAGATCCCATTCTGCCAAACACTTGTCAGAGTGCTTCAGAAGAGACCAGGTGAGCAGAGAAAAGGAGAAAAGGACACAGTTGCAGCTTTTGTTGAGTTGCTTTCTTTCACATTCTGTTACTCCATTAAGTCTGGGCGGTGTGTTTTGGGAAGTGCTAATTCTTTACTGAACTCCAATGAGGAAAAATATGAGACCACTTGTAAACCAACTGTAAGAGGTTATGTGCTGTTGTGGCTCCTCTAAGACACACTATTTAAAGCTCATTTTTAAGATAAAATGTCACATTAGAAGTGCTGCAGTATGTGCTTTCAAAATGATGATGATTTATATTTGTATTCCTTTCTATAGACTTAATGTGTACAGAGATTGAGGAGCAAACCCTTAATGTTAGGGTGCTATTTAAGTGCAGCTTTCTAATGTTCATGAGACACTATTTTTGTACCTAGAGCAATGAACTCAGTTGCTGAACATAACTTTTCCTTCCACCTAGACGCGTTTATTGTATGTATTGTGGATCCACATGTCTCCGGACATGCAGCCACAAATCCCTCCATGCTGTATTCCCAAACAGTTCCATAGCTCAAGTGCAATTAAGGGTCATCACGTGGTTGTTTAGTTGAGGCAGTAGATCAAAGGCACTTTTATGCAGTTGAGGGGGGATCACTGTCTTGAATGACAAAGCATATGGAAACCATACATTTTTCCTCACCTGGTCTGTTTCATTTAGACTTATGTCTCCAGACTTTGAAAGCCAGTATTAAAAACATCTATCTTCCTACCTCACATGCCATTGCTAAGTTCTTGAATAAGTGAAAAGAAGTTCAGTGTAACAGAAGATCCTTAAATTGACCACAATGTATGTTCTAGTTGAGGAACTTCATTAGGAATGACTTGATCTTTGGTAGGAATATCTGGAAGAAGCTTCCAGCTTAAGCAAGGCACTGGAAGGTTATTCAGAATTTGTAGATAGTATTAGTAGACATGGATCGACCAAACATGGCGTGATAACCTTGAAGAAGGATTTTGCTAAATACTAAAATATTTTAATGTTCCTAGAAGAAGATGGGTAATATGGGGCTAAGGAGGAATATCATTTTCAGTTGGCGCTGGAACTTGGTTAGATTTTGGAATTCCCAGAGGAGAAATACTGGTATGATGTCTAACAGATAGTGACAGAGGTGATGTCTAAATTAAACATTCATGCTCCTTCACATGGCTATTTGCTGAAATATTTATGTTGGAATATATTTCATTCTTTTTTATGATTAAAGTTTGCAGGAAGAATGCATGTTTATTTATGCCTCAGAGATTAGGGTCAGTGCTATGATGTGAAAGGCAACTGATTAGATGCTACTTTGGTTTAACAATTATGTACTGATTTATTCATGTTTCAAGTTTAAAAATATATTATCATTTTTTACTTTCATAAACAAAAATGTGTATCTTGAAATCCCACAGGCTTCTATAAGAGGGATAGCTATTAGAAGTAAATAAAAAACAAAGATGAACAAACTATTTAAAAGATAATCCTATGTTATGGATTGTAGTCAGAAACTTGAAAATATAGTACCAATTCTGTAAAGGTTAATAGTGGTAATTGCCAACTTTATTGATGGGCTTGCTTTTGCCATAGTAATTCTTTAGGTTTGATTAACACAGTGTTATGAGTAACAAAAATGGATTTTTCAAGAATATTCTCATGTAATGAAGCTTAAAATTTTTCTAATATTTTGGCCATAAGTATTTCTGCCAACTGCTTCTCTCCCTTCAGTGACAGGTGCCATTCTTAGTTCTGATCTCTCTAGATCCTAATATGAATAGGCTCATGTGGCACTCTTCAGATCTAGTGTTCCCTGAGCATCCACACATACCCAGATATTTTCACTTATGAACAGAAATATTTTCTTTTTTGCTTTACTGTGTTTTTTTTTCCCATTCTGAATGCTGCTGCAAATATTTCCCAAGTCAGATGTCCCTATTGCATTACCTCTCCTTGTTTTACCATGCCAGCAGCTTTCCATCTTCTAGCTCATCAGAAACAGCCTTTTAAAGTCCTTTCTGAGTTTTCCCCAACTCAGTGCTTATCTCCTGCTCTTTGTCAGGAGATTAAGTGCACATTCATTTAACTAATGATGATTACTCCATCAGCACAGAGTGGTTTTGGCTATTCTTCCACACATAGTGCCTCAACAAAAATTAACCCTGCTCACATATTGTGAGTGTGATTTCGTGTTAGAACTGGACTAATCTAATGGTGAGCTGCCCCTGAAAGGCCCAGGTACAGACCTTCTCCTCATCTACACAATAACAGGTAATTTACTTAATACACACGGGGTAATTTGCTGAAACCTCTTGAGGTACCATGAACTTTACATTTTGAGGTATTTACACTAACCTAATTGAAAATTTACCTTGCAGCAGAAATGGGTGTAATGGACTGACATTTTTGTCCTTAAGTTTATGATGTTATCTTTGTTCCCTTTTTTGACCTCTGTTTGTTGAAAATCTTGTTGTTGCTACTTGACTTGAGATTAAGTAGTGTTCATAAAATATAGCTGTATATTTTAAACATCAGTTTTTTCACTCTTCACAAATGGTTTGAAGAGCTATATTACAAATTCCAGTATTTATTAATATCCAGTATATATTAATTCCTATTTTAGAGGCTAACTTCACAAATGAATTTTTCTCCATTGTTCTTTTGTCTGACATTTTGGCTTGGAGACCCTGGTAACATTTGCATAGGCCATTCACAGCCTAGTTGCTGTCAGTGTATCATGATGTTGTCCCACAAATTTAATGTCCTTCATTCCCCACCTCTCTTCTCAGGTTTTTTTTGTGCCCAACACAAGAGTCAATGTTGAGATGTGTATAAATGAAAGAATTTGTGTAATTTCCAATAGATTCTTTCATGAAGATTGTTTGGATACTGAAGATTGACTACCACAATTAAATAACTCAAATTACCTGAAGGCGAGATAACTTGAGATTCAGCTCAAGTTTTTGGCTCAAGGTAAATGGTTTCTACAAGCTGAAGTTGCTTCTAACCAGAGATGAAATTTTCTACAGAGTTGGTATTTTCTACAAATTTTTATTTAACTTGAAGACTTTCTTTTGACATTGCAGACATGTCAAGCCTAAACTCAGTTCAATAATTTCTTCATTAAACATTTATTTTAAGTTAGGTTCCTTCCTCTCCAGTGTCAGGAGACCAGTCTTCCTGGGCTAGCACAGACATTTTTGAATATCCCCCTAAGTGAACATTAGCAAGGAATGAATGAGAAATGAGACATTTTGATGTTTTGAAGAGACTGAAGGCAGACAAAATACAGTGTACTGAGGATTTTTATGAAGGAGCACCAAGGCCTCTACTGGATAAACAAATCCAAATTGCTGAGATGAAAGCTTAGTTCTGGAAATAAATGAGGGCTTTTTGTTTGTCAGGTTTTATATATTGCAGCCTGACCATTCTGGGAACACATTGCTTTGAATTGGTTTAGGTAGAATTTGCTATTTCTTAAGCAAGAGATTACCATGAACAGTTTATAGTATTTAACAAAATATTTCTTTCTGTAAAGGAAGGTTTTTTTCCTGACTTGTCTCTGGAATGCTGTCATCTGTTACTTTCCCTAACACATATAAGAGGAATGAGCAGCTAACATGGACTATTAGAAATCAAGCTAAAGAAGCCAAACCCTTTTTCTTCACATGGGTGTTCATATTTTATGTTAAGACCAGTTATCTTCCTGTAATTCTTACTGGCTTACTGAAGCTTCTGTAAAGAAGATTAAATTTTCTTACAATGGTGAGATGCTATGTGCTTTGATAAGGAAATGCTTCTTTTCTGTAAGTCAGTTGTTAGTAATACAACAATTATTTGATAATATTTCATTCACAATGGCATGCTTAAAATAGTTGCTGCCAATTCATTTTTAAGAAAATAATTACTTGTTTCTAACATCCCTAAAGAAACAATTATGTAATAAAAAATTACATGACTGACATATTCGTTGCCTATAAGTGCAAGTATTCCTTGAATTTTTAAGCAATTTTGTAGGGTTTTATATTTAAATATTGAAACCTATTAAAATTGCCCATGGAGATTTGTGGGAGAGGTTATCTATGGGGCTCTGCTAATTAATTATGATATATTTTACTTCCATGTGATTTGTCACTACTAGTCCTGTAAGGACTACAGGAAAAATCATTTGTTTAATCTGACTGGGACCTTGTGGCATTTAATTGTAAGCATAACTGTGATGCAATAAATCCAAATGAATTTGGACAGTGATTAACAGGGAGCTCCTTGATATGGTAATGAGATTAAAAAACTGGTTCCTAAGTGTTCCTGTGGATTTCATTAACATTTTTGCAACTAAACAGTTTCTAGGATGAGAATGGTTGCTTGTTGACCAGTATACATTACTGGTTGAATGTAACCTTCGTGAAGACATTTCTTTGTGTCTATGCAGAATGTATAAATATTTTTATGTATGTATATATGTGTGTGTCAATGGAAAATGTACAAAGAAAATAAAATACAGAAGATTTATGCTGCATTTATATGCAATGAGCCAAACAAAAATACACCACAGAGTTAACCTTATTATTACATATATTTAGAAAATTCTAAAGTGTACTAGTGAACTAATCACAGATATGTAGTTCCTGCTGTGAAAGCTTATTATCTACGACACCTGCAAATATTTAGACATCTGCATAGCTTTACTACTGTGAGTAGTTCTACTGATTTTGTTTGTTTGTCGTATTTATGCCCCAATTTCTCATTACATGGCACATTTATGACAAAAAAGGAAGGAAAAAAATCAGAAGTTTTATATGGTTATTCAGAAAACATATAGGTTGATCCTTTCAGGTCTGTGTTCATCACATTGCTAGAAAACTGAAGTTTTAAAGAATATATGTATATTTTTGGTATTTAGCAG
The DNA here is from genome assembly GCF_000277835.1 of Geospiza fortis. Lineage (NCBI taxonomy): Eukaryota > Metazoa > Chordata > Aves > Passeriformes > Thraupidae > Geospiza > Geospiza fortis. Next base: position 1,199,239 of record NW_005054300.1, on the reverse strand, counting down.
AATTATTGCAAAACTATAGAGAAGAAAATGAGTGCTTCCTTTAAAAGCATCACACTGCTACTGGACTTCAAGGCAAACACTTTCTTTGTTTAGTCTTGCAACTCCTCTCCTGGTTATTTTAGTCTATTTCCAAAACTTGTCTTATCTTCCTCTGTGCTGATCTTTAAATGGACTTGATATCATCTCCAATTGTTTGATCGTCTTTCTTTTCTTTATTTTTTAATACTTTTATTGCTGAAAAAAAAATTGATTTATTGGAAGAGCTAAAGCCCCATTTTTTGTAACCACCATTCAAGTAGCGATGGTGCATTTTTCATATTCTGCCCTGGGAAAATGCTTTTCTGTGTTCTAGAAGGACAAATGGTTCAGTTTCTCCAGCTTCTCTGCTCCTCAGCATTAGGATTGGTAACCAGAGGTCACAGTCCCTTGTCATTGGACTCTGTGTGTCACCAGTAGAAGTGGGACTGTGACACAAAGTGGAGACCTAGCAGAGGTTAGAGTTTTGTGACTTAAGGAACAAGCAAGTCTTGAATTTGAGATTTACTGCCAACCTTCCATGTGTCACGTTTCCCTTTAGGCTCTAGCTCAGGGAAATCTTTAGTGTGACACTCATGGTGTTTGGGTGCCTGCTCATCTGTTTGTTACAGGAAAGGAGGGTAATACAGTTCAGTGGGAGCAGGAACCACTTAGTAGGGCTTATGTCTTAGGGAATGCTGCAAGCTGCTTTATCTGCCTCCTGTGTGCTGGGGTTTCTGTGTGGAGCTCAGCCTTCTGCTGACTCTGCCATCTACAGCCAGCACACCCTCCAGAGGAGCTCTGTTTGTGCTGCCATGTAAGTTTGTCCCCTGCATTCCTTGCACCCCTTATTCTGTGTGTCAGTCACTCCCTTGGCTCCCTCTTGTTTGTGCTGTTCCATGAAGTCCTGAGGGAAGGAGCTTCAGCGTGTCTCAGGGCTGTTGTGATGGCAGTCCTGTCACCAGCAGAATACAGGTTTCTTTTTTCTGTTTGCTGGCAGTATTATGGAGAGGGCTTTGAGGCATCTAACCCTCCCATAGCTGCAAGGCAGGACCCATGATGTGAATGGTTTAGCTACTTTTGTTTTGGTTTTAATCTGGATTGCAACTTTATACTTGGATTGATTTTTATCTTTGGGGAAGAAAATGTAGATTGTTTTACTAACAATGGGTAAACATTCATACCACAAATGGTGATGTGACCTATATTCTGTTGCTGTCCCCCATGCAGAGCTCTCTTTGCCTTCAGTGGAAGCCCAGATGTAGAAATGATGGTGGGAACTGGCCACAGGCAAAGTTGCATTTGTCTTGTAATGGGCTGGGTTAGAATTTGCAGTGGTGTCCTCTGAGCTCCCATGGCACTGTGATGCAACAGATCTATTCAAATCAGTAAATGGAGAGTTTTACTCAGCTGAATATCAGAAGGTATGGACTGTATAGGACATTTGCTGCCATGTGCTGTCTGTGTGGAGGTTACTGCAGCTGCCCAGGTCCCTGCATAGTTTCTGTTACAGAAATTCATTAGCAAAGGTTGGGATATCAACAGTTCCGTGCCAGCTGAGGTCTTGGTGCCTAAAGAGGTGAGATTAGACACATACTGATGGTAATGCTAAAATCTGTAACTCAGCCATGGTTAAAGTAGTGGTCAAACAGCCAACATTCATTGTTTTGATTACAGCCATTAATTTAATGCAATCTTCTGTGCAGTGACATCACCATCATTATTTCAGGCTGTTTGCAAGCTCAAGAGCATTGTCATATCTTTGCAAATGATTTCATTTCATGGCTATGAAGGTTCTCCTTGTGACCACAAGAGTCACAGACACATTTCTGCAGTAAGCTTAGATGGTGCAGTTAAATATTGCAGCAGAGAGTGAACACTGCATCAAATTCTGTTTCTGTGTTATCATGGAATGTGCAGAACTGTGTTCAAAGGTTGCACAACAACTGTGGTCTAAATGTGGGGTTTTTTTTCTTTTTCTGTTCAGAGACATAGGATAAAAGCGCTGTGAGCTACCTAGACCTCAGAGTTGCTTAATAGCTTGTGGGAGCAGCTCCTTGCCAATTTTAGAGCATCAGTCTATCTGACTTAACCACATGTAGACTTACTGGCAGGTCTACTCAAATCAGTGGTGTAATTATTTACTTCTTAAAGAGAAAACAGGCTCATATTATAATGACCTTACAATAACTTTCAGTTTTATGTGGAGAAAAATAAACAGTTGTCATTTCCATGTTATTTTGAGGTTTGAGCCTTTACCACAAAGGCTTTAAATATTTACTAACTACTATGTTCTCTGAAATTTCTCTCTTTAAAAATACAGTGAATTTATTCAAGGAAATCTTTCTGCTGCACCAAGCATCACAATCTTGATTATAGAATTATAAATTATATATATTATAAATTAGTATCTTTCTCCACCATTTTTCTTGTTATTTCTTGAATTTTAGTTCATTCAGGATGTTTATTTTTACTATTTAAGTTGCCATGTAAAATTTCAAAATACAAAGACTTTTTTTAAAATTTTGTGATTTAGCCCTGTTCCTAGAAAAAAAAAAGTACTTTTGGCATTGGAAGAAGAAATAAGTTTGCCAGTCTCATATCTGAAAAATAGTTTTGCATCAGAATGCTCCCCAAGAGTTTAATTTTGTTGATAGCAAGAAAACTGAGTAATGAAGTGTTTACTTTTTCTGTTTTGTTAATGTTGTTGGGTTTTTTTATATGAAACAAAGAGGAGAGAGCGTTATCATTTAAACAAATATCAATTGCTCTCTCTTTTTCCTTCCTTGCCTGACATTGATGATTTGTATCTCCATTTTTCCTTTGACACCTTTTTGTGTATTTCTGATAGTTACTCTGAGATCTTGAGCACTCAAAGGACATTAGAAAGACATGAAGCAGTAATTTGGCTACTGTAGGGAAGGCAGCAATTCTGGGGCTGTAGCAGGGCACTAATGGTCAGGTGGATCTGGCTGTAGGAATTATTAACTTCAGGAGTATATTTACAAAGCAAGAATTGCATCAATTTCTAGTTTCTTCTGAATGTATGACTCCTCAAGCTTGTAAGTAGTGGTGCTTTTTCCTGGGAAATCACCCATTTTATTTCAAATGAGAACAGAAAGTTGACATATCCTTTTTTTTTTTTCTCTTCACTGAAAAGGAAGCTCTACAGACTTTTGGCTTGGAAACACTAGAATGTTTTGGGTTGTTTGGAAATCTTGAAATTAAGCTTTCCAGTGTTGCCAAAGACTGTTGTACTGTTTCATTCTGGTTAGACCTTTATTTCCCAAATTGCTACCTGGCTCTGTGGTAGTTGCATGGATAATGTGGAGTCTTGCTGCTGGAACACTGAAGGAGTTTGGCTTCCTGATAATGCAGTTCCATGATCCATCACATCCACTGATCCAATGGCAGAGTTTAAGAGAAGACCTTGGATTCAGCCACTTGAGTGAGGTCTGGCACAAAAAATCTCTCTGTGCAGCAGTTGGCTCATCATGTCCAAAGAGTCTAGACTATGGGAGAGAAACTGTGAGCTCTTCCAAAAGTTTTGGAGAATTTGTCTGATTCCTCCCTGTGCCAGATGAGGAATGCTCACACATGTTTTGCCATCTCTGCTGTCATGATGACAATACCTCCAACAGGAAAGCAGGAGCCTTAGCAAGATACATGGAGCAAGAAAGGTGGGAATCTGACCGTAGCATCTTAAATCATTTACCATTCAGACCTATTCTCAAGATATTGTTGGATAAAAATTCTCTTTTCTCTGCTACTCCTCCCATAGGAAAATGAGAGCACAGTAGCTCAAGCTAAAGTATCTGAATACCAAAATGAAACTTTTATTTTTGCTTCAATGCCTAGTCTGTTTTAGCCAAAGATTAAATTAAGGCAAAATTAAAAACTCTCAGTAAATTTCATAGCTGGCTTAGCGCAAAGAACTTCGCGGTATTTGGAGAACTGTGGTATAGATGAAATTTAAATTGTATTTGCAAATTAAAGAATTAAAATAAAATCTTCAAACTTCAAAAACCATATGTCTTCCATTATCCCCCAACACTGCAAAAGCAAAGGCTCCTCCTCATGTGAGACTGTGTGTCCTGGCTTTGTGAGGTTTCAAAATCTTTGCTAAAATAGTACAAAAGTACTTGCCAAACATATAAGAAATCATAAAGAGTTTATTTACAATGCTTGATTTCCTTTTAGTCTAGATAGTCATCATATTGTTTTTTCCTGAAGTGAAAGTGACAAGTAAATAATAGTAAAAGTTGATGGGGAGAAGATAGCAGCCCTACTTGTGGTGGTGTGGTATATTATTGCGTTGTGGACTGTTCACAGGTAATGCTCTTTTGGCTGGAGGTGGAGGTTGAAAGTAGAAATTTCCTCCTTTGCTTTTGTCATCACACATTCTCAGCTCATTGTCCAGTTGTGTGTGCTGAGAGTTGTATTCTTGGAGCCCCAAATATTGCTCTGTACATTTTAGCATCTCAGTATAGGTCAAGAAGCATATACAGTGTGTTAAACTGGGAATTGTGGGGTGGGTGGTTGTTTTGGTCTTGGTAATAGAAAATGCAAATCATTTTGGGTGGGGAAGGTAGGTATATTTTTGTGCAGAGCCCAATACTAACAAGTAAATATTTACCTTGGAGTGATAATGTCATGTTACCATGCTATTTCATTGTAGGAATAAGTAAAAGGTAAATGTTTGCTTTTCAGTTACCCTCCCCAGAGCTTTTAATATAATAACTGTTTTAAATCCTTATTCATATCATAAAAGGGCAGTTTTCTCTTTTTACAGAGAAAAAACCACATAGACAACAGCAGTTCAGGCTTCTCTCAAGGCTCCACCAAGTGCCCATCCTGCAAGAACAGCCTCTCACACTCCTTTTGTTGTTTGTTGTCCTCATCTACTGGCATGGCTGCCAGAGGAAGGAATTCTGGTGATCTGATAGGGACTTCAATTAGAAGTGGATTTTTGCCTCAAAGGCTTGTCACTCAGCAGTAATTTGTGCCCATTATTGCCTTTTTGTGTTTCTGCTGTTTTCTTGTTGGAGCCTGATGCAGAATCCTACTGCTTATTTTGTAGCTCCTCACCTGCCTTTGTAGTTACCTGCACTATAACAAATGACTGAACCAAATTTGTCTTCAACAAAATTGAACTTGATACCTTTTAGACTTGCTCTACTTACAAAAATGAGATGAATTTAGGGTGTGCCAGTCTCAATTAGAAAAGATACTCCAGCTATATTACCTTATTAGACACACTTCTTTCCTACCCACAGAAGACCATGCGTGGTCAGTCATCTTTGCAGCTCTTATGAGCAGTTTGCCCTGTCTTTTGACAGAAGTGGAATTTTATTTTAGGTGACTTAATCGTGGAGTCTTGGTAGAAGGTGAGAATAATGATAGAGTCTGCTCTCTGACCTTGTCAGTGCTGATAACCCAGGCTACACATTCAGATTTCAAGCAAAGGAAAGTTTCTGTCAGTAATCCTGAGGCTGATTTCCACAACTTCCTTGACAGGAGTATTGAGACAAGGAAGCTTCTAAAAACTTCCTTGGAACAATGCTGAAAGATAAAGCTATCTGCAGGGGAGCAGCTTATAATGAGGGTGAATCCCAGCATGGTGAGGGCAGCAGATAGTGATCTACAAAATAACAGTATTGCCAGAAGCAATGGATAGAGGATGTTACTGTGTTTTGGCACAAGATCTGGTAACTGGAAGTAAACCTGGAGTAGATTTTGTGTGCAGAGCTAATCAGGAATTGTTATATTTGTGTACAGTGTTTATTTGCTAAGCTTTATGGTCAACTTCATTACTCTTCATTTTATTCATTATTATGTCACTGAGCAGTAAGTTGTTAAAAGATTAAAAGTTCCAATTGGTTGCTCATGCCTAAGGTATGTAAATGCTTTGCAGCTCCAACAGTAATTTACTGACATTCTGGCAATTTGCACTTAAATAGTTTATGCACCCACATATACTTGCACACCAGCACAGTGCAAGTCCATGAATTAGCTGAGTATAAAGGGCCTGATCTTACAGTCCTGATGCACACAAATATCTCTGTTGTTTTTGTTCGGACTTGACCAGTTTAAAATGCCTGTTGGAGAAGTCCTCAGAGAAGAGCAGTGGCCTTTTCACAGCTAAAGCCAAACAAAGCTCCTGTAAAATCCGAGGTGCAACAGTTAGTGTGGAGTTTCTTTTGGTCAAAAATTTCATAGAACCAGCTTTTCAAATAGATCACCTGTGTTTATACATGTGAACAGATACACATATGTGCACACACGATCATGAGTGTAGATCACCATGTATGTCTCCACATATACATACATTTTCAGGCATATAATTTTAAATCAAATTTTACCCTTCCCATGCTCAACACGTTCTTCTAATTTGCATCTAGCTTTACAAATACTGCTTGTGAGTAGTGATAGTTCTTCTGTTAAAAAATTAGTTTTTTTATACCATACTGCCATGTTCTCAAATGTAGTACAAATGTTCACATTTTGAATCTTTATAGGCAGCAGATTCATGAGGACAAATTTATGAAATTCTGCCTTGAAGTCTAGAATAAGGTGTCAAACACTCAAAGTAATTATTCTCTCCTAAGAAAATAGATTATTTCCTCAACCAGACCTGCAAAATCATGCAGTACAGTGTGAACTTGGATAGTGCAAGGCTAGTATGACACTGCAGCCTTTTCTCACTAAGCTAAATTACAGATTTGACCATAAAAGCAGATTATTCCAAACTGATGAAGTGCTTTTATACAGCTTACTGGCCTTTATATAGGCCCCAGGTGTTCCTCTCATTGGAATTTAAACAAAAATAGCAAAAACATTTTGTTATAGACAGAGATCAGATTTTGTAAGAGATTTTGGGGATTACTATAACAAAGATGTGTTTTTTAAAAAAATGAAAATTACTTACTTTTTATTGAAAACTGTTTCATTTCATGACTTCACAGTATTGGAAGTAGAAAATGAAATATATTTGTATATTTTTTTGGTGTATAATCATGCATGGTTCTGTTTCTTTACAAATATCCTGTAATGGAAGAAATAGAATGTGAAATTGAGTCAAAGAAAAGTGAATTACACAGGTTTTTTTTTAATCAAACTGCAGAAAACAGAAAGTTTTTAATGACTTGTAGTTTTAAAATGTATTAATTTATTAATTTTTAATTAAATTTGTTTAATTTTATTACTCAATACTTATTAACTCTTACGCTGAATACCTGATTGAAAATATTTAAACACCCCTTATTAGCACAAAATTTCTTAACATCCAGTAGAATCAATCTGCTTATAACCATGTTAACCTACTGATGTGTGATAGTTTAGCTTTACAGGGATGCGTAATACCTTTGTATTCCATCACCCATTATTTTCCCCAAATTTATCAGCCAATCTGAAAAAATTGTGCTCTCCAATACTGCTTTACACAAATTTACACAAATTCTCTCTAGAGGCACTTCTGGGGGGTGAAGCTGTGTTGTTTTCAGGTTGCATCAGAGAGAGAGCAAGGTGCTTCATTTTGTGCCTTCTGCCATTGTTTTATGTCTCTTGAGTGTCTCTTCAATACAAGCATTTTCAATGAGCAAATTGCCACTCTGAGGGAGAAAGCCACAGTCAGCTTCTCTTGTGTGTTTCTCAGAGTGTGATACTTCTTTATAATCTGTTGTACTTGCCAAGGTTGGGTTAACTTTTTCCTACATTAACTGGTAAACCTAAAAACTTGGCAGTTTTTATTTACCAAGTAAATGCAACAATTTGTGGGTTTTGAATGAGGAATTTGAATTTTGAATGAGGAAGTTGTTTGCTGTTTTTCTTTTTCCTTTTTTTTTTTTCCTTTTAAGTGTAGTAGTTCAGATGGTATCTTTTTCCCTCTGCTCTGCCTACTAATAGTTTGGAAAAGAAGATGTAAGTGCAAGACCTAAAGAGGTGGCAAGGAGCGACAACATTATGATGTCTTTTTTTTCTAAAATTATCAAAGTTTCTCCTTTTGACTTACAGAGGCAGATAAGATTGTCAGTCTCCCCAGAAGATAAATTCTTTCTCTCTGATAAACTCAGAGATCATTTCACATAAACTAATAGTGACTGTCACGGGATAAGGTTAGATGAGAACCAAGCACTTTTTTTACTGGCATGGAAAATAACTATTGAAATCCTGAAGTCAGTTGTGAAAATGCCAGGGATTTTTTGGAACCAACATAAAGCCCTCAGGGATTTGTGGCAAGAAATGATTCTGCACTGGTCAGTGAAATGCATTAAAAGTCTTGACAATCTTCTGCATGTGGATTTTCCATTTGTCTATAAGCAGCATTTTTCAGAAAAAACAAAGCCAGAAATATCTCTGTCATTTATTACCATGCAAAATAACATAAAGGAATGTGAAACCATCAGAGATTCCTGAGAACTGAAGGTCCAACCAGGCTGTTACTTCTGATTTGAAGTTAGTAATCAGGTAGATTTCTCAGATGGTCTCTTTTATCCTAATTCTGTTTTCCTGTATTTAATTCTTTATGCCTAAGAACTGGAGGGCAGAATTTCTGCCGTTTTTGGGGCTGATGCAGTTATTCAGCTGCAATTACAGGCAGTGGGATTTGGGAAAAGAGGAAGCATTTTTTGTTTGTAAGAAATCACTTATTTTTAGTAAACCTTTTAGAAAGTCACTACTTTTTGTTTTAAAAAGAGCTGTAGAAGACCACTGAAATGCAGCCAGACAAATTGGTGGTACCCCCATGTTGTCACTTTCAGTTGTTAGTAGCTGCAAAAAATGCTTGTGTTTCTGTCCTCTCCCACTCTTCTTCTTTCCCTGCCAAATCTTTCTATCTTACACACACTCCTATCCACACTCTTTTCTTTCTTGAACAGAAATGTACTGGCTTTTAGTTTCCCAACTTTAAATTGATTAGACCACATTAATTTTTAAACAAGTGTCACATATCCTTAACCAAGCGCTAAAAGGTTGAGAAGGCTTCACGGCGTAAAGCCTGATCCAAAACTCAGTGAGAAGAATTCTAAAAATGCAGGCTGCCCTTCATTAGCCCTCATGATATCTCCTGACAGGCAGTGTGTGCGTGCTCTGCCATGCCAGGCCAGGGCAGGACCAGCTGCCATGCACCATTTACCCTCTGTCAGCAGCTTCACTCGCCGCCCGGGCAATACTGCGCACACGAGTCTGTCACGCGTCAGCATCAATTAGGCTCAGTGTGCTGCGCCTGGGAAAAGCAGCAGCCCTGCTATTAACCATTTGATTTCTCCCCGCCTACCCCAGGCATCATCTGACTCCCCAGGAGAGATGTTGGTTTTGGCAGAAGCGTGGTCGTGGCTGTTCTTGCAAACAGCAGGTTTGTTTGAAAGCAATGCGCTCGTTCAGGTGAGTTGGCTTGGCTGCGAGGAGTTTGGTTTATTGGTGCTGTTATTTGAACAGGGAAGTTAGATACAGCCTGTGCACTTCCAATCCAGTCAGATTTCCCTTTCACCTGCTGTGAAGAAGTGTTGATGTCTGTATGTCTGTACACATACATACCTCTGCACATGTGCACACAACTTGTAAGCTTTAAACTTATCACAAGGCCAAGGTGATAAAATATTTAACTAAAACTATCTTGCTGTATTATACACTCAACATGTTTCCAGTTTTCCAGTTGTAGATGCGTCCTTGCGTTGTTGTCTTTCTGGGCATTGTTGTTTGAACTGATTGCGGCTAAAATTTCCCCGACTTTGTGAGAAACCAACATGTGTGGTCATGCCTAAATTTGAGTCACTGTTTTGTGGCTTTTCACTGCTGTTATGAAGGGAGTGGGGAGCAAGAAGACCACCCAGGGTGTGTCCTCATCGAGCAGCGTGGTGAGCAAATGGGTTCAGTGATGTGCAGTGAGTGCTGAGGGAACAACCTCTTCTGGCAGAGTTTTCGAGCACTTCCCTCCTTCCCCCCCTCCCCAAAATACAGCTTCTTCCTCTGTGTAAGTATAGAACACCCATGACTATTTATATAATAAAAGAGCTACTGTGTACTTTAGGGGATAGTTGAAGACATTTTCACAGGTCTGTATCCACATGGGATTTATGGAGACTTACAGGCCTGGTCAGTTTGTAAAATCCTGATAGCCCAAGAGACTGTTGTCAGATGTTGGTAACAAGACAGTGTTTGAAAGGAATCAAAACAATATAAATCCTGTGAGATCTGTGGCAGCAGGATGGGTTCTAATGGAGAGGAAGACAGGGTCGACCACCACACAAGAGAACAAGGAGAAGAAAGTGTTTTTTCTCTTTAAAGCTTGCAGCACCAGCAGGGGTAAGCAGGTTTCTAAAAAGAATCTCATCAGCGGATCAATCCAGTGTAACAGATGGAGTGCACAGATATTGTCTATCAGATTTCCATTGCGTGTGGCAAACAAATACATTGTTGCAACTGTTCGCAGCAAAACTTTCCCTTTTTTTAACATCATAATTACCAAGAGTTGAAAAGAGCTGTGGGTTAATGATTTCCTAACAATAACTATGGGGGGTTTAGGGGATAGTGACTTCCCCAAGGAATACATTAACAGGAGATATAAAGTGTCTGAGCATCTTGAATGCAGGGGTTTGGATCTGCAGAAATAACTGCCTATAGCAGCGCATTTTGAAAAGTGAAAATTTTCTACGAAGGGGAACTGGACTGGATCTGCTGTAGTTGGCAGGTTTGCATTAAGACAGTGGGGGAAAACCTCTCCTTACCAGCTAAAACTTTTAAGCTTTGTTGGCTTTGTCAAGCCATTTATCAAACCATTTTGGATATCTGATAATGGTTCTGTGTATGCATAATTGCAGGCAAGGTGTGAGGCTATGAATTAATTTCCCTGTGTTATTAATATTGCTGGTTTTATTTAGAAGTTAGTTTTGTTCAGTTGTTGATGTAAAAATCAAAAGTCTGTGTGCAAATATTATAAAACTGTAGAATGGTTTAAGTTGAAAGGGACTTTTAAAGATCATGAAGTCCAACCCCAAATATGTCATGGAGTCTCAGCCATCTTCTGCACTGATTCATTAGTTGTGGAACAGAGAGAATGAAAGTGAAGTAATGAATGTATGGTGTTCTTGGTGTTGGCGCACATGCAATAGGTTTAGAAGGATGGGTAGCAGGGATTAAGTGGTTAAGCTTTTAATAAGAGCATGTTACAGTTGATTTTTGTAAATAACAGTTGTTGAGCCTGGTAAATAGTTAAGAGTGAAGAGACCATGGTTTAGTTACCATTTAGTCACAGCAAGTATGGACAGATAATTTGAAGTTTCTCTAGGCTCAAACAAACCACATGAGTGACAGGGTGGGCTAGCTCTGTGAACTAACTGGAAAAGGACTGGACACATTTGAAGGCACAATTCAGTGGCCCAGTGATACAGAACTGTGGCCACTTGAGATGGCACAGGGCATCTCCCATCTTTTTGCCAGTCCAAAGGAGCACAGGTCTCCCATAGATCCTTTATCAGTGAGTCTGACCCCACTGAGGGTGTCTTGAATAATATGACTGTAGGAAACAGGGAAAAAGAATCAAGACCTGGTTCTTGACAAAATTATTTCAGTTCTAGATCCACAATGAAGCTCCTTACTATTGTGCATAAAGCTTCCCAGTGTTTCCATGCCTGTGTTTCCTGGCTTGTCAAGGAAGCTGTTTAAGGCAGGGACTAACTTTTTATCCCTTGGATAAAGTATGATTAACCTAGTTAGAATGAGTGACTACAATTACACCTCACTGAGGAGGTTTGAGAGTGATTCTACTCCAAAGAAACCAAGCGTCCAACCAAAGAATTATCACATCTACCTTGACCTTAAGTATCATCAAGTTTCTGGCTAACATTGTTATTCACAATGTTTCTGATCTTAGAGGTTTAGCCACAGGAAAGAAGGATTTTGAAGTGAAAAGTGCAAATGTTTGCACAGTGTCTAAAACAACAGAATAGATGCATTTTCCAGCAAGTATTACATTATTCATTATTTTTAACTCATGCTCTAAGCTTGCTGTATTTCTATCAGTACTTGAGCCACCTCAAATTAAAGTTGCATTCAGAACCAGCTCTTATGGAAAGCCCTCTCCCCAAAGCATTTTTTCATTTTAGTCTCCTCTTTGGTTCCAGGAATTCTAAAACAAAATCCAAAACAGAATTTACACCCTTGCCTCCTCCTAAATACCTCATGTTCTTCTGGGCCTACTTTCTTTGCACACTAACCCTGTAATTCTAGCTCTGCAGGAGCCCTGGTGCCTTTATGGTATCATAACCAGCCTTTACATGTCTGTCTAGCTACTGAATAACCTTGCTTCTGGGAAGAAATAACTACACACCCAGCCATGCCACCCACCCTTTATATGCCTTTTCATTGAACCCCGCCTTCCTTTTGTCTCCCAAAAGAATGAAAGTTAGCACCTTTGAACACCTCTTGCCCCAAGAAAAAATATTTGCTTATTTTCTTTCTTACCCATAAAATATGAGAGGGATGTGGAAATAGGTAGATATTCACCTAATACTCAACAGTTCTTGTCACAACCCTCAAAGTAGGAATGTGAGGTGTGCAGAGAGCATCTTGCACCCAGAAGTACAGTTCCCTAATCACGGAAGTACATAAAAATATCTCTTTTGGGATGCATTATGGGGTACTTGCCTTGCCTTTAATTGCTGTGGATCCAGGCCCTTTCATGCCCACTAAGCTGTGAAGTGTGATGGTGTCAGGACACCTGGGGTTTATGTAAATACAGAGAACCCTACTGAGGGCACAGGCAAGCCTGCAATGTGTGTGAAGAAGGGCTGAGAGGATCCTTCTGGAATTAAACATTCTTGAATAGAAGTTGAGCTTTTTCAGAAACTGCCTCTGTGGAGACATGAGAATTAGTGATGAGTGGCTTTGGTGAAAATTCTTGTCCATCCACCTGACAGGGCAAAAATTCCTTGCTAGAGGCCAGTGTGTTTGGAGGGCTTAAGTGAGCTTGATAAAGTGTACAACTACCTGACAGTGTCATTAGGGACATAAATAAAAGAGTTTCAGGAAAACCATGATAACAGGAATCATAAATTAACGGTCAGGTGTTGGCAGAATTTCACTAAAGGAAGTAAGTAAACTGTGTGTGGTATTTATGGATTACATATATATGTAAATATGCATTATGTTGTGAGGGAAAGGAGAGCAAGTAGGCTTAGCATGAAGAGGTTATTTTTTACCAATTTAAGTTGAGCTTGGTCCTACTAATGTAAATATTTATTCCTGAATGACTTCGAAAAAATGAGGATACAAATTTAGCAAATAGACTTTTTTGCTAGAGAAGCCAATGTGATTATGGAAGTGAATTTGACTGAAGGTAACAGAAAGAGCATTAGCACTTTCAGGTAGACTATGCTGTTTCTGAAGTAAATTTTGATATATCATAGCCAGACATCTACCTTCTATATCTGTTTGCCTTAAATCAGATATTTTGTTACCTAGTAATAGTGCATCCAGTTATTCTCAAAGAAAAAAACCCCTACCATTTATGAAACTAAAGGTTATTTTGAGACTTAGTAAAGATTTGGCTTAATGAATAACCAAGGTACCATTATGTATGTGCTTTCTTCTGAAATACCATTGAAATAGTAATATTAAGCTCCCTTTGTTCTCATAATCCTTGGTTTGAAATACAAATGGAATTTAAGATGTTAGGTCGGTGAGTTTATTCAAAAAAATAGAGCTTAAAGGAAGTTATTCAGCAGCGCTCTAGCAGAACATTCCTGTTACAGATAAAAGGCATGTGTACCTTTCCAAACCCATTTTGGGTCTGAAGCAAAGTGTGGTTCAGCTGGAATTTAAAAATGCCCCCAGTGGAATAGCTTTTTAACAATTTCCATCTTTGCAAACCTTAACCAGTTTACTTTCATTTCAATTGTATAAAGTAGGAAACCCAGAGTTTTGCAAACAGTCCAAGTGAGATTGAGAAAGCCTAAGAAAATTATTGAAGGTCTCAGAAAAGCCAGTTGGCCTTGGGGTTCTGGCCTGTAGTAGTTAAACCGGGAATTTCATGTTTATAGCCTGAAAGTTATAAAGTTAAAAGTACGCAGTAGTAAGGCCAGGTCCGTACAAGCATCTTTACTTGTGTAATAACTGTAAATACTAGGTTGTATTTGTGTGATGGGAATAGAAATCCCATGATAAATGAAGATGCAAATAGCCTGAAATCTCACTGGAAGTAGTTAGCTGGAAAATTAATAACAATTAGAATTTGACAAAGCACAAGTGGGAAATGAGTTGCATTCCTTCTTCCTGAAGGAAGTCGTAGAGGAAATATGAACACCTGATACAGAAATGTTTGCCAGGTCATTGAGTTCAAGAGAAGGATTAGGAGACCAGAACACTGAAAAATTTGGCTTGAATGCTTCATTATGTATATTTCAATGACCTCTCCAAACAGCTTAAACCTGTGTTAAGAAGTGAAACAGCTTATAAATTACATGGGGGGAATTACTATGAAACAAGACAACAAGTAGGAAAAGTGGACAAAATTTATCTCTAGTGCAGAACAACTTGTAAAAGGGAGCCTGGTCTAGTGCAGGGTATAGAGACGGGAGATGATGGGCTCCAATCTGTTCCAAGCCACTGACACTGTCTGACCCAGGCAGGTCACTTGACTTCTTTGTGCCTCTGTCAATCCAGCTGGAAAATTGGGTAACAAAAGCAAGACCTTGCTGAAAAACAGATGCTCCATCAGAGTTGAGCTGTCCTGGATAAACAAATTACAAAACATTGACAGATACCATAGTTAAACTTATATGGGTCTATGGTGTCAGTAAGGAAGGATGAGTTATGTGGGAAAGATCCAGCTGGCAGTGCTGGATTCTTGAAAAAAGTGATTTTTCTCTGAGTTCACAGGTGAATTGAGGAGCTCACAGGATGGATGCAAAACTGGCTTGTGTTGGAAATCAGAAACTAAGACAAGTGTGCTTGGAGTTGGTGCTGCATAAGATCTGGTTTCAAATTGTCCAATGTGTGGGAAAAAACATGGTCATTTATTCCTTATGGTGAAAGCTGAAGTGCTAAAAGGCTCTCTGGGAAAAGAGCATCTTGTAATTCATGGCCAGATATCATGATGGGGACATCAGAGACTGCCTGTAATTCACTGGTCTTGCCTTAGAGGAGTATTTCAAAGCTTTAAGGGGACCTCATTTGAAATCATACAGCCTTTAATTTATTTTCTTATTTTTTTAATTTCCCATGAATTTACATCTCAGCATTGGATCACAAGTCCTTCAGAAACTTGCTTTATAGAAGCCAACTGCACAGGCTTTGAAATTAAACTAAATCCATGGACTCAGGTTTTGTTGGAGATAGAGCACTCTGTTTGGGTAATAGAGCATCAGTTCCAGATCTCTGGATTACAGGAGTATGAGACGGTGACATTTTAAAAATGTTTGGCAGTGTTCTGTACAAGAGGAATGTATTAATTTTACTTTTTAAAATTACTTTTGCAATATGTATAAAAATATAAAGTACGGAAATTTTACATGAAAAAATGATGTTGATGTTGATATTTTTAAGGAAAAATATCTCTGGGTATAGTATAACAAATAGGCCCCTAGAAATATGATTCAGAAAATTGAAGTTAATTTCTTGGTTCTGCTAATCGTGAGTGCTTTGCCATGCCATTTTCTTTCTTTTTACCTCCATTTCCCAATCTGGAAAGTGGAAATAAGGATTCTCACCTCTTTGTATAAAGCTACTGATGAAGAACATCAAGTAGGAATTAGAGTGAAAGCAAAGCTTGTGTTGTTCACATTTCATTGCAATGAACTAGGAAGCAGCCTTGTGTTATTGATTTTGTTGTGTTATTTGTATTTTTGTCCCACTGACTGATGTGCACCATGGCAGAAGGAAAAGAGCAGCTACATGTATGCTCCTCAACTGGAGAAGGAAGGATGTTGGCTGCACCACCTGCACACTTGACTTTTTCTGGCAAAGCTACACATTAAGTGCAGTTCTGACAGTCTTAAGATACTTGTTCAGCATGAGTTTTACCACATTTAAAGACTTAAATAAACATCAAAATCTGCTGTTCCATAGTAGCTTGGGATGTATTGGAAATAGTTGTTCTTTGGTCTTTCTGGTACTTGGGATGAGACAAGACTGGCTTGAAGACTCCAAGATGCTTAGAGAGGTCTTGAGCAGGATGAAATACTGTGTGCATCCTAATCCATGAGCCTTAGGGTGGCAGGAAGGAGAAATATTGAATACTGAAATATTTTGGAAGGAGAAATATTGAAAAGTCACACTAGTATTTAAGTGGGAAAATATTTCCAATAACCCAAAGTGTGGTTTTTTAGGAGATCTCCAGCAAGTCATTAGCTTCCTGTCCTCATACTTAGTCTTGGCAAGGAAACTTTTTTGTTGGGAGAGGTGTTATTATGTCAGCAATGGAATTGCTTTGAGAAGCATCCAATAACAGTCTCAAAAGCTGCACAGAAAAATGGTAACTTCTCTGGACACAATAAGACTGGTGCTTTCTAATTCTACAACCATGTTAAGGCTTACCTGTCTTGTGGGCTGCTGTGTTGTGTGGTGAACCCCTTAGTTCTGGTCACACAAGGAAATTCCTGAGGACACACTGCACTGTTAGGCAGTCCACGGGAAAAAGGAGTGAAAAATCAGAGGCAATAAATATGTTGAGTTCCTAGATTTTTCTATATTTATATGATTTTTCCTACCTTCAGTATTAAGTCTGTTCTTACCCTGTGAATACACCAATGTCTTAACTTGTTGTATGTTGTTTTGTCTGGGATAAAGTTAATTTTCTCTATGGTGGCATGGGAGTGTGCTTTGGATTTGTGCTGAAAACACTCTTGATAATATGGAAATGTTTCCATTATTGCTTAGCAGAGTTTACACAGTATAAGGTGCTTTCTGCTCCACACCTTTCACCACCAGTGAGCAGGCTGGGGGGACACAAAACTTGGGGACGCAGCCAAGACAGCTGACTACAGGAATACTCCATGTCTTATGTTATCATGCTCTGCACATAAAGCTGGGGGAAGAGAAGGAAGGGAAGATATTTAGAGCTGTGTTTGTCTTCCCAAGTGGCCACTACACACAATAGAGCCCTGCTGTCCTGGAGATGCCTGAACACCTGCCTGCCCATGGGAGGTCATGAATCAATCCCTTGTTTTGCTTTGCTTGTGTGTGTGGCTTTTGCTTTCCCTATTAAACTATCTTTATTGCAATCCCTGAGTTTTCTCATGTCTCCTCTTCTGATTTTCCCCCACATCCCATCAGGAGAGCAGTGAGTGAGTGGCTGCATGGGGCTGAGTTGCCAGTTAGGGTTAAACCATGGCAGCCCTAATGTGGGGCTCAAAGGGTTTGAGATAATAACAGATTGACCAGAGCATATTAGAAGTGATTTATATCTGTTAATGGTTGTGGGTCATGATATTGATTCATCTGTTCTTGATATTTGTTTATCTGATCTGCACCATGTGCTTTTTTTTCACTGTTAAAGATTGGTGTTGGCTTTTCAGTTTGCTGTGCTCTGTACTGATTAGTGATGTTTTGCCTGGAAGATTTGTTGTTAAAACACAGACCTAAGCTTAATCTGGTATTTGGGCTCTGTACTGAAGCCACTACTCTACTCTGGGTACTATCTCATGCAGACAAGTAGGAATTGTAATTTTTTTGCTGAGAAACTTTGTTTTGTTTTGTTTTTGTGGAGGAATTACAGAATGGCAGCTTTGCTATCTTTCTCTGTGATGTTTTGTCTCTCTTTACAAGTCCTTCTCAGTACCTTGAATATCCTTGGGTAGTTAAAATACTTCTGTTGGTATTTCCTAGGAATGATGCTTTGGTTGTAAGGTTAACAAGCGGTTTGGTAGTATGGCCCAAGCTTTGTGAGGGGATGGCAATGGCTGGCGCAGCATGTGAGAGAATATGGGCAGGTGTCTTGGAGAATTTCTTACCTGCAATGGTCTGGAACAATTTATTGTTTATTCCTGAACAATTACAGGATCCTGATGAAGTGATGGAATGCCTGGGAGAAAGAAGTGCTGTGGCCATTCCAAGAAGATGCAACTTAGAATCCCAGAATTCTTAATGCTGGAAAAAAACTTTAAGATCATCAAGTACAACTATTACCCTAGCACTGCCCACATGTTCACTGCTCACCCGTGTCCCCAGGTGTCACATCCACATGTTTTCTGAAATTTTCCAGGGATGGTGAAACTTTTTGCACTGTGCTGGGCCCTGGCCAGCACCTATCAAACACTGCTCCATATTATGCAGTCCCTCCTGGGGTCTGCAATAACAAAAACATCTCTGTAGTATCAACACTGTTCCCAGCACAACTCCCAAACGCAGTCCATACCCGCTACTATGAAGAAAATTAACTCTATCACAGCCAAAACTAATGCAGCATGATGAAGTTCCTAAATACAGGCAGTCAGAATAAGGTGTTTTTGTAGTTATAAGGCAGAGAGCTGTATTTGGTCACAAAGAGCTCTGTTAAATTTTGTGATACCTAGGACAGTACTGCTCCTATTTTGTTTGAGCCTACTTTCTAAATCTTGTAATGCTGTCACGACAGGAAAATGTCCTCTGTTGGGAGAACTGCTGCCTAAAGCATGAGGCAGATACTGCCTTTGCCAGTGCACCTGGCAGTAACAATGGGCTGTGAACTACAAAGGATGACACACTGCAATTAATTTGTGAATGAGCTATTCAAGATGCTCTATAAGTGATTGGGGATGGTTTTGATATCTTTGTATCTCTTAGTGTCAAAAAGGATCGTTTTAGAATTGGGCTTAGAACAGTTAAAGGGGCAATGATGGGGCTATGCCCCTGTTGGCAAAACTTACTCTAATTTGCAGTCATTTGTGTCCTGTCCTTCTCAAGCCATCCACAGGGACTCCTATGCTGAGTGCACTGGGCTTATTAGTGTGTCACATGTTGCCATGCCCTGGGTGACTGTCCATAAGCAGTCACAGCAGAGGTGGGCACTGTGCCATGCAGACAGCACAGTCATAGGCAAGTGCTCTGTCTGTATGGAGAAATCAAATAAATTACAACAACTGAAGTTTTCACTTTGTTCCTAAAAATCACTTCTTGCATAACTAATTGTGTGTGGTAAGGAGCTGGCCCTTCCCCTTGTTTCAGTCTGATGAATTGCCACAAGGTGAAAGAAAATAGATCACTAACCAGGCATTGCTCTTCTAGGGTGTCACAGGGATGTAATGTGGTTGCAAATGGGGAGGGCAGGTGGTCCAGACAGCTGCAAATGGAAAGGTGTCAACAAGCCAGTCTTCTATTAAGAAGTGATGCAATTATGAAATGGTTTGAGGACCTCTATATTAACCCATAAAGCAGCAGACACTCTCAGAGGGAATTGCCTTCTCACTGACTTTTGCCTGCTGAGCTTCGTTTTCCACCCTTGGTGGAAGCATCTCTTTTGTAATGCATTTCTGTGTATTTCTGCCTGTGACAGTGAACCTTGTCATCTGCTATCAGAGAAGGAGTAGAAAGACTGAAATGAAAGGAAGTTAAAACGAAAATGTTTGCTGTAATTTCAGGGCACAATAATAATGAGTAGAGACCTGAACTGGAAATAGTCAAACAAACCAGAGATGAGGACTTTTAAGCCAGTCTGGAAATAGCAACTTGTGCTGAAATGTTTTCTCTCTAGTGTAGGTTTAGGCAGACAAAGCTGGATAAGTCCATTAGCATTGCCTTGGATGGTCCAGCAGCTGAACTGCTGCGTGGCTCCTCCACAAGGACTTTGTTTTCCAGGACAGTGTTGTGGCTGCTGTGAGCATCAGCCCTGTGCTTGCCAGCGCAGAGCAGACAAAGCAAATACAGCAGAGCATGAATCCTGATTGAGGCAGGAGAGGTCTCATGGACAGGGAACCGTCTGGGGTTGCTAAAGTTTCATCAGAAAGATTTAATTCCTGGCTCTGGCACAGTGCTAGGCTCTGAGCTGGCCAAGCCCTGTGTCTCTCTCATCCAGCTGAATGAGACAGTGACACTTGTCTTCCCATGGGAAGGCTATTGAGACCTTTGGCTGAAAGTCATCCTGCAAAGCACGGGTATGAAACTGCTCATGTGCTGATATGTGAACTTGGCTGTTTGGCCCTTAGCCAGACGTGAACATAAGTCCCTTTGGAGGCAGCAGGACTTAAACATATGCTGGAGTTCAAGCATGTGCTGAAATGCTTTTTAAATGCAGTTCTTTGTGACTAATGATACTTACGTGGTGGGATGATTACAGTCATGATCTTGGATATTTATGAGAATGCTTTCTTTCCTATTGAAAAGTTTCTGTGGCTCTACACTTATTAAAATGGTATTTTAATGAAGGGTTTTTTTGTATCTATAGTAAAGACACGGGTTTTATGGGTTTAGGCTCTTATAGGTCTTCTTGAAGGTAGAATGGCAAAGGGGAAGAAGAAATCTAATTCAAATACTGTCTGTTTGGGGGCTGAAAAGGAACCATTGCATTGCATAATATGCAAAACTAACACAGGAAAAATGAACTTACTGATATTACTAGAAGCAGGTTAAAAAGTTGATTATAGAAGCTGAGCTTTATGAATAAGAGTGAATTCTAAGCCAAGGTCTCAGAAATTCCAATTACAGTCACTTAAGTACATGGGGGCAAGCTGGGCTTTAGCTGGGAGACTTAATGAGCAATTTCATAACGTGCTATATATCACTTTAAGAAGACATGATAAATTACCTCTAATGGTATTGTGTGTATAAGTGGGAGCTGTTTTTGCTCTGTGCTCAGTTCTGGTGATTGGGTGGTACACCTGGAAAGACTTGTATTTTAATGGGCCCTTTTTAGCACTTTTGCACCTCGTATGTTCTGGATTATATATGATTGATGGCCTTGAATGTATGGGAAGGAAAGATATGTAGATCTTAATGCTTTTAAACCATTTGTTTTCCAGTCTCTGTAAAAGGCCTCTCTGTTTTCTGGGTAATGGTTTATACTTCTCAAGTAAACAGAGGTACGGTTCTGGGACTTTGGCTTTTAACACTATAAATCCAGTGGGGTTTTATAGAAGGGTCATTCAGTTTACAATGCACTTAAGAAAAGATAGCTGTTTTCATACTAGTCATTAAAGACAAATAAGTAGGTGGTTTGGTAGATAATTTGATGCATGAAGTAGATTTTTAAAAAAATACCAAAGCAGAGTTTGCTGGGTGTTCATTTAGTTCACATTTCATATGATGAGTAAAATCTCTTTCTGCCCTGGGTCACATGAATGTCTTCACAGTCAGAACCTTTCTGACTGCCCCCTTCTCTGGCTGGACCCCATCCATGCTTTCTTTGCCCAAAGGGGTTGCTGCTGTTGAGCAGCATTAAATCATTCTCCTCTCCCCCTCTAACCTAGGGAGAGACAGACTCAATCTGGGAGCCAAACCCAAGCTGTCCATGTGGAATGCAGCCCTTGGCTGCAGGCTGGCCTGGCTGTGGAGTTCCTTCTGTGCCCTCCACAGGCATGGGAAGAGAGGACTGGCATTAGTTAGCAGTGATTCCTGGGCAGGATTAGTGTTAAGCTGTTGCTTGTTTTCAAGCATCTGCACGAGGTTAAAGCATGGCAAATCTCCTGCATGGGCTGTTTCTTGTGTGTGCAAAATCTGGTTCTTCACACTGGCTGGAGCAGAGCATGGTGTGAAGTGCTGGGGTGGGCATCTCCTGCAGCTCCTTCCATGGGAGGGTCCTTTTGAATCCTTAGGCAGATTTTGAGCTGGGTTAACAGGAGAAGTACAAACTTATACTGTCGTGTGGTTTTATTAATACTGTGGTGTTGAAAGGCAAATGCATTAATC
>NW_005054300.1:1157109-1177396 GCF_000277835.1 Geospiza fortis | reverse complement strand
TTACCTGAATTTTTCAGTTTGTGTCTTCTACAGACTTCTAGTGATGCCCAGCATTATCTGTAAAGTAGTGCCTCCTCTTAGCTGGATTACTGGTTTCCATTAGTAAAATAAAATAAGGGAGTAAATAGTTTGTTATTTCTTACCTGTGCTGTACAGCCTAGGACTGAACGTGCACAGGTGAGATGTAACGATCCATCACTGTCTTAAGCATTTAATGGACATGTTGCTCAGGGGCTGGACTGATATGCTGTAGAATAATAAAGCATAGCTTAACCTGTTTTTCTCAGTTTCATGTCCCTGTGTCTTTCACTGTCAAGTGGAAAGTTCAACTGGGGAAAGAGATCAGATGACTTTACAATGCTTTTGCATTTTAAATGCTTGCTTGTTAAAGCTAAATTTCTGACTAATTGCACTAAGGTAATTTGCTCCTACCTCCAACAGCTTCTTATACTTAGTTCCCATTCTTTGCAGGTATTTAATAAAAAATTAATAAGATGAGGCTGCTGTGTGTTAGGTATGGTGGGTCAGGGTCATGGAGGCAGGTGGGTGTCCAGTGAGCAGCACCAGGAGTTACGTGCCTTTGCAGCATCGTGACCTGATCCCACAGCACAAACCCAGCACGAGAGGCAGCCCCTGTTCCCAATATTAACAATGTCACCAGGCAAGAGAGAGAAATTATGAGCCCCATGTTATGAAGGACATAATTATATGACTTTCTCAGATGTGTGTTGGAGCAAGGAGCAAAACCCAGTTCTCCAAATCCAGAGGCAGCACAAGACCAGCTTTTCTGGTGGCAGAGCTGGATTTTGTGCCAACGTGTGAAATTATTTGTTGAAAACATATTTTGAGCTACCATATGTGTATAGAATCTGTATTAATTTGAAACTGAGGTTGCTAAACCAGTAGAGTCACATGAATAGAAATTAAGGTGTACAGATGATGTACTCTACTAATTTTTTGATTTCATGATATTTATATTTTAAGTGCAATTCTACTACCTGCCTATGTTTAACTGCCAAGTATAGATGCCCACATTAGCTTTCTGCAGTAGTACTATTGATAATGTTTTGGAAATAAAAGGCAATTTTTTTACTTCAAGGTTGAAATATTCCTGTTGCATAAAACAGTGCAGCTGGGTTTCTATAGTATATATTTTTTTTCATGTTTCCTAGTATGCTGATGCAATGGAGGAATATTTATCTGCAAATTAAATTATATCAGTTCTTTGTAATATAGATAGTGATCATTGCAAAAGTAAAAAATTTAAAATTGCTACAATGAAAACTTACTTTAAAAAAAGTCTGCAGAGTACTCTTAACCGAGAAAAAAAATGTTGCCCAGCCCTTTTTGTGTGCAAAAAGGTTTCCTTTCATGAAAAGTAATAGAGATTTGAAGAAGCAAATAGTGGAAATAGTGCATTTGAAATATCAGTTATTGTCTCTTGGGCTGTTTTGGGGAATTTAGTTTGTTTGGTTTTGTCAGGATTTGAGACTGTACTGGAGTACTATCACTTCTTCAATGAAAATGGTTGCAAAAAGGCACAATAAATTTTGTTCTAAATATTGTTCTTTAAATGTTGTCTTTAGTAGGTAAAAGGCTGGATAGAAATGCTTTTGAACAATCTAAACTCTCTCACTATATTGTAAGTGATAGATGCTTTCGTCAAGTGTTCATACATTCTGCAGTCATATTCAATAGTGTAGCT
The DNA here is from genome assembly GCF_000277835.1 of Geospiza fortis. NCBI lineage: Eukaryota > Metazoa > Chordata > Aves > Passeriformes > Thraupidae > Geospiza > Geospiza fortis. The sequence goes on along the minus strand of NW_005054300.1, from coordinate 1,175,691 downwards.
GATTATATGATACCTGGCACTTAAATCCTGCATGTGGGTTTTTTAGTGCAAAAATTCTGCTTTATCCTACCCCAAGTATTTTCAGATCAATATGCTTGTGCTTTTTTTCAAAATAATGTATCTAATCTATCTAGCATTTAGGTGGGATGTCTCATTTGCTTCTGGCAATTTATCCTCAACATGCCTATGTCCTGGGATGTTGTTATTGTTATCTCAGTTAGGGTTTGAGCACAGTTTGGATGCTGCCTGGAAATCTGGATGTCCCAGATTTCATAGGCACACAGGAGCATCCTCTGCCAGCCCAGAGGAATGTGGAAAATAGAATAATGGTTTATGGTAATGGATAATGTCTTTAGGGTGTTGAACCTCAGCCTCGTGGGTCCAGAAGGGACTGCCAGTGTGGAAAGAGGGCTGTGGAACCTCAGCCTGATGTGGGCTTGGTGTTTGCTCAGAGCTCAGCAGTGTGGGCTACTGAAGGTCTGGTAAAAGCAGCCCCGAGTGACCTCCCCAGGGCCAGGCTGCGCCTTGTCTCCAGAGACAGGAACTGAACCCAGCTCTCTTAATCAGTTCTTTTTTTCCATATGTTTAAACACATACTCTGTACCACAGTTAAGCACAGTGAGAAATCTTTAGGAAAAAGAAAAGCCTAGGAGCTAGCTTAGGAAGGGGAAAGAAGCAAGACAGACAACTTGCAATCCAGCCCTCATATGAAAGTTGCCCCAGGCAATTTTGTTATGTCCAGGGAAGCATATGATATTCATTGCATGGACCCATCATTAATGCTGACTCTCTGGGAACCTGTCTTATGTTGTTTCCACTTGGGACAGGTTAGCTAGAAAATTGATCCGATTTTATTAGAGAGTCATTTTCTTTTCTGTCTGGCAGTGGTCTCTGAAAAGATGTTTTGGCTTTTTAACACTAGGTGATTGCTGTAATAGGATCTCAGAAGTCCAATGTCCAGACTGAGTCTTACACATAAAACTACTTTTTTTTTGACACCGTGGACAGCTTAAAATAAAGCTCAAAGAATCAATCCCCATTTATGCTGCAGGTAGAACCACTGTTTTTATTCACAACCCTTTAATTAAACATAGCATACATTTACATTTACAGACTGTTAATTAGACACCTTTTTTTAATACATTTAATTGTAAACAAATGGTGAAATTCAGTGTATGGTTCACAATTTCTCACACTTGGCCACTTTGCTGAGCCTTTGATGAAATCACCATTTTCAGTGGTAGTAAATACTCTCTTATTTTCAGAGCTTTCTCTGCCTTGATGGGATCTATCTTGCATCCAGACTGAACAAGTTTTGAACAAAAAATAAAAGTAAAGGAATAAAAAAAAGAAATCCCACCACTCTTCTAGTTTGGGGGAGTAAGGCCTGTGTGTAATAAGGAAGCAACTTTATTTTGCTTAAAGGTTTTTTTGAAAATTCCCACTTTGCGGCCTATTGATCAAAGGATAGTGGTTTAGTCAGTCTGATGGCTTAGAGGGATAAGATCTGTGAGAAAGAATCTTGCCTCTGACTGACTTTATTGTGTAGGCAGTAGGGGATTCCTTCTAGTGGGTTCAAAAAAAAAAAAGAAAAGAAACAAAAAATTTGTCTTTTGGAGAAGCAATAGTGAAAAATGGATGTTAGGACAGAGCAGGTAGAGGTGAAGATTATAAAAACATTCTCAGAACGTGTTTCTTTAAAATTATCTGCCAACAAACCTTTGTAACAGCAGCCTGATACTCCCCCAGCCCAGCAGCTGGGGCCAGGTGTTCCTTGGTGATGTGAGCAGGAGCCACCATCCACAGGGGTGACATCAGGATGGAGCCCAGGGGGAGCCCAGATGTGGGATGGGCTCATGTGAGACCTCTGTCCAGCCTGTTGCAGCCTGAGGCTGTTTGTCCTGGTGGTGTAGCAGGATGGGGGGAACTGCCCAGAGCACTGGGGGAAAGGAGACAGGAACACCTGTAACATCTGTGCCTGTTACAGATGTGCTGGGCAGAGCATGGGCATGATGTGCTGAGCAGGGAGCCTTGACATGTTCTTCCAGTCCCCTCAGGGGATTAATGAACCACAAAGAAGGTGTGGGAAGAGTAAGGATGGTGTTCCTTAACACAGGTGCCTTTGCCCACTGCCTGCTCTTTAGGGTTGGCTCAGTTTCAGAATTCAGGGCTCACATCCCTGTTGCAAGGCATTGTGCTGAGCTGTGGTTTATGGTCTACCTCGAAGACCATACACCCTCCACCCCACAAAGGGGTGTGGTTTTATTTTGATTAACTAATTAAATAAATTTAAACACTATTCAAACAGATTGCAAATTTCTAGCTTCAAATTTTGTACCGGTTGAACTTGGAATTTTTGGTAACTAAAGGCAGCATCTTTATTTTCAGAAACTTCCTTGGGGAATGGTCTTAGAACTGTCTTTTCTACCCTAAGTCCCTCTCTGGTTGCACAGAAATCTGGCAAAGATCCTGCATATGTGTGAGGTTTCATTCCCTTTCAAAAAGTCTTACGTTTTTTGATCTTAATTTGAGATAGGCTCTAGAGGAAACTGAAATCAATTTTTGATACACAGTACTTGGGACATGACAAAGATTTTGTATCATATAAAGTGCGAAATCAGATGCTACACTTCTTCCCCCAAGACTCTAGTTTCTACAGAGCGTATCTGGACAAATTAGTTTGTAAAGGTGATGGGCCAGCACTTTGAGCCGCTGTGTGTTCCTGAGTCCTGCCTCCCTTGCACTGGGGAGGTGGCACCTGAGCAGAGCTCAGGATGACCTGGAGACAGGCAATGCTCTGCCTAAGCAAGCCAGGCTCAGGGCAGCTCTGGCTGCAGCTCCCCAGGGGACTGTGCTGAAGTTATTCTGGAGTGTAAAATTATATTTGAACCTGCTTTATAATAATCATGTCCTGAAATAATTTGAATTAACACTGTTTTAAAGAGTTAAGCATTATAATTTGTATTTACCATGGAAGCTTTTTCCATCTTGCAAATTATTCTGAATGTTTCCCAGGTTATAGGGCACATTGGTGGTGTTATTTTCTTGTTTTGTTTTGATTGCTGTCTCAAAGCATAGAACATGCATATCACCTCCCATAATTCAAGATCCGTCATAAGCAAGTGTTTAGCTAAATTTCCATCTTTAGTTGGTTGACTTTTTTGGTTTGTTGTGTTTTTAAGAATAAGGAAAGCTATACTGTATGTGTGCACTATAATCACTGTTTGTCCTTTCTGCCTACCACCTCCCTTCAGCCCTTTGAATATTCCTAATCTATTTTATGAAAAAATCCAGCACTTTACTTGCCCTTGAGCATGTAGCATACATTCACAGCAAAGGCGTCTGAATGACCCTGTGGAGATTCTTTCTGTGACTTCTCTTTTGCAATCCCATCTGCACTCTCACAGAACATGGCCAGAAATGGAAAATTGCAGCAGTGTGGTGATGACCTGCAGCTTCTGTGTGTTGCAGAGCTGGCTACAGTGGGCTGTAAAATATGAACTTGTGTTTCAGATGGTCCTCCCTTCTTCTTCTTTTGTCAGTTTACTTGGAAATATTAATTTATGTGCAAAAAGACAATGCAATACTATAGGCAGGGCTTCCAGTCAGTCTTATGTGCCAGTCAGCACTAGAATTTTAGCTTTTTATTCCTCTAGGCATGCAGCTCACTGTGCAGCATTATTTTCCCACTGCAGTTATCCATTAGCTTAAGACTTTCATAACCCAGGAGGACACTTAAATCTCTCTTCAATCATTATGCCTCTGAACACTTTCCCCTAATGTCTTGGCTTTCTTTTGGAATCTTTTGTCTTACAATTTTTATCCTGCGTTTACCTGCATTGAATTGCATTTGCCATTGTACAGGAATTTTCCTCAGTTGCTGCAGCCCTGTTCATTCTTGATGGGTAAGGTGTTGCTCTGTGGGGAGGGAGAGAGGTAAGTGCTGTGCTCCTCAGCCATCTGTCAGGTGCAGAGAACTCTGAATGTGGGGCTTTCAGCTTTCCAAGGGTCCCTGTGTGTGCCTCAGTTCAACACATGTGGGCATCCCCCAAAGCTTTGGTGCCTGAGTGCTGCCCAGCCACACTCACCTTCATTTTTGTGTCCTGCCACCACAGACTGCCTCTCTCCTTGGTGAGGGAGCATTGCTGCAGCAGGAGCCAGCCTGGACACAGACAGGTCCAGCAGGAAAGGGAGCAGTGAGGGCAGAGCCAGCAGGGCACTGGGAGCAGCTGCACCACAGGGCTCTGCCCCGGCTCCCCAGAACAGATGTTGACCTGAAAACACGTTCAGAAATTGTCATTAAAGTCATGTGGATTTGCTTATGCATAATCTTTTTTTAAAACAACAAAACAGTTTGTGCTGTCTGCAGGACTCATAGGAGCCAGCTATTTCAGAGTGTTATTTACTTTTGTGATGTTTATCTTTCGCCCACTGGTGGGTGTGAACATCACTGCTTTTAGTGTGCAAAGCAACGACCTAGGACTATTTTTACATCAAACTTTTTTTTTTTTGCCATTTTAGTTTACACAGGCTTGTCTCTTAAGGATCTCTCAGAGCTAAAAAAACAATGTAGCATAATCTGATGCTTTACAGTTAAGAAGAGGAAATTAAAACACCCCATGTTTTTCATTTCAGAATTAAGTACTGTGGGAAGTAACCAATGAATGTAGCTATTTAAAGCATAAAGTATGAATGATTTTAAGTCTTTCATGCCAATCACATTTCTCTCCCATTTTTGATTAATGAGGTAATGTAAAAATAGAATAAACGTGGCATTTTATATCAGGGATGAATTAAATGAAAACCTAACAATTCAGAATAGGTTACACATCTCTCTGTAAGTGTGGATACTACTTGACATATTGCTTATATGTATCATCCTTTTGCTATGAATTATTTTTAGTTGTTTAGCTTAAAATTATTTTCTTCTTCCTCTCCCCTCAGCCAGGTCAGGGTTCCTCTTGACTCTAATTCACTGATAAAGATGTTTCACCTAATTAATACCTAAAATTCTTGCACAGGCACACCTTTGTCTTCTTAGATGAATGAAATTTTATTTATGTTTATTTTTTTATTAAAAAGTAAATTGATACTCATTAAAAGCTTATTTACTTCCCGACCCCTAATTTGAAGGGCATATGACTGTGAGATCTTTAAATATGCAAGTGTACTAAGAAACTTAAATGCTGTGCATAAGGATAAAGACATCCTCAGCTAATATAACTTGGCCTCTGACCTGCAGAGTAGAAAGTCAGAATCGAGTTCTTTGTCTGGTGAAGCACTGGCAGCCAGCCTTGAGATTGGAAGGATGTGCCTGCTGAGTGAAAGTTCCTTGTGTATTGTGCTGTTTACCTAAGGGTTATATCCAAGACACTCTCTGAACAGCTTGGCTGGTTATTGAAAAATGCCTTATAGTAACTCCCAGCCTAAGTTGATCGATATTAGTGCACAGCTTTACATGGGAAGGAGGGAGCTATTTAAGCATTGAGAGCCTCCGGGATAACTGCGAATGGAAAAATAATGCAGAACAAATATGTTGAAGGGTTCAAGAGAGAAGACTATCTTGTCTCTGTGCAGGGAAAAAAAAAAGTTGTGAAATTGCAGCAGAAAAACCATTTGAATTCACTATTAATAAAGTGAAGGTGGATTTTTCCCTAGGCCAAAAAGAGTGGGAAGGAAATCAAACCCAACAAAATGTAGTGCTCTTTAATGTAGAGAGAAGTTAAGAATCATCTAAACACATCCTCTCATAGAATGCTTGCCTTCACTGCAAGTCTCTGAGCTGTTCTTGGTCTGTGGTCTGTACTAAGCTCCTACCCCTGCAGCTCTGGGCCCCAGCTTGGCCTTGCTCCTCTGGCCAAGGAGGCAAAATTCAAAGGTACTGACTTCTGTACCAGGAACACTAGAAAAAGAAAAACCCCACTTCTTTCAACATCTTAGAAGGACATGTAAGAATGTGGAGTGGAAGGTTCCTAGCACCCGAGAATGATGCCTTTTTTTCCCCCCTCTTGAATATGGAAAAATTACAAGCTAAATGTTCCAATGTTCTGTCCTAAGAAACTGGAGGTCAGGAGATACACCTATGTCTCACTAATTTATTGTGATTTTTGGAAGAACCATAACATTCCCACATCTCCATTCCTGATTTGTAAATGATAAGTCTTTGACTTTGTCAGTTCATAATGAAATCATCAGGCTCCATTGTTGACATTCACCTGATGGTTGACAAGATAGAGAAGGACACAAGAGAAGCTGGTGGGAAAAGCCTGGCAGGAGGACAATAGCAGAAGGGGAGAAATGGGATTGTGTCATGGAAAATGGGAAATAGGTTGATTTCTTTCACAGAGTAAGAGGGAAGATGAAAACTTAATTTCCACTGGAGGGACACGGGAACCACTGGCTTGCTGAAAGATCTTTGGACACTTTGAGTGAAAATTGTGATGTGCCTGTAAAGCCTTGTGGGGAAAAATACATCCTGGTATGTGTGGTTAAAATGATGTAGGCAGGAGAGGCTTCAAGTACAGAGCCAAACAGGATGGAAACAGGATAGATTCCTTTAGTAGGTCAGTTGGTGTTAGCTTCCAAAATGTAAAGAAGTTTGGAGTACTTAGCATCCATTTTTATCAGTTGTTTGGCACAGGTGTGCGAAGGAGCAGACTGAACTTCCATCTGCTCTGAGGGCAAGATGGAAAAGTCATCAATGTGTAAGCCACTGTTGCTTTAACTGTTTTCTGCCCTTTTTCAGCTGGTTTTGTGGCTGGTGGGAGATTACCGAGGAAGAAGTGATGACTCTTCATAAGAATGCTTTTAAATATAATTCCAGTATAACATTGCTCACTGTGCCATGCAGAAATTGCACTTTTGTAGGGAAGGTGGAGCTCTAAGAACAGTCATGGAACATGTCTGGCTGTTGCACCACAATGCAGGAGTTCTTCAGGGCCCGGGAAGGGGTGGATCCAGTTCCTGACTGCCCTGACCAACAACACTGAGTGCTGCCCCTGACTTGGGAAACGTATTTTAAGAAGTCTCACAAGTGCAGCACAGAACTGTAATTTTGCTTTGTGACTCATGCTGAGATACAGTCCTTGCATGTCGTTTTGTCTGGGCACCTAATAAAGCTCAGGCCACACCTGTTTATGGATGCAGCAAAATGGCAGGGAGCTTATTTTTATACCATTGATTCTGATGAATGCCACTTATAATCAACACCTGCATGAGGAACTGGCTTGTGTGCAGAAATGCTCTTTAATTGAAGGGTGCACTTCAGCAGCACAATGTGGTCCCAGCATGTTTATCTCATGAAAGCCAGAACCATTACAGTTACAGAATATCAAATGCCTTGCATGGATCATATTTTTTTATTACTTCTATGATCACATATATATATATATATAACTTTCAAGATTGTTCTTGTTTGTGAAAAGTGAAATGTGGTCACTTTAGAATGACAGAATTAATTCTGAGTGGGGACTATATGACAATTTTGGGAAGCATTCCTGTCCTACAGAACGCACAGGTCACCACGCTTTTCTGGTGAGACAGAGAAATGACTTGCAAGAAGCTGTTAGGTTAATTACTGTTTAGAAAAGGGTATTAAATTCAAAGAAGTGTGCAGCACTCTGTTGACAGAATGATGGTTGTTGACAGATTAAAACAACAAAAATATTTTGGAAATTATCCTTCTCCCCTTTTTTTAAATAACACAGCAAATTGGACCTGTGAATTTTGACAATGGCTTTTGAGCTGGCGAAATTGAAATGTGCATGAAATCAAGCTGCATTTTAATGTATCAGCTTAAATTAAAAATTAAGAATTTTAGAAATCAGTGATAGAGATCTATGGCATGGTCACTTTTTTTTTTCCCCAGGCTGTGACATGGAGCTTAGCCAGTGTTTGCAGTCTGTTTTGCCCAGAGCACCTTATTTTCAAACTGAGCTGTATTCAGTTAGATCTGCATCACGTTTTTAGTGCTCACAGCTCACAAATGCATCTTCAGACCTCTATTTACTCAATTACTATTGTCAGCATTTTTGTCTAAACATTTTGGTTTGTTTTCTGGCAGAACACTTTCCCCCCCAGCAGCAGAGGTACGTGGAATGCTTGCAGAACACGCCATGTGTGCACCCAGCACATCATGGCCAACATAGAGCTTATGGTCATCAATCATTTGATTGTTCTTTAAACACTGTTTTAACAGGCATTCCTTGTATAAATGGATCAGGTTATTGACCTTTGCCAGCAATTGCTTGCTACATGTCATCGTGGCTTAATGACATTATCAAGGAACATATTCGGTATTGTAGATACTTTAAAGGGCTCATGCATTGTCTCTCACTAGGACACATGGCTGGCTAAAGTATCTTGAATTAGCAAGTTATTTGATGTCATTATTAAAATATGCAGAGCATTTCCAGCTACTTATGGAATAGGAGGGTGAAATACTTCTCTTTTCCACAAAAGCAAAGCCCAGGGAGAAGAGTTATTTGTCATATTGGAATACTTGTTTTGAAATCCTGCTTCTTTTTTCCTTTACAATTTAATCTTCTATCCAGAATAGAGTGGTGCAGACCTTTGAATGTCCTTTGAAAATTGGTTGACTGGTCGGCAGAGCTCCAGCTGCAACTCCTCCATGTCTAGGAATACTATGGATCTAATTGGCACTATTAAATCATTACAGCACATAATACATGGAACTTCTGACTAAATGAACTGTGTTTTTAATGATGGTAAGAGTTTTTAAATTAGAAAGGATACAACATTCTTATTTATTTCTATGGTGTAGGAAGGTTGTTAACTGTAATGGCTGATCAATTTAAAAGAGGGAAAGTAGCCAATATTCTATAAATTCTCTCTTCTGGTTAAAATTTAAGGTGGTACAGAGTTTAGAGATCACAAATTGTGAAACTAAACTATTCAATTTACTTTTTGTAAGTTTTTCCAGTATGTGGATCTACAGTGACTTCTGTATCTCCTCTTCTGTAGTTCCAATCTAAAGGCAATTTTCTGTCCAACAGAAAGAATATGCATATCACACAAATTGGACACTCTTGTAGTCCTATTTTTTCCTTGACTGTTGCATTGAAATTCAGATTCTGCATGAACCAGAGGGTTCTTCTTAAAGCTTAAAAATTGATATTAATCATAAATCTTCATGACATTGCTAGAAAATAATTAAGTAGCATTACTTTCATTTTGTAGTGGAGAGAGACTCAGGTATGTTGGTAACCTAGATATAGCCAAAATTCAGATGTTACTCTCCTGTTCTGTAGTCGTTCCTCTTTTAATCCAGAAGGACCTTTTTTGTAATGTAAGGATCTTGCTGTTGTAATAATTAGTCAACATAGTCTTGGTCTTTGCTTTTCTCCCACTGGTTGTCTGAGACCCTGTTCTTCAATATCCCAGATTCACTCCCAAAATTGTCTCCATGTTCCAGTCAATTCCTTAACTTTTGCCTTGCTTTCCTTCCCATTGCCATAGCAAAATATCTTCTTGTGTCTTTTAATTTTAATGGCGCTTATTACCAAGTTGTTCTTATGCTTATTAACAGCTTTCTGGTGAAAAGATGGAATATAAATTTTATATAATTATAGTCTTGTACTAAAGTGGGAGTGAGGTCAGAATAGTGAATTCTTACTCTTCTGACTTCTGGTGACATCCTTCTTTTGCCAGCTTCTGAGCTGAAAAAAAAAATGGTAATAAGTCTTTTTATTCTTGGACATATTGTAGAGATCTTTGTATAAATAGCTACCCCACATTTCGTAGATTTTAAGATCTAGGAGGAGAACAATAGGTATTTGTCAAGGTGCTCTGCACTGAGGCCATAGAAATGCAATAGTTAATTTTGGAATAGAGAAAGTATTCCTACCACAGACTGTAAACCAGGTGTAGCTTCAAGGAGGTGGGGGAGACAACAAGCAGGTATAAAACTGGTTCAGGGGAGGAGAATCAGGACATAAAAGCACTAGTTGAGAGTTTCTTCTAAGTAAATCTCCTCACAGCAGTCCCCAGTTCTTTTTCGCCAGGGTTACATTTGATTGCTGGCTTTGACAGCTCACTGCTGGCAGTAGGTTTCAAAAATGTCTAATCCAGCTGGATTGTTCTGTCTTCACATTTCCTTCCTACATCAAGAGTGTGTACTATTACAGAAAAAAAAAAAAAAGAAACAAGGAGACAGAAAAAAACCCCTGGTTGCTTCCATTATGGGATTTAAGATAAAACAGAAAATATAAACTTAATAATTAAAGCCATGAAGGCTGTGGTGATGTTTTGTTTTGTTTGGGGGGCAGGAGGAGAGAAAGCAAAAGCTCACAACGCATCCTTAACATGTTCAAGATGGATTCAGAGCTGTGATTTCAGCCCCGAGACCTAACAAACATCGCATACAGAGTGCAGTAAATGCAGTATTCATAAATGTATATGCTCTTTGTGACTTCATGTCAGCAGGGTTCTGTAGACCCTCATTTGTATCAAATAAACTTCAAATGGTAAAGAATACGTGCCAGCCAGGGACGAGCATCACTTTGAATTGTTCCTTGTGTATCGTGGCTGAAATGGGAAACATGGCTGGCTTCCTGTTTGTCAGGAGTGAAAAACAGGCACATCTTCTGTAATTATTAGTAATAGTGTCAATTTAATAAATTATTCACTCGTGACAACAAGATTTACATTCTGTTTGCTGATAGCTTGTGGGGGATAGTGTTTGCTTTAGGAAGGTAAAACCTCACAATAATGCAGTGTACATCATAAATCCCCGTGTCACACCTGCTCTGAAACACTGAAGACAAGTGGTGCTAACTTGTTTCTTACTGTACCTTCCTCCTCCCCTGTGGATCATACTCTCATGGGCTCACTAGATTTTCTGCTATTGCTTATGCATGTGGGACTAGACATTTAGAGATTCAGCTGACACAAAAGTTCATGGTGGTGCCTGAGATTTCCATGGACTGTGAAGAAATTATTATCACTGGTATATCAATTGGCAAGAGAAGCCAGACCAGAGATTGCAAGAGTGGGATGAGGTGATGAGTTGTTTATGCTCAGCTCCTTTCAGTTACGGCAACATGGGAGAAAGTGCAGAAATGCTTGAGTAAAAATTTAACAGGTGAATGATATCTGAGCTGAGAGAGGAATTAATATGCTGATAGACAATGGGAGAAGTCAGACCATGAAGGGATTGGCTACAGAAGGAATGTGGCTATTGTTTCATGAGCGGAACTGGGGAGAGACAGTGGCATGAAAGAAAAAGACCAGTATGATAGTAAAAAACAGTGTTTGTAGCAAGGTTCTAGGTTACTGTAGGTGGTGCATAGGTTTTTTTGTCAAGGCTAAAACAAAAGTGTGTGATAATATAAATAAAGGATGAGAGCTTAGAAGAGGGTTTTAGAAAAGGAGTGACTGGGACCAGTCTGTTTCCTATTGATGTCATGCAGAAAGAATCAGAGAGCTTGCCCAAAATGCAATGATGGAAAATAAAGAACTGAGTAAAAAAAGCTGTTGAGGCTGGGTAGAAAGGAAGACAATCATGTTCCATGTCATGAGAATAGATGGTGTGGAGACATGCTGGGGGACAAGGAATTGCTGTGTTGTGCAGAATTTGAGTTGCAGGCTAAGCAGTGAGAGAGATGGGAGAGAGCAGTGTAGCAGGGAGGGGAATCTGTCCCTTATTAAATAGTAACTGGGTTGGTGCATGAGATTTTCCAGCCATAAATCAGCTGCAGATCTGTGGAGGGGAAAGGAACCAAAGCCAGAGCCTTACACAGCTCTCACAGGGAGGGCAGAAGCCTGGGTGCAGAGGGAGGAGGAGATTTCAAGAGGGAAAATCTGACCAGTTGTGTCAAAGGCACGTGTGAGCTTCCCTCATCCACCAGCTCCCCATCTGGGAAGTTTCCCTATCCCTCCATCCATCCCAGTGTTTAGCTGGAGGAGCTGGCTCCCACCAGGTCAGTAGAAGCAAAGTACACTGGTTTGGGCTGGGATTGTTTTCAAAACACTGCTTTTCTCCTAGATTGTCTCTGGGTTTCTCTAAGAGAAACCCCCAAGGCTGTCAGGATAGTTTGAAGTTGAACAAGAGACACCAGAAAATTCTGATTGTTTGCTGTAAGATGTCCTTGTAACAAAAGCTAGGCAGCATGTGGGCATTTGCTTGTTTCAGTGGAATTCTAGTAGAAACATTATTTACCCCTGTTTTACAGATAGAGTAAATAGGATAAAAGAAATAAGATGACTTGCCAAAAAATCAAATAAGAGATCTGTGATCAGTTCCTAGTCCCTTGCTTGTAAGTGCTGTTTCTATATTTCTTTGTAATTCAAAAGCAATTAAAGCAATGAAAAGAAATAAAAGAAATTAAATAAAATAGACCCCAGCACGTCTTCAGCAATTCCTCTGCTAAAACTTGTGATATGGTGTGAAAGAGGTTGAAGCTTTCCTCCTTGATAATGTATTAAATAATTATAAAATTTTTATTTCACCTCAAATAGGAATAATATTTGATTGTCATTTAAACCATTTCTTTAGAATCCCATAGTTTTACTCAAAATAATCCAAGAACATTTAATAAGTCTTAAAATATTCATGACACACGGAGATCATTACTCTTGAGACCTTTGTACAAAGCAGTGAAGTGTGTTAGACATATGGCAGAAACCTCTTAATTTCTTATTTCTTGCTATGATTATATGGAAGAAAGGAAAATTCTCTGTTCTTTTCCCCATTGCAATCTGCATGCCATTGTTCTATCTGTTGTGGGCCAAAGTCATCTCACACACATGTTCACTGAAGAACATGGAGTTAATCAGGCTTGAATTTAGCTCAGTATATATATGCACAATAACAATAAATTCAGTTTTCTGTACAGCATTTCAGATAACAAAAAAGAGGACACAATTTATTTCTATATCTCAGATGATGTTAACAGCCCAAACTGTGTTGCATGACAGATGCTGGTACCTACCTTTTATATTATTGGTAATTATCTGAAGTCGTTAATTGCTGTGGCATTGAGTATTAAGGAAAAAAATCAAACAATTGGTATGTCCTGCATTGGAAAAGTATCCTAAATATCAGAAACCCTGTCACAGTACTTAACTGTATGAAGAGACGTTGAAAAATTTTGTTTTAATTAAATTTCATTGTGATTGTCTAAAGTCAAGTGGAACCTCCATGGATTAAATCTAAAATAAAACTGTGGTTACAGTATATGGTCATAATCCCCAGATCTGTTGTGTTGAAATGACAGCATAATGAGCAGAAGTTAAAATGTCCTCTGCTTTCAAATCCTCATGGTTGTCATTTGATTAAATAATAGTGCATTCTGTTTGATGTCTTGGCTTTATTATTCAGAAGCACTTCAGTATATGTGCCCTACCTTTGTGTTATGTGCTCCTGGCAACCAGGTATCCATATAGGTTCTTATTTACACACCTGCAACAGATACACTGCACGTTTAGCTTGCCTGTGTGCTGCTTGAATATGAAATTTTAATTATTCCTCTTAATTATGGTGCATTCACCAAAAAGAGGGAAATCATTGGTCAGGTACAAAAAGAAACTGCTTAGTATTTGAAGGAATTTGATAATTTTGTTGTAGTTCGTAGCTTGGCAGGTGGTAATAATGCTATGCCAGCACTGTCAAAATATGAAAATTAAAGTGACGATGGGTTTTAATGAAATCCATTTGACAAATATAATTAAGGTGTTTTAATATGAAGCCCTGTAATAAAGACTACCGGTGGACTCCCTGAGGTCCTGACTAATTGTGTAGATTGCTTTTAAGCTTTGAATAGTTTTATTGGATAATGAACTGTTAAGAAGTGTTAGATCTTTCTTAAGCAGAATTTGGTTTGAAAAAGAAGAGGAGAGACAGGCCTGAGGTGTGGCATTTTAAACATAATTAGAAGAGAGATTTAAGTTAACATCTTTGATCTTGCTGTCAGTTTTTGATTAGAGCTGTAAATGCTTTAATCAAGTGCAGTGTAGTCATTACATTTCTAACTGTTTTTAAACTGCGAAATTACTGAGACACTGACATCGGTTTAACACTTCTTGAGAATTTCCAGCAAAGTTATGTTTGTAAACTGGGTGTTTGCATTAAATTGTCATACTGCAATAATTTAACAATTAAATAGATCATGGGATAATTATATTTTGGGGTTCGAATAATCTACAAACCCCTTATTAGATTAAATAGAATGTTCTGCAGTTGAGGAAAGTGGGCCACTTCAGATTTCATTTTAAAAATAATTTCTAATCTTGAGGGTTTTTTTCAATTAAAATGGTATTCAAACTAGTAGTTGTAATGAAAATGAATATATAAGAAGCTAAGTGCAGTATTTAAATGCCTACCATAGGAAAGTAATTCTTTTAATGTTACACGCTGTTTGACTAATGTGGATTCCTTCACACCTATTTTAGAGCCAGGGAAGCACGCACAAGAATTTACCAGGGGTACAGTAGTGCCTGAGACACTCAGTTCTGTTCTCTCAAATCCTATCTTGCAACATTAAAGATTGCTTGAGGAAATTTCAGAAAGATCAATTTTTTTTTTTTAACTGGCATCCAAAAACAGCAGTAAAATGTGAAAATGGCCATGGGCTCAGGTCTGTAATGTCAGTGGGGATGTTGGGCTGGATGGTACCTGCCCATAGGTGGCATGACTTCATTTCAAATACAGAACCCAGCAGTCCAGGGCCCTTTCTCAAATCTGACCTTGCCTCCCTGTGTTCTTGATCTTTGAGCATGATAGAAAATCCAGATATTTTTCTCTTTACTGTATGGGCTAAGGGCTGCTAGACATAATGTTTTACTCATGTTTGTCTTCTAGAAATCAAGAATTAAGGTACAACAAAGAAAAACGCACTAAATCCATTCTGTCTGCAGCACACAGACCATCCACACAAATAAACTCTGACAGTGGCCTGCCAACAAGTTCCCACAAATTTGTTAATGACGTCCCACAGCAAACCACCTGTGCCTTTGGCAGCATGTCCTGCATGCTGACAAGTCTGGCAGACCAGGAGAGGGAGGAGATGTCACCCAAGCCTGGGACATCCCCACAGGGACTGTTCAGCTGCCAGCACTGCTCCAAGGCACCTGCAGTGCCTGTGTCTGTGCCAGCTGCAGTCCAGGGAGCACCCAGGAGCAAACAGCCTCCCTGGTAATCCTGGTCCAAATCCTTGGGGACCCAAAGACCATTTCCAATAGCTAGGATGGTGCTTGGAGCACTCCAGGCTGATGCTTTGGGAGCATCCAAGCAGAAGCTGCTGCCCCATGCAGTAAACTGCTCTATTCTGGAGGTCTCCAGGTCAGCCCTAAATCTCCAGGTCTGCCCTAAATCAAGTCATGTAGTGGTAGTCTAATGTACAGGTGCCAAAACTGTTCATAAGTGTTGCTGGGTTGCTCCATCAGAAGAAATCACACTTGTCATCTTAGGCATTTACTGAAAAATCAGGTTTTTCAACCATTTCTTCTAGCAGGGATACCTTAGAAACAAATTGTGTCTATATGCAATAAAGGTCCCATGTAAGTCAACCTCTGAAACACCATCAGAAGAGCTTAACTTGATCTTAGAATATGAGTCTGCTCTGAGGAGTGCTGTAAAAACTCCATTATGGGATAGTCTATTTTTCCATCTCAGCAATTTCCAGAAGAAATATCTTTGTTTTACAAGTACAAGGACAGAGACGTTTTAATTTTATTTATATGTATGCATATATATACACATAGCCCTGCAAATTCAACCAGGATTTTAAAATTAGTCTGGATTCTTTCCCTTTTGTATACCTCCTGATAACACTGATTTGCAAGGCCATAAAGTATTTTTCATTGTTCCCTCTGAACCTTGCTGTGGGTTTAGTGAGGCAGTGGTTTTCTCAGCATTACTCTGTGTGTAATCAAAGGCAACATTGCAGATGGAAATAACTAGCACTTAGCTCATGTGTGTGAAAAAGCAGCAGAATCCATAGCTGCATTGGTCCTGCAGGGGAGAAAAAAAAAAGAAAAACAAAACAAAACAAAAAACAAAGGAAAAATGGCTTGAGATGGGAAGCTGTAAGTGGAGGAAGACTGTAAGAAGTGTTCTGGGTACAGAGCACCAAGATGTTTATCTTGATGTTTTGTCCTTTTGGTGCAGGTTTTTAAATTGCTGTATATTTCAAATGAACACAGATTCTAATTGATGGGTATAAATATCACAATGTCGAAAACCAAGATTCAAAATGTAATAAAATGGACAATCTACTTAAGTTCATCACCAGACAAAAATACAGCCAAGTGAGCATTTGCTAGAGATCCTTCTAGAGAATAAAATTCTGGGGTAGAGCTGGAACTTGGACAGCAGCCATTCCAATAAACTACAGGCTGTCCCTTCCCTCTGTCCCTTGTCCCTCCATCTCCAAGTAGCTGCTTCTGATCTCCAGAGTCCTGGTAGAAGAAACAATATTCTCTGCAAGCAAAAACACCATCATGACAAAACTGTTGTGCACTGCACATCACATGGTTCTCTGGTTGTAAATTGCCCAATAAATACTCTAACATTGTGTTGAAAGGGGTTTTTCCTCTCCAAATTGCCTCCTCTTTGGAGAGATACTGCATTTACAAAGGAAAATGAATCTTTAGTAGTAATTAGGTACTCATATTTCTTCCTTTTAAAAGATGTTTTTTGGTATTGGTAGAAACTTTGAACAATAACTTTCCTCAGCATTCTCTTTATTATGATTTTTTATACTTTAGTACTTTCATCCTCCAACTTTGCAATGCATTTCTTTTTAAGGCATTTAGATTTTGAGGGATTCAGTTTGTGAAAAAAATGGGAAACATTGAAAGGATGAGCTAATTAATGTTTCTTCAGGCTATCCAAGGTAAACTGTTGTGTTAGAGTTTTGCCCCATTTGTAATTTATCCCTGTTAAAGCTTTTTTTTATCATCTATTACTGACTTCTAGGCTTCAGTTTGCACTTACTGGCTGTAACAAGCATTTCATTTTACACGGAGAAAAAATGGTTTTGGTTTCAGTTACTTTTTTTACTGTACCTGAAAAAGAGAATGGGATTTGCAAATGATAAATGGGGAAGTTGACTAGCTAACTAATAAAGATTTGTCTTAATCAAGTATGATTTGTCAGAACAGGAGCGCACTGGGGTCAGGGCACACGCAATGAATAATACAGCATTCACTGGAGAGAAGGACCAGGCAAAAGGCCTCATAAATATGCTGCTATTACCCACTGCTAATTCGTATTCAAAGAGTGAGTTGCACTGAAGCCAGCTCCGAGGTTGCTGAGCTGTTCACCTGCTTCGTGGGCTTTACCATGTTTAAGAAAGTTTATTCATTTATATTTTTATATACACACACTGTTTATAGAATGCTTTATTTATGCACAGACTGCTGCACTTTTTGGTCAATGTGTTTAAGCATTATTTATTAATCAGCTTCTAGGTTTGCTTTATTTTTCTAATGTCTGGGTGCTATTTTATTTCTGGTTTTCGTTGTTTAAATATGAATGTGAATACAGCAGGAGATAGTTCCATTCACATTTGAAATGAATTTCTGAACAGTGCAAGAAAGGTTAAAACACTCTTTAGCTTCCTGGAAGTATTAGAGATCAAACAGGCATAGACTTCTTGTTCATGTTGGCAGCTTTCCTGACTTTCTAATTGACCTGTAGATCCAAGATAAATCTGGTAAATCAGGATGTTGAGAGAAACCTGAACAAGCCCAAATGTAATTTTGTTTGGTTCTGGCTTTACTTTCTGATGATAACTTTGCTTTTTGCTTCAAGGAGCATTTTCTCAGATTGAAACAGTTGAAGGATATACTCTTTTCATGGGTCTACTGATGCCCAGAGGACATACTGCAAAACACTCTTGTTACTATTCATAAGTTTAAGCTACATAAATGGATCATAAAGAATCAGTCTGAGAAATTAATAAATTCTTCCATTGCTTACACATTTAACTAGCAGTTTTTGTTCTTCATCATTGTGCTGCCTAAATGTCATATACTGTGGTATGTAGTGGTTATGTAGTTAAATAAGATTGAAAAAAATCTCACTCCACTCTTCAATTTTAAGACATATTCTTCAATGAATATTCTTCATGAATTTCAGAACATTTTCTTCTCTTTTAAAAACATAATGTAACTTTTTTTTCTATTTGCTGATTGGCTAATAGCCTGTCTCATCTGTTTTGTGCTGAGCTCTGTGTCTTGAAGTGCACTTACTGCTTTAAGAATGGATCAGCTCTAGAGATAGGGCCAACTTTACAAGCCTCAAAGCTGCTCATGCAGGAGTTTAAGTTGGCAGCTCTCTACTTGTACATTTTAAGTCTTTAAAATTACCAGTAATAGAGTCCAGAGTAGTTGTTTGTACTGCTCTGAGTTTATAGCAAACTGGGTAGATGGTGGAGCACTTTTGATTAAATAATTATTATGAATACAGCCTTAGATGAACCAAAGATCACCATTGTGTCATCTCAGTGCTGTTTGGAGTCACAAGTTTGATTAAATGTCGGTTTGTGGCTCAAGTTTTAGAGGATGTATTTCTGCAACCTAATTTAGATGCTATCATGATTTTTAATACTCTCCCCTGCT
>NW_005054300.1:1137546-1157007 GCF_000277835.1 Geospiza fortis | reverse complement strand
GCTGAACCACTTTCAGACAAGTTCAAGACTGGCAGTACTGCAGTGAAGCATCACCCATTCCTGCACCAAGCTCAGAGTGAGCAGGGGCTTCTTCCATCCTGGGAACACTTAAAAAGTAGCAAAAGAAGACACTGAGCGTTGGCTCCCAACTTTAGGTACATTATTAGTGATTTAAAGGGGAGTAGCAAGTTGTTTACTTATTGATGCACTAAGGAAAGATTTCTTTTTTGCCTTAGAACTTACTTGAAGAAAGAGGGTAGAGGAGGAAGATGCGATGGGAGGAATTTGGAGCAGACAAGCACTGCTGGGCTGGGGCATGGCAAGAACAATGGCCAGCCTGCAATGTAGACAAGTGCTCAGCAGAATCAAAGTCTGCCACCTCCTGTGAATGTTGCTGTGAGGATGTTAGTAAGGGAGCTCAGCTAGATTGGTGATGGGAGTAGACAGAAAAAAATACATCAGTTAGTGAGAAATGAGTTGTTTTTTACCAGCAGATTGATGTAAGTTAGGATTTCAGAAAAGGTATGAAACTTTAGAAACAGAAAAAGCAACTGGAGGTGAAGTTACTAGGTCTGTCATCTTTCTTCTTTCTTTATCCTATTTTCTTCTCATTTATCTGCCATTTTTTTTTTTTTTTTTTTTTTTTTTTTTTTGGGGAAGGACAAACCAGGCCTGGACCATGGGAGGTGTTGGTTATGAAATGCTCCCGGTTTGTTCTTAAAGGCATGTGGCACCTTCCTCAAAAATCTTTTCTTCTTTATTTTGAACAAAACACAAAGACTGAATTCTGATTAGGTGTTCTGGATGTTTTTCTTTCTGGCTTCTCTGATCCCAGTCTCAACCAACCCCTTTTGCTCTTGGCCAATAAAAATAATTTCATGAACATCCATTATAGCTTATAGGGAGACCTTTTCATTTGAAAAATGTTTGTATTTTTTACTTTGGTGGACATCTTGGACTTTGGAAGTTTGGCAGGTATTTTTAGATGTTACTTACCTCTGCAGTAAGACTGGGCAACTTCTTTTATCCTCTCTTGCAACTGAACTTCTGACAGCTCTGGAAGTGTTGCATGTCCTTGGTGAATGCTGTGGATTGTCAGTGCTCTTTCTACCTGTATGGCATTTGCTTCTGCTGAAGAAGCCAACTAACCCCTATAAAAAGTAGCTAATTTTTATTTTATTGTGTTAATTGACCACTTAGCAGATTAACATCTTCATGGCAGATTCTTGAGGGATTTGAGCACTAACTCATGTTTCACTGTTCTGTTAATACTCTACAAATTGTCTCTCCATTGGCTTATGGCTGTTACATTATCCTTCATTTATCTGTATTACCCTGTACTTGTTTTTTAATAACCTTAATGATCTAAATCCTTCTGTTTCTAATTTTATCAGCTGTTCAATGTAAATATATGTCAGCTGAACTGGGGAATTTATTGGACTTTTACCTGTGTCCCTATACTTCAAGATATGTCATCACTTTCTTTATTAACTTTCTGCTGTCAGAAGCATAAGGTGTTTGACTCAACCCTGAATTCTTCAACTCCTGCAACCTATATTTTCCAAGTTTGTAAATCTGCTTGCTGTCACCTCTGAACAGTGAGCTTTTAACACTTTCTAGTATTTTTTCCCAGACACTGCTCTTGATGATTTATCCCAGTCTCCTAAAATCAAAACTTTTAACCTGTCCAAAATGGAGTGGCTTTAGGAAAAAAAAAAAAAAACGCCCCAGCCTGTGTCAGCATAGTTTTCAAAAATCTTGTATAAGCTTTTGCTACATCTTCAGAGCATGTAATGCCTCTGTGCAAAGACCACACACAATTGCACTCCCCAAATGGCCCTGCTCACTGGGCAGGGCTGAGGATCTCAGCCTGGAACTGTTCCCCACTCCTACTCTGGTCAACACACAGTGGTTTTTGTAGTGTATTTCATTATTTCATGATTCTGTAGAACAGCCGTCGTGATTTTCAACATGATCTTCTGCTTTTCCCAGTGTAAATTAATTTGTTGTTTCCAACCTCCAATTACATAGCTCAGATGCATGCATTGTATATATGATGAGATTGAGCAAATCATATTTCCAGGCATGCTTTCTGTGATTTTGTTTCTTTTAAGTTGGGTTTTTTTTTTGTATTTTAAATCATATCAAGCTATCTGCTGCATCTTATGACACTTTTATATGTACACACACATACACACACACATACATGTATATATATGTACACACATATGTATGCAAACACACAGGGTACACTTTGAGAGAAAAAGTGCTCTATAAACTATGTTGGATTATTTTATTTTTCATATGAAAAGAAAAATAGGGAGTCTGTCTTCAAAATTAATAAAAATTCATGCTTGTTTATCCTAAAGCCTGGAGAGGCTTATTCCGTGTCGTTCCTGTCTCTTGAGTAAATATATTAGTCATTCTTAGGGCAAAAAAGTATTATTGACTTGAGTGATTAGAAAAAGCTCTTTCAGAATCAGTTTAGCTGATAAAGTACATAAATTCTTAAATGGCTGGAGGCAAAAAAAAGTAAAAGAAACCAGTCAAGCACAACTTATTTTGCATTCTTGATGTGTGTGTAGGTATTAGAAATCAAACTCTGTGGACCACATATTAAATAATTACAATTTGTATGTATAAATACTGCATACAGGTTACAAGCAAATTCCAAAGAAAGGGCTTATTCAGGAGTGCAAATCATTGCTAGAAGTGATCATTGTCTTTTGGCTTTATCTCAGCATAACTGTTGAAAGTCATGTGCCAATTTGTGCACACATGAAGGGGGAAGTTAGATTTGCATTTGTTACGTTTTGGGGGAGGGGTGTTGTTTTTTTTTCTTCAAGTGAGGAAAGTCATATTCATTTCTCTAATTAATTTCAGTGTTTTAGGATAAGAAATGTTATATTTTTCTTGCATAACTTAGTCTCATAGAACCAGGCACCATTTGTGTTGGACTCACAACATGGCATTTTTGAAGTGCTTGGCACTAAAGATGATTTCCCATACTTTGTTCAAAAAACCTTTAGGGCAGAATACATTTAGAGCTGTGGATTTTAGCATTCACCATTTAAGGATGATGCTTGTTAACATTATGTACTTTTTCAGAAATATTTTTCTCTGCCCATCACAGCATTGTTTAAGACTGAGATAATTGCTCTATCGAATATTCCTGCCCTCTGTCAGTACACAAATAATAATGATGTAAATGCATTCACCCTTCTGCTTCTCACAGTTTAGCTGTAATTTTAGAACATAATTTTATGCATCTCTTTGGGAATTTCAGTTTGAAGAGGCAGCACCACTCAGTCTTTGGTAGGACTTGGGCCTGCACCATACTAAAAATTGTCCGTACAAAACAAGGGAAAGGTTGGCATAATCCCCAAATAATTGACATCGTTAAGATTCTGTGGAAATAACACCATTACTAGCAACAGGCAACACCCTTTAGTTTGTGTATTGGTCTTAATTCATGCATCTGCACTACAGTATATCTTACAAACCTGACCTTTTCACATAACTGTAGTAGCTTCTTCAATGACTTGCATTATAAGTAGGCTGGGAAGATCCATACAGCACCATTGCACTAAAAGCATGAATCTGCCACATAGATGAATGTTTTAACTGGAAGGAAAACATCAGAGTTGTGGGGAAACCTGAAAAATGTTAGAAAGCAATTATATCAAGCTTGTAATTAGCTGTACTGTGGGGTAATGCTGCATTTCTCCTAGTCCCAGGTGCTTTCAGCTGCAAACCAAGTGAAGAGACATGTCTTCATTGAGAAGTCTTTATCTTCTCTGTGTAATAATATTTTTGTTCGACTGTCTTGACCTTCCAGCTAAAAATCAAGTTTCACTGTCATCAGTGAATTTTCTGAGTAGAATGAGGATATGAAGAGGATAAAGGTGTCAATTTATGTTTGCAAACTTACTGTGAGATTATGTTATCTCTGTCATATCTCTTTGTTCAACTTATGTTGTTATTTTAGCCCAAAAGAGGCCAAAGATCATCAGCAAAAGTGCATGTAGAGTAAAGCTACTCCTGTAAAATTGATGATCCGTCCAATTATTTATCTATAGAGGCTGCTGGGAAGAAACGCAACTATCTCAGTTCTCAGACCCCTCTGCTAGGTTGAACTTCATGGCTGAAGGTTTAATCCCTAAGTGTCATATCAACAATTCATTCTGTGATATTCTGGCTGACATGCTCTCCTTCCTTATTTATTGATGTCTTCAGTCATCGACAATGAGAGGAAAATACACTATTCGTCAAAGTGACGGTGTTTTACCCTCACTTACAGTTGATGCTGCTGTCACATTGATGGTTGGAAAATAAACTCAATCATTATAAAAAGCTAAGAGTGTGAACTTGCCAGTGACGGGAAGAAGATGAAAAAAAAATATACAAACCCACAGTAACTTGCTTAAAAATTGGTGTAATAAAAATAAAACTGTTCCCTACAAAGATATTTTTGAGCTTTGTTCATGAGATACAAAACCATTTTAGCCATGTATTTTGTACTTATTCCTTTGAAGGAAGATCTGTAACTCGTACTCCTTTATGTCTGCAAACATACATGTAATTTTAGCAGTAAATACACTTTTTATCATTTCACCTCATGCTACTAGGTTGGTAATTTGTTGATTTTTTCCCCCTCTCTTTTAAGAGATTTTGCTTTGTTGGTTTTTTTTTTCTCCCCTGGATTATATTTAACACATATTTCTGTTTGTGTATTACAATATTTTGAGTGCTTTAATGAGGAAAAGCTCAGTATAGTTCCATCCTGTAAGTCCTTTGACATGCAAACATAAGCAAGGCTCTTGTGAATCACTTTCTGAGGCTGCCATTTGTGTAACTGCACTGCACTGTGCAGCCTTTTTAACTCCAAACCCATGTATCTTACCACATTTCACCTTTGGGAGGCATTGTATATACAGCTAAAAGTAAAGAGCAGCAAGCCAAGAGGGACAAGATAGCATAATGAGGATGTCAATTTGTGGTCAGAGGAAATATTTATCTTACTTGTACTATACTTGGCAACTGATAGAGAAATATATATGTAATGAATTTCCTCAGACTTTATCTGGCAGACTGTGTACCTTGTGTTAAATGGATTTAAAAATAACATTGCTTGTCTCAAACTTTTAAAGTTTGAGGTGATTCTACTTTGGATTGCTCCTTGAAAATGGACTGACTATCTATTAAAAAAACCCCATAATTGTGTTTACTAACATATTGCTGAATTTTTAATGATCCATTTCTCAAGGCTTCCTAAATAATGACATTTAGGATCCCACTCACTCACCGGAACAAAAGCAAGGCACTTTTTTTGTTGTTTAGTGGAAAAAAGCCATATTTTTGTAGTTGTACTGTTTTGGTTCATATCTCTGGTAAGCCTGCTAAGTACCCTAAATGAATGTGCACAGAAATGCTGGTTGTCTCACACGTGCTGTGTGTCCTGAGGCAAAGCTACAGCTGCTTCAGCTCCTTCTGCCTGCTTCCCCATCTGTAAAATGGGAATGCTTTCACTTATTTTTCTCCTTTGGGGAAATACAGGAAGGGTTTCTTAATATTTCTATAGAGCTTTGAAGATTAAATCTCTCCTCTATACTTGCTGCTAATATTTCAGTGTTAGAGAAGCATTTGATTGAAGCTGTTTGAAGAGTAAAGTTTTGGCATCTTGTGTTGTCTTTGTACCATATCTTGAGGCCTCTCCACTATAATTTTGTAACCTTTGGTTCAGCGTAAGCTGCGGAAGCAAACAAGCCCTGTGTAAACAAACGGTGATGACTATAAATTAATGTCTCTGTCTGCTCTTGAAAACATCAGGAGATTACAGCCTATCTCTAAGCCAGCCAGAAATAGTCCATGGTGGAGCAAAGCACACACCAGTAACTGGGCTGAGCCTGAAAAAGCTTTCATTTAAGCATCAATGGTAAATGCTGAGAGGCACTGAGAGAGGTTTTCTTCTAATATGACTTCTGTGTCTTTAGATGTACAAGGATGGCTGGTGTTTTAGCAAAGGCTTACTGACTTCCTTGGGCTTAAGGAGTAGATAGGAAGTATGAGCACCCAGCATCTAGAGCAAGTCTGAAAGTCTTCTTGCCTTTGTTTCACAGATCAAAGGTCAGCATCAATTCCCAGGGTGTAGACAATCTCAAGAGACTGCAGAGGGGCAGCTTCTGGTTTGGTTTGCTTCTTCAGTTTTATGTTGTTTGAAAAACTTAAAATTTAAAATAATGATGTATTCCTTTTTGCAGTTAGGAGGAATGATTAGGCAACACATGTGTTAGGTGCTCTTGTTAGAATCTAACTTGGCATTTTAAGGCCTTGCAGTCACAAGCTGTATTTTTCATGATTTACATTTTCATTTTTTAATGCAGAGCAGATTGGACAGGAGATGCTTGAAAACCTCAGCCATGACAGAGAGAAGATCCAGCGGGCTCGGGAAAGGGTAAGTTTGATAATAAGTAATTGCTGAGTCTGCCTTTTATTTGCATTGGGCAAGTTCTTTGTGCATGCAAAAATAATCCAGATGAGATATAATCACTATCTGCAGTGGAGAACTTACAAAGTGTCTTACATGGGCCCCATCCTGCCAAATTTCTCTGATGGGGAGTCACACTGTAGTCACTAAATCTGCTGCTGGGAGCAAATTTTCTGTCACCATCACAGTTAGGTCAGTGTTCTGTCCTTTGAAGGGTTTGTTATACTGTCCATTCCAATGACTGCTTGGTCTTCCTATGACACAGTTCAGGATTGTAAGTGAGCTTCTAATAGTTGAGCAACCTTACTCTTTGTAGCTGCGGATGCAAATAACAGCCCCTCAGGCAGGTCTGTGTGAGGAGCAGGTACTGCTGCTCTGTCTCTGCAGCCAAGGCCACATATCTCTGTCACTTCTGGCTCCTGGGGCTTCCATGGGGATCAGCTCCACTGAGAGTGCAGAGTTAATGGAGATGCTCAGAAGCCATCCCATCCAATGTGTACAAGTTCTCTGAACTTCCATGTGGGAACCCAGCCTCTCTGTCTCTGGTTTCTGCTCACAGAATCAGGACTTTCTGTCCATGACCTGTTGTTCAGACACTTTTCCCAGGTGTCCAATTTTTGCAAAGCCAGGTTGTTCCACACGTATCTTGACTGACCACTGGCACTTTAAAAAATCTCCTTTAACTGTCCCAGGGAGTTTCTTCACTTGGATAGCTTTGATTAGTAAAGCTTCCTATAACAGCATTAATGTGGCATTTTCTGCCAGCCGTACCAGTTGCTTTCTGAAGTGCTGGGCATTAACTACTTTAAAACACTAAATATAGCTAGATCACTAAATGTAACTGAGAATTGTTAGGATTGACCAAGTTTTGTTCTGGCAACTTGGTGTTATATTTCACCTCCACTTCTTATATCCCCAGTGACTGCAGAGTCTGAAATGCTTTTCTGTTTCTAGCTGGACAAATAAAACCCAAGCAATGGAGATAAATGCCATGTATTCCTTTCTGCTGATCCCGTATATCCCAGGGATGTAGCTCTGATCAATCAATGTATGCATGGTTCATAGCATAACTTTTCCTTTTCATTGCTTTCCACCTGAGGAGCAAATTTCTTTGAAGGCAAAACCTGTGAGATGCAAAGAACAAGATTAAAAATAAGAAGGATATTCTAGGAAAGAGTAGTACATACGTACTCCACCACAATGCAGCAAAAAAACCCTCTTGTCATAATGGAAGATCTCAAATGTCAAGGTTTTTTATCAAGAGCCACTTAAATACTTTAAAATACTTAAAATATTTTCTTCAGGGAATTCAGAAAAGTTCTCCAGTGGAGCCATATGGCTCTACCTGTTCCAGTTGTCTATATACACTCAGATGAACATTCAGGGGAGATCTTAGATGATTTAGCTAGTTTTCCATTTTCTAGAGATTTTGAAAGACCACAACAGAGGGTGCTTTATCAATGCTGTACATTAAATACATGGAGTTATTATCTTATCAACCAGAGAATAAACTTGTCTTCTGGAATGAAATTGTCACAGTGAGTATGATGGTCAGCTTTAACAGTTCAATATTGAGAAAATTAGGGAAATTATTTTTTATAAGCAAAATGTAAATAAATTCATGTCTCAATGGTTTGGTTAAATTTACATATATGAATTTTCCTGTCTGTAGAGTAAAACTCATATTTTCTTCTGAAGGTAAAGAGAAGGGATAAAAGCTCTGCTACATGTCAAATAGGTTAACTGGATTATACAGGACATTAAAAGATGCAGCATCTTTTAAGAAAACCTCAAAATTTGTCTAAGGCAGACAAGATATCAATGTCAGCATCTTGTTCATCTTCCTGTTTTCTCATTAGTATTCTTAATATTATCTTTAAAAACCATATAGATTTGCCATTGCTAACATCAAAGTCTGTTTCAAAATGTTTTCACTACAGCAGTTCTGTAATGCTGGTTAAGAGGTTCACATTCCACCAGTTCCATTCCATACTTCTGTGGTGTGCTGGTGTTGGTAAAGAAACAGTGGAAGAACTGCAATCAGATAATTCAGTTTTAAATAAAAACAAACTTACAGTTTGGAACTCTTCATGTGTTTTTTTTTATTTATGCCAGAGCAAGAAGAAAAGGTGTTTTCTTAGCATTCTCTTGGGAGGTAGCTAGAGATCTTCCAACTATGTGTGTATGTGTTTGTTTCTTTTTTAATGTTTCTTTTGCTTATTTTGTGGGTTTTTTATTACCATAAAAACATGAGGTCGTCTTGCTTAGAGGAGTTTGTCAAACCCCTAAGATTCAGCTTCCCCTTCCTAACTATCAGCACTGATTCCAGCTGTCAGGTAGAATCCTGCAGCAAGAGAGGAAAGTTAGGATCAAACATTTAACGGTAAAAAGGAGAGTGCTACTTTTCTGTGAAAAGGGAGGAGAAGCCCCAAGTGTTAAATGCATCCTTATGAATAATAAAAGACCAATGTAAAGCATACATTTGTACTTCAGATTCCCTTCTAGCATAGATAAGAACTTGGCTTTTTAATGAGCCTTTTAAAAATTATTGTGACGTTTTTTCTGCTGTTACTTGTGTCAAACCGGGCTAAACTGCTTTTCTGGAGCTTGAATTGTCTAGATGAATCAGGAAAAAATGAGGGAATGGCCTCCCTGGAATATAATACTCATCTTTGTTCCATCATAGCACATAATTACTGAGATCTGAGAGTTAGTGCAAGCCTTCCCACTGAATATGATATTGCTAAGAGCAAGACTTGATTGGTGTTATACAGCCCCAGCTTCTACTTGGAATTTTCTTAATAGCTTTTAGAAGAATAAGGAGGAAATTTATGCAAAAAGGTTATGTGACACTGATTGTCACATCACCTACTGATTCCAGTAATAAGCATTAAATCTGCCAGCAAATATTTACAGTATTGTGCTCCAGAATAGAGACTGGGTTTAATATTGCTGCTGTTCAAATATTCAAGATATAATAGTGGTTTGTTATGGTGAAGGTGATTTGTTATTGGAAGACTGCCACTCTCCTTGGCAGTGTTACTGTTTTGATGGATTTGTAACACAGGATGCATTTTGTCTACTACAACAAAGTTTTTTCAGTAAGAAGTCAATGACTCAGGTAATCCTTTCAATCTCATTTGATTATGATGAGGTAAATATTCAGCTTTCACAAGGAGAAGAATGTTTTTATGTATGTACACACAGCTGTGTTTTGGAGCATGGTAGAAACAGTGGTCCCTGCTATTTCATAACTGAAATAGTCATAATCATTACATTTTTTTACAGTAGATTTTGATGTCTTACTGGTTCCAAGATGTCTAAAATGTCAAAAGATGTCTCTCTTCTAGCTGCCAGCGGCAGAAGAGGTGATAGGAAAGTAACTTCCTAGGATAGTTCTTCCTATTACCTTCTAATTTCTAGATTTCCTTTTGTGGGACACTAATAAACACTAAAAAGAGAGGGGACATTTTAATCCCTTTTAAAAAGCAATAGAAATAAACATGAAGTTCATTTGCTTCATAACTTTTCATCTACTCTATTTCATTTTTTACCTATTTTGCAATATTTTGAGAGCTGTAGAACAAGACAGCTAATTAGATGTAGCTGTAAACTGTATGTTTTCTTTGTCCTAATAAACTACAAAAATGGTCATTTCAGTGAGTGGGAGCTCCTTACATGAAAATAACCCACCATATAGACTGTACAGCTGTTCCTTCTGTACATGTGCATATACTATACACAAAGCATTCGAGCACCCAGGCCACAGGTGGCTGCTGTAAGATCAGTATAAGTTTTATATTTAAGGGGCAGTATAGATATATTTATTTTACACAGAATTGCTAAAGTGATATATTTTGTATTTCTGTTTCTTTCTTTAAAAGACAGTCTTTGAAAAACAGTGAAAGAAAGATATGTCTTTCTTTTCATAAAGCATCAGGAACATGGCTGTCTCTTCATCCCTTGATCCTTTCACTAGCGTACACAAACAATACACATTACACGTGGGACTTATGGATCCCAATGTATAGAGCTTCTACCTGCAACCCTTTATTTGTAAAGCTTTTGCTCTTTATCCTGACTCACCTTTCTTGCCTCAATGACTTCCCTTGTCTGGGTTTCATATTTATGTAAGTGAAAAAAAGACAAGATATTTTTAAATTTCAGAGCTCTGGTGGCTTTACAAACTTGTGTGCTAACCCTGAAGCTAGCTGACATGGATGACTGTAGAAACCTCTGTCCTTTGTACAGACTGGGCTGTGCCTCTTACCTTTAATGGGACTCTTTTCTCCCCAGCTTAGAGAAGCAGATGCAAACCTGGGGAAGAGTTCCAGGATTTTGACGGGAATGTTGCGAAGGTAAGGCCAAGGTAGGGACATATCTGCTCTTTCTTTTTTTCTTCTCTCCCTCCGTGCCTTTGTTTTCAATTTTACTTCAATCTCAGCATATTGCTGGTGTACCTGACTTTTTTTCACCCAGACTGCTGTGTAGGATGTCTTTGTATGATAGAAGGCTTTGTCATGCCTATGGAAAGAGTTTTCTGAACCTGAAGGATAGCCCTTGTGTAATGATTTCTCATCTTTGTTTCTTTGTATTTATTTGGGGGGTTTTGGATGTTCTAGAACATGGTGGGGGTTTGGATGTGTTCTAAAATTAAGATCTTTTTATTATGGTTTTCTGTGTTTTCTATTCTTGAGTGATTTCTGTGTCTTGAGGGGGTTTTTTGCCTGTTAAAATGAGAACGCTGATAAATGTTTTGGGGCAGCATAAATTTATGTGCAGAGAAAAGGTTAAAATTATCAATTCTGCCTAAATAGATGGGACAGACACACTGTCAACCCTTGTGGTTTTAGCATGTTTTTTTCCATGTTTTCAATGTTATGAAAATTGTCCCTGGGATCAAAATGAGGTGATATGAAAAGGAAAATGTCCTAAAACTCTGTGTGGGACTGAAGGGAGGGAGTAATCCACTGATTATTTCTCCCCTTAAATTTGCATCAGTGCATTCTCAGACAGATTTTTTTTTGAATTAGTGGCACCTCTGGATATGTGTTCTTTACCCAGTGAAACAGCACCTGAGCTTCTCTGTGATGTCTGTATTTCTGTACATATTCAGTTTCCTAAAGAAGAAAAGCATCCCTCTAATAAGCAGTGCTGGGTGCTAAGAAAGCACAGTTTTAAAGGAGTTTAGTGCATCCTCTGAAGAGTTCAGTCTGAAATTACCCTTGCCACAGGCTTTTATGTTGTGTGTTTGCTTAATGCACTTTGCTTATTAAAAAAAAAAGGAAAAAAAGGGGAGAAAATTTTAGCAGAGTTGTTGATTTGTCACTTGGCTTAGGAAATATGAAAACTGGAATTTTATAAGCTGTTCTTTAGCACAAGCTTTATTTCTCCATAAGTCTCCTCAGAAAAATACCTTTGTTAGTTCCTTGTGTACCTAATTGACAAAGGCTAGAGTGACTGAACCTGATGCCTTCATTCCACAGATTTCTTACAATTCCAACTCCAAAATGAAACATATAAAATTCTCTGATTAAGAGTAATATGTAAATGACACAAGCTAAATTCAAAATCCATGGAGGAAGGAAGTGGCAATTGAAAGGGATGGTTCAGTGGCTGTAGACAATCAAAATAAACTATAAAAAAAAATGAAGGAAAAGAAAAGACACCGACCAAACCCAAGTCTCCCCCGGAAGGGCTCTGCGACATGAGCTGTAACGAATATTCTGCATATGTCTCCATTTTGTCAAATCTCATTAAAGGGGTTTCTTGCTTTATGTCAATTGAGCTGTCCAAAAATCATTCATCATTTTAGTGTAAAAAAAATCATGCAGTTATTTAAATAATATCATATTAATGTTAAAGTTCAGCTGTCATTTAATAGTATGGCTTAATCAGACATAGCATTTAGGAAAAATAGTTTTTTCGGGCTTTACTTGGCTTTCAGGTTGGCAGATTCAAATAAGGATTTATGGGTTTCTAAACCAATGTATTCTTTCCATGTTTATGCTTGAGGTACCCCAGCCTTTTTTGCAGCACCCTGTAGTCTGTTATTTTCAATAAAATAAAGTATCTCCTCATACTGTGTTTGAATACATTTGCAAGTAATTTGGAGAAGCTGAAACAAAAACATATGCTGTAACCTTTGACTTTGTTTTGTGTTTGGGAATCACAGTTAGGAGTCCTAGTTTATAAGTGTTCCATAAGCCAAATGAAAAATATGATCTTTCTGAGATAGACTTGGGCTCTTCTTTTCAGACAAAGGGATTATGTAGTTGAACACCATGATGGCATGTTTCTGTGTGTCAGAACAGCACTGGATTTCCTTGTTGTTCAGCAAAAATGCTGAGCTGAGTCACCCATCTAGAAGAAAGGCAGTTTAGGATTTAAGCTCAGGTCAGGTAAACGTGCCAAAAGCAATGCCAGCATAGAAGCAGCTTTCAGTAGACAATTCTCAGGATGTTGTTTAAAACCTCATAATTGATAGACCTACAGTGAATTTAATTTGTTTGTGACTGTTGGGTAGAAGGGTCTAGCATTATCCCAGCCTCAGCATCATCCCAATTTGTTTAGTTACAAGAATAATCATGAAATACAGACCCCAGAAATCAGCATGTATTAGACAAATACAACTGGAAGAAATAGAATTAGCACAGATTGGCAGTTGTTTCCTAATTTCTACATACTTCAGTACACACCACACAATATTTTGCATAATTACTGGAACCAATAAAATAAAACGCTGGAGGACCATCTCCACATCAATATTATACAGAAAAGGTAATGATAAATTGAACATTGCTCAATGTAGTGGCTGTTCCCACAATATATATTTGCTGATATGCTTGAAGTCATATGCCATGCTAACAACTCTGTGCTTCAAATTAATACCTAACTCTTTCTGATTTTACTGTCTGGGAAAGGTAAAGCAGCATCTCTTTTGAATCTGGCTGAATATATTAAGAGATCATGTATTTAGATAGCTAGAGGGCAAAATTACTGCCTTTGTATGACCTAAATTCCCTGGCCATGTGTTTGTGCATAAAATGTTTTGGAGATGGGGAATAAAAGCAGAGACAGGTTTTGTAGGTGGCCATGGCTCACTAAGGAAATCAGTGGCATAATAGGGACAGGTCTTCCTATCCCAGTTTGCTGCTCCAGCAGTAAGGTACCCAGCCTTATGTATTGGTATTTGTTGTCTCACAATATTTTGAGTATGTGGGTAAAAGTATTTTTGTAATAAGTGTTTTTAAGTATTCTCACATACAAACGACCTATACCTCCATGACCTTTTTTTTTCTGTAGAAACTACTTAGGTTCTACTAAGTTAATACATTCCTCTTACGGCATGGCATTACTAGGATCAGGGGGAATGGCTTCAAACTGAAAGAGAGTATGTTTAAATTAGATATTAGGAAGAAATTCTTTATTGTGAGTGCAGTGATGGGACATGGGGGTTCAGAAAATTAACTTAGAGTGGGAATTAATTTTTGGATTTAGATGAAGTGTGCAGTTTTTGTCTGTGAGGCACTGGAATGGGTTGTCTCAGGTCTCTATCCCTTGGCCTGTACCCCAGTGTGAACTGGGGAGTGCATAGTATGCTAGAAAGAAGTAGAAAAGAATGTGTTCTGGAATATCTTCAGGGTTTTGCCCATATCCTAAGCCAATAGCCTAGAAAAGCTTATAAGAAAAGAATTTGGAAAGTCTCCAAGCCACACACAGCCCAGTGGGAAACAAACAAACCTAAAAGTAACCAGATAAAAATTTCAGTAGATCTGAATCTTTTTTCAATTAGCAGATAAGTTCTATCTACCCCCTTCGAATTGCAGGAAAATATTTTAGAAGAATGGCTGCTACACTCCAGAACAACTTCTTATACTCTCTGGTTCACCAGGAAATTTTTGTGTTAAAAATACTCTTTTAATCTTCAGATTTCAGTGTTCTGAATTGTTGTCAATAATGTTTTGAGAAGCTTATGAACACATCTGCATTTATAAAAGAGACTTTTAAAATTTGATTCCCAACAGGACAGAGACACTACCTCTGTGTGATAGAAATGGGGCAGTAAGGGTTCAGTTCATCTCTCAGGTGATAAATTATGTGGCTTACCAACAGCTGCATGACCAATATGACTGCAGTCAGAAGTGGAATGAGAGTTCTGGTGAAGCTTTTTCAGTCTTTCCAGGAAAATTCTGGGATCCCTGCTTCTTGCATCACTGCTAGTCAAAGTTTGTTCTACTTTGTCAGACCTTGCAGGTTTTCTTCAATATTTCACAGAATTGTGGGAAAATTTAGGTTGGAAGGGACCCCTGGAGATCATCTGGTCCAACCTCCTGTTCAAAGCAAGTCTCATTAGAGTAGGTTGCTCAGACTCCAGTCTCTTTTCAAACACATACAAGGCTGGAGATACCAATGTCTGTCTGAGCAATCTGTTCCAGTAGCAGCTGAGATAAGCAAATCCTCCAGGTACCTCACTGAAATTTCCCAGCATCCAACTTGTGTCCATTGCCTCTGGTCCTAAGCAGAAGTGATTTTCAGAATTGGCCTTCACTGTTTGGGCCTGGATTGCAGTTTTTTCTAGCAGTTCTCATACAACTTCAGCAGTGGTGATGTTGTGGTCATTGGGCTGAGGGGACACTCGGTGTAGGGCAGTTCTTGAAGCAGGGCATGGGGTGCTCTGCCTCCACCCACTGACCTGGCCATTCAGCAGTGTATGCACAGGACTTCTTTATTGCTTCCTCTGGCTCGTAGAGATGTACAAATTTAAGAACGTCTGTTCTGCCTCCTTGGTTGGCTACAAAGCCCACATTTCCATATGTTAGGAACAGCAGTGGGGACAGTCATGTCCCTTTGGACACAAACCCAAACAAAGAGTGAGTGTTTGCTCTGCCTTTTTCCCTATTTCCCTACCAGTCTCTGTTTCCATCCCCAAAAGTCCGTGACAAAAAACTGATTTTCTTCTGAGCTAAAGCCTGTTTCAGTCATACTTGGCCATGACTGTTGAGTCTCTGCAGTTTTCTGAAGGCAGGTCTTTGTATCACCAATCCAGAGTGGAGTTTAACATACAGCTACATTTGCTTTGTTTTCATGCTAATAAAGGAGTTCCTCTTTCCAGGATGTTTGGTCTCAAGCCAAAAGAAGTTTGAGTAGGAATTGTTTCAGCAGCTTTTTTGTACATATATTTCTATTTTTACTTCAAGATGTATTTCTACACTGAAAAAATGATTGAAACGGTAAATCCTCAAGCAAAATGTCTACTCCATGTTGAATATTTACAGCTGCAGCTGTTTACTTCAGTAATTTAGACCTTGATTCAGGAGCATATTTAAGCATATGGTTAACTTAAATCAGAGGAGCAAATCCCTTAACTTGAGGGAGACTGAATAAGGGGGAGAGTAGGTGGCAGAATGATTCTGGGTCATCTCTTGGGGCAACACAGGTTTTATTGTGCTCCTTGCAAATCATGTCCTTAATATTTCTGCTGTTAACTGGAAGCTGTAAAATATGCATAGTGTATTCTAGTGCTTGTTACTGTCAATATAACTTTTTTTATAATTTTCCTGACTTTTAAGCATTTAATATAGTTACTTGATTCTTATGTTATTGTACATTTGTGTTTTGTTATGCAGCTAACTTTATCAGTTATGAGGTGTTGAATCTTCTCAGAAGGAAATTGATAAGCTTTGTGGTGATGTTAATCACAATCTAGTCCTTGGATGAAGAACATACTGCTTGTTATTCCAGATTAAACTTTGGCATTAATTAGTACCTAGTTGTTCCTTGCTTTGTCTCTGACTTTGAAAAGAAACCTTGTTTCTTTGTTGAAGTGATGGACAAAACATCTGGAAAACATAAATGTGTCGTCAACAAAATTCCCAAGGGTGAGCATTCTTCATCGTTAGGAGTCCAACCAAAAAACAGGAAATGTACCTCTAGGTCTGAACAGCAAATATTTTAAAATAGTATGGGACAATATGGGTTCCCTGTCCTTAGTTTATGTATGATGTAATCTGATGCATGTAAGATGCATTTCTTATTTTTAATAATCAATGAAAACCATTTTCTAAATCTTACTTATCTTTCTTAGACAGTGTTGTTTCTGCTGTTTCCACAATACTTTTGAAAAATCTTGCCCTACTTTCACTCAGTGTTAGAAATACTGTTCAGCTCATGCACCATGGAGGGTGCAGAAGTCTTTTGAGCTGCTATTTAACCACCAGCCATCAGTGTACATGGAGAGTTCCAGGCCACAGGCACTGAATGCCTTAAAAAGGGACCAATTTCAACATTGCAGGCATGTAGCTGGGATTAGTTTAATGCCACCGTAGCCTTTGCAAACCTTCATCTCTAACAACCTAAGTGATACAGAGTTAAGTTTTCTTCAAACCTGGAAGAAAAAAGGAACATCACGATTGATCTTCACATCTAGTAACTTAAATGCACAGGATAAAATAAGTCAGTGTTTTAATCTCCTTGTGCCCAGGCAGCTTCAGAAGGGGATGTCCCTCATTCGGTGAGGTAAGAGCATTTATATGGTAGCATTGTTTTATTTTTCAGATTGTTGGAAAGCCTCATCCACACGTCAGGCTGCCTACACTATGTCCATTATGAGCAGGGTTCTCAGCATTCTTCAGACCACATTTCTAATTCTCTTTTTCCATCCCTTTTTGAAGTGTACAATGGTCTTTGTTCTGTCCCCTCCATTCCCTCTTTTCTATCATCTGGAATTGCTATCTCATTTGCTCCCCTTCTGTCTACTCATGTCCAGCTGAACAGCTGGAAAGAACATTAACACACAGTTGTGTTTCTGCAGGAAAGCAGGATCCCAGTGGATAGTTATCCTAGCTAGTCCTAGACTGCATATACCAACAATGTAAAGCATCGTGGTAGGTTAAGTATTATGTAACGCTTCGTGGTTGTTTTCTGCCCTGGAAATGTTGACGACCATTAAGCAGCTAGAGCCTAAAAAGGTTCACAGTGTCATGAGTGAAACAAAAGGCATTTCACAGCCAGCATTGTCCTGTCTGAACCACAGCAGGTATCCCACAACATCCCTCCTTGAGAAACCGTGTCTGACCTCTGCATAAGCAGTGCAGGGCTTTCCTGCAGTAGTTCTGCAGGAAGGAGGTTCCAGTAGGATGAGTTCTCTCTGATGTGATATTCAGCAATAGTGAAGGTAGTGAACACATGTTTGGATATGGTATGGTTGTTCATGTGAAGAAGAGAAACTGTTAGCGAAAGCTGGCATTGGTAATTGCTGAAATAATTGGAGACAACTTTTCAGAAATCAATTAAGTCAAACTCTTTAAGGCCAGTAGTTGATTAGGGATCATGTTCTTGACGCTACTCACACTATAACTGTGAAAGAACAATATAGGTTGAATTTTGCACATGCCATTTACTGCAGAGTGTTTAAGCCATAAATTCCTGAATGTAACATTTTCTGAACACAAGGTATCCATGATATCTTGCCACTGGGTCACTTTGTTTTAATCCATATACTTACCAAAGGAAATAGAACCACCTTGGAAATTATTTCAGAAAAGTTCATCCCTTTGTGTTAAGGCAGGATTGACTGACCTGTTTTAATCCTGACAGATATTTGTTTTGCCTATTCTCCACTGATCAACATTCCCCGTCTCTTCAGTCAGATATTTCCAAGTTTTCCTTAATGTTTTGCCCAAATCCTTTTTCCTGTGTAGACAGAGTTGTTTTATGTGCTGGTGCATGTGAGGCGATTTCTGATGACTTGTGCTGTGGAAAGAAATTTCTGCTCAACTTTTCAGGAATTAGAGAACATAAATAAGAGTGTACAGAATTAAATTACAGTTTCTAGTTTTCATCAAGCCAAGCCTTTTGATGGGATACAGGAATGTAAAAATAGAAGAGTTGGATTTTGTTCTAATTGGCAAATCCTGGAAGCTCAGCCTTTCCAAACAGTAGCTTCATGTGTACATGTCCTGGAGCTTTGCAAATAGAGACACCAAAATTAAATCATTCTCATAAAGTTGCATATCTGGACCAAAATAGACTGTATACTATGCTGACTGAAAGCAACATTTGCAAGACAAAATTACAAAAGACTGAGATTTAACTTTTTTTGTAGCACTTACCAAACAATTGAAGAAAAAGAGAGTAACTGTGTCAAACAAACATGATTTTAACTCATTTCTCCCACCCTTGTCCATAGACATACCAGTATTTTGGACAGAGGTAGTATTTGAAAACAAGTGGAGGAATGCAAATTGATTTGCCTTGTCTTCTATCAGGTAAAAAAGCTCCTTTGTGCCTTCTGAGTATGATTTCTGTGGCACTTGGCACTTTTCTTGCCACACTTGATTGAAATTGTTGACTTTTAATAAAAGCAAAGTTAATTTGGCTTTCCAGCATGATTCTGGTTGCACACTAAGAGCTTTATCTTTAAGAAAACAATGAAGTGATCCAACTGGTATAAAACTGCTGTGATATCAGGATCTTGTCCTTATTAGCTAATCTTTCAGCTAATAACTTTAGACTAGATCATTTTCAGTCTAGTTCGCAGTAGTAGGTCAGACTTCTGGCAAATAAGAGATTTACTGACCAACAACTGGGAAAAGGAAAGCTCAGCTGAGTACAATTTGTGTTCAAGTCAGTCAATAATGTTCTACCTCAAAACCCAGGACCTGAACCTGTAAGTCATAGTTGTGTGAGTAGTTTGCTCATCTGTAGCCCTAATGTTGAACAAGGAACTCTTTAATTTTGAGCAAACCTTGGCTGGGGTAGGGAGGGTGGTGTTTTGTAGTTGCTGTTGCTGTTATTATTGTAGTTTTACAAAGAAGGCCATAAATTATGACTTTGGGGTATCACTCACTTTGTTATAGATAAATTACTGCTGCTATGGGACAATACCAAAACTGAGGAAGAATTTATATCCCTGGTAGCATATAATATGTTGTATTGGACCTTTAAAACTCTGCAGAAGAAATGTTCATATG
>NW_005054300.1:1124136-1137536 GCF_000277835.1 Geospiza fortis | reverse complement strand
TGAACAGCTGTCAGAAGAATAAAAAAGTCATGAATGAGAAAGCGTGGCATTACGGTGAGAGATTGTTCAGTTGACTTGGTGATAGAAAGGAGGAAAATTTCCTGATTCTGACTGGCTCTTTAACTAATATGGAAGATCCAACCCAAGCCATTCTATGGTTCTCTGAGTTGAATCTAATCAAGAAGGCAGAGAAAAGTCAGTGTGGAAATTGAGAAAATGAGAATGACAGAGAAAAACTGTTTTGCTATAAATAGTGATATTTATGTTCTCTGCAACATTTGTGAAGCTCTAAAATAGTTTGTGCAGGATCTCACTGTGTAGCATTTATTACCTTAGAACTCTTGTTTAGCTTGGAATTTGCTATATTAATCAAAGTGTAACCCAGAAGGTTTTTGTAACAACTGTGAGTTAGAGCAAAGTCTTCATATTTTCTTTTACTTATTTTATAGGTCTACTGATAGTTTAAGATTGCAACACTAATTTTTCTTCTTGAAGAAAAAGTTGCATCTTAAAATTATTTTTGCACCCACTCCCCACTTTCCTCCTGATAAAAATTCTTGTGCAAGTGAAAAAAAAAACACCCACTGTTGTTTCTCTGACATGCTTATCATGGCCGCAAATAATGCGTTTAAATAGGGAATTGTTTGAGAAACATGATTCTAAGTGTGTCCAATCTTGCCTGGATGTTGGGAAGCATATGGTCTTCTTTATCCATGCCAGGAAACTTCCTTGCTACTTTCTGTCACCGCTGTATTTTTCAGATGCAGTTTTCAGCGTGAATGGCACACACGTGTTGATTGTGAAGGTAGCATTCTTTCAGTACTGCCTTGAGCTAATTACTCTTAGTGGCAGTGGAGCTTTGTAGCTCATTTGTGAACAGCTATTTATGCTACTACACCAGTACAAAGCAATGTTTCACATTACCAGTTTACCAGACTATTACACCATTGTGTTTTAATCCACTGTAGGTGGATGGAGAATATGAGCCATCTGTTTTATTTAATGATATAATCAGTAAACAATATATGCACTTTACACATTTGGTCATTAAAGATGCCCATATTGTTGGACCCTGTATTTACATTGTAAATTGGTGTATTCACACATCAGCTTGTTCTGGTGTCAAAGGCTTGCTGTGTTCATAAGCTGGTACAAAGCAAGCTCAGTAACTGCTCAAACCCAGTGCAGGTGGTCGAGCTAGTTGCCACACAGATCAAAAGTCAAACAACTGTGAATCTTCCTTTGAAAA
Organism: Geospiza fortis; assembly: GCF_000277835.1. Classification (NCBI taxonomy): domain Eukaryota; kingdom Metazoa; phylum Chordata; class Aves; order Passeriformes; family Thraupidae; genus Geospiza; species Geospiza fortis. The sequence goes on along the minus strand of NW_005054300.1, from coordinate 1,136,287 downwards.
GGCATTTAGAGAGACAAGGCCGGTCTTATCTTCACAAACAAGAAAGAGTTATAGATATACATCATGAAGTTATGAGAACAAAAGGGGGTTTTATAATCGCTCTGCGTCAGAAAATCCAGTACTGCAGACTTTTGTGAAGACATCTTTGAAATATAAAGAACATCTTATTTTCCTGGACAAAATTTAAAGGACTGAGTCTGAATTATTAAATATGAGATGGTTCAGTCATTTCAAAACTTTGGAGACAAGAAGTTTTTTTCTCTTACAGTTGATTTAATTTAATTTTATTATCAGCAATGCTTAAGCAGAATGAAACAGACAGTAATTGCAAAGCCCAATCTTATTCAAGGGACAGAGGTGAATGGGTGTATTTGTGCTAGAAACAAAGGAAATCGGTCGATATTTCAGTTTCCCCAAAGTATCCCTCATAAACGCCAAAAAATAATCACCAAAATACATTAAAAATTAATTTACAAGTAGAATCTTGCTTGCTGGCACATTTGTAAGGAGGCAAAAGATCACACAACCCCATATTAAAACAGTAATGTTAATTTTAGTGTTTTACTTACCAACTTGTGCTTAAGATGCCCAGAATTTGAAATCATTACTGGAGGACTCAGTCTCACTTCTCATTGTGTTTTATGAGGAAATAGAATTGGATTTATCACCACATGAAGGCCTGGCTGGCAGTGGTGGCAGACAGGGAGGGGAAAGGACTTGCGGAATTTGTATGGCTGAGAGTGAGTTGGCAGGTCCTCATGGCTGGAGGAGTCTTGAGCTTCACACCACAGCTTGGTTTCTGTTCATTTTGATTTCTGTCCTACATAAAGCAGATGGAATCAGAGGCACTAGGGGTATACCCACTAATAAAGTCTGTGTGCAGAAATGTGTTCGCTTCTCATCTACTCCTAGAGACATGAAGAAATAGCTTTCAAAGTCTTTAAATCTATTTCAAAGGCAAGCTAATTATATTATTGGGGGTTTTCTTAATCTTGAGGTATGTAGAAAGAAGACTTTTTTACTGGGACTTTTTTGTATTGGCATGAATTTTAGAGATAAAGTATTTTCAAGTGCATGAGCAAAGAGAAGAAAATATCTCATTTTATGAGCTGTTATATATATTTCAAAATATACACTATTTTCATAGTTAAAATATTTAAAATAATACAAAAGACTCAGCTATAAGCTATTAGTCTTCCTTTAATAGTCTTTTCATAGGTATTTCATGTAAGTAGTCTTTTCATAGGTATTTCATGCCATTAAGCATTGGCATGTTTCCATAAGGCTTCATGATGTATTGCCTTTTGATTTTGAGATATTGTGTAACTAACTTATTTCTGATCTTATAAAGAGCTTGAGATTTTTTTTTGCCATCCCAATCCAGTAAAAACAATCAGAAACTTGGCTACTGATATTTGATTCTTAGCTTTGTCCTGGGTATATCTTGGGTAACTGTGAACACATCTGTTTCTGTGTATCTCTAAAACGAGGATAATGTTCCATATCACAGCAAAGCATTCCAAGAGCAAATGCTCTTAATTAATCTGTGCATGGTCCTCATATGACCTGATGAGAGTTTGTGAATGATAGACTGACTGGTAGTGGTGCCCATCCTGATTTGGAGTCATGGCTTAAATCCATGGAGTCATGGATTTAAAAGGAGTGAAAGAGAAGCATGGGAAGAATTTAGACTAGAGGGGTGTGGAGTATCTGATTTCCCATAATAGTCCATTGGCAAGTACATACCTCATCTCCTCAGCTATTGAACATAGCTAGGAGAAGGAGGAGGTATCAATTCTTTGTCGTCTTCTTCAGATATCAATTTGAGGGCTACAGGTGACAAGCTCATCTTATGTTGGGTGAAATTTTTGGTTTGTTGCAGACAGAAAACAGTGTTTGGGTTGGTTTAACAAATAGGATTAACACATCCCTGAGACATAATGATGAACTCTGTGTGTGTGTGTGTGTGTGTGTGTGTGTGTGTATATGGTGAGAGTGTAGCAGTAATATTAAATTTGATGTGCTAGCCCAGGCAACTTCTTCCTTCTCAATCTCCCCTTAGTGCTTCTGTCATAAATTGTGTTCCTATAATTTGCTGTGGACTGTGATGTATTATTTTTGGCTGCTGTCAACCTGCAATCTATCAGGACTTTACAAACTTCTGTTAAGTACTTTAGGGTTCCTCAAAGCAGAAGCAGATCCTAACAAATGCAATGTTTTATGACTTAGTATCACAGCATTGCTGTTGGTTTGTCAAAGGAGGTATGGAGGAGACAGGTAGGCTCAGGGATGAAGGTAGACAGTCACTTCTTCTGGCTAAAATTACCTTTGTCACCATCACCTCTCACCTGTGGAGGAAAAAAAAGAAACATAGTTTGTTACAGAACAGATGGGTAAAGCCACAGAGATACTCTGGGAATACATAAAAATGCTATCTGGTGTAGTAACTTAATGACCAAAAACATACTAGTGAGCCTTTGAAATGCCAGTGTTTTACTGCACAACTCCTGGTTAAAAAGAAAATAAAAACACGGATTTTAGTTGCATTTTGTTGAAATAGCATTTGAAATTATGGTGGTCTTAGCTGTTAAGTTAGAAGAAAGCTTCTTAGACAGTTTGTGTAAAAGGCACATGTTAAAAACTGGAGTAGAATGAGGTCTGAATGTGATGTCTGTAATGATGCTGTAGAGCATAATTTTCATGAAGACTGTTCTTTATATAACATCTCTTGTGCTGGTGCACTTGGTTGATCATATTTTCATGGCCATCTTTGAATAGTTGAATAATTAGAAAAGCTCTACCAGAAGGAGTAAGAGAATCTTACTGATGGATGCCAGTTTTTGGAAGAAACCACACAAACATTATTAGAAGTGCTTGAGATCCTTAGCAGTCAGCTAATGAAAAAGGAATCTCATCTCAGAGATGCTCACTGTAAATGGACAACACAGGTGGAGCAGGGAATGTTTAATGAACCCATGCACTTTTTTCAGGCATCAATTTTTGTATGCTTACAATTCTGTTCTTTGAAATCAGTTGAAAACTCTGTGCCCAAGTGCTTGTTCTCTGAGTCTGGGAGGAGGAGCAGGTGCTCAATAAACCAGAAAAAAACTGTTTTATAATGCAGAGACTAGCTTACAGTACAGTTTCTGTTTTGTTCTCTTGCTCCACTGACCCAATTAAATACAGGTTAAATAGGAAAATATTATTGTGACTGAGCTGGATAATATAAGTTGTTTGGGAGGGCTTTTAAACTTGGCCCTAAACTATTGAGTTCTGAGACTGACTTCAGTTTGAGACCCACTGTACCCTGCTTTCTTTGATCCAAACCCTGAGAATATGTATCATCATTTAAAGGAATGAACTGTTCTGTGAGGAGGAAGCCAAGAAGTGGCCCCAAAGAATGTCTTCCCACATGGAAAGCCACCACCCCCTGATTTGATGGCTTCCATGCTAATGCATCTTTCAAGGGGGCCTCTTTGTCCCACATTGTTACTTATTTGGCTCTTCTTTTCTTTCAGTCTTAATTGTCATTAGCACTATTTTTTTTTTCTCATAAAATCATCTGGGGAATACTAGTTTATTGCATATTGTTGTGTTTGTCTAAAGACAATTGCACAAGCTTGAAATTTAATCCTTATAATCTTTCCTAGTAGAGAGAGCTTGAGATAAATACTGTTGTATGCTTGGTGGGAGTGGGTCTCGACTTTTTGATCATCCATGTCTAAATGTTGAGTAATACTTAAGGGAAAATGTTCTCAAAACATTCCTTAGATGATTATTAGATTATATTTTATGTTTGATAAAAACTGGAAAATTGTATAAATATTTGCTTAACATCCCACCCCTTAAGCAATTTATTTCTTTTCTGGCCTTCAACCCTCTTGCTCAGTGAAATGAGATCAGTCACTTTCTGTTTATATTTATATTGCACTGAACTGCAATTTCACTTTGCAGTTTTCATGTGTGTGTAGAGCGATTCCTCACTGCAGAAGCATATTTAAATAATAAGTGGAGAATAAAGAAGGAAAGAAAAAATTATTTAAAAAATATTTTCTAGTGTCTTCCCATATTTTAAAAGTAAACAACTGCTACAATTATACTACATGCATCTGGTATGCTAATAACTAGTGTTACAAGAAATTTAAAAAATTATTTAGTCCTGCTTTTTTATACATTGTTTGTCACATAGTAAGTTTATACACCTTGTGTTCCAGGGGCTACTGTTAAAATCAGCCTTTGGCAAAAGCAAACATGTGATACCTTGTTCTTACAAGAGGAAATGGCTTTTGCATCTTCAATGCTACGTGGTGGTTCAAGTTTTCTGGAAAGAGCCAACGTTTTCATGTAGACAACAGTCAATACTCACATAGGTCAACTGTTTGGCTGTTTTCTCTCATCTGAATTTTTCATTTTGGATCAATATAAAAAATCGGTCTCAATGTCATGGACATCAAAATGAATTCTTAGGTCATGTTTAGAGCTCGACTGGATGGGAGGAGGGGTTTAGGGTGACATTGTATTGGGGGAAAAACATCAGGGTCAGTAAATTAATTTAAAAGATTGCAGACACATCTCTGCAACAACCAGGACTGAAGCATTTCTGTTTTAAGTGCAAAACGGCTGATTTAAATGCAAGAAGGCCTGGAGTTTCTCTTGTCGTCTTTCTCTTCCACCATGTTTTTGCAATTAAATACTGGATGAAAATTATTTTTCCTTTCCTTTTGTTTTTTGTTTTGTTTTAAATGTATTACTTTTTCCTTAATGTGTAGCAGCTGATTTTCCCTGCTGGCTCACTGGGGCACAGAGACAAACCTCCTTTCAAGGAACAGAGTTCCAACACTGTTGTTGATTATTTTATTGGGAAACCATTTCTGTGGTAAGGCAGGCTCTCCAGCTCCGTGATGGAGGGAAAAAAAAACATGAGATGCAAGTGTTTTAGGCAAATATACATTTCTTTTCTCTCTAATGTGGATGGACTCACAAAGAAAGTAGACATGGAGGCATGTCCTCAGCATGCTCATGAATTTCACCTGAATTTCAAGAGCAGACAACCCATGACAGACACTCCTTTGGGAGCATAAGTCCCCTTCTTCAGAGTGTGACCCATTCATGATACTTTCCACAAAGTTGCAGTTGAGAGCTGCTGTTCCTGGTAGGAGATAGAGCAAGTTTGCTTTCCAAGATCTCTTTGTCCTTCTTTTTTCTGGCTTCCCCTATCTTATTTGCCCAAAGTTTGAGTTGCATTTCTTGCAGGAGTCTTGGGCTCCCTCTCCATCCCCTTCTGTGGCTTTCATAGCCTGTCATTTGGAGATGGTTTTGACGTCTTTTGACAAACATATTCACTTAGAATCACAATGTGATTGCTCCGAAAAAAGGCGGCATTTCTTTTTGTCCTTCCTCTTTATGAACTGGAGACAGAGTGTGTAAAAGCTTGGTGTAAACTCACAATAGCACTTTGTCCTCTTTCACATCATTTGCCAAATAACTACTGTTGTGGCAACAGCTGTAACCAAGCATGGTGTCAGCTCTTTTTGCCATAACATGACTGGATGTCAATAATTTTAATATAATGTGAAACACACTCTCAGGCTGTGCAATGAGGCATCTGATTATTAAATTCCTTGAAATGTCATCTGGGGTTTTTTTGGGGTTTTTTTGTTTTGTTTTTTTTTTTGCATCAATTCAGGTCTCAAAACTGGACAGTGTTGTGATTAAAAGAAAAAGAACAGAAAATTCTCTCATTATAGTAAACATTTCCAAGAAAACTCTAACCCTGAAGCAGACAGCTCTGCTCTGCTTACACAGACAGCAACAGCAAAGGCTCTGTGAAGGCTGTAAGGGGTGGAGGTTATAATTGTGTCTCCCAGTTGTTTGCTGCTCTTTACTGCAGCACTTTCTCCACTGACAGTAAATGCTATTTATTTTTAGGCTTCTTTTTCTGAACTACTTATAAAAAGTGAAAGGTAGGAACCTGGTGAAGCTTTTGTTTTCAATATGTTGCTTACATTGTGCTCCAAAGAATGATATTTAATGTTCTTATTAATGAGTGAAACATTAGCATTTAATTGTGTAAAGCAATTAAAAAGCTCAACATTACTAGTTCTTGGGCTGAGTCCATTAATACAGCAAGTATTAGTAAGAAATATATTGAAGTAGTTGAACAAGGTCAGAAATGTTCAGCATGCAAAGAGCACCTAATGCTTTTTTTTCAAGCCCCTAAGAAGTAGTTTAAAAAAAAAACAACCAAACAAAAACCTTGTGAGATGAATAGATAAAAGGCTTTCTTGGTTTAGTTATGTCAGTTTGGCTTTTTCCTGTAATTGCTGGGGTTGTTTTGTTGCTAAAGAGGAATGGATGCCAAGCTGAAGAGGTAATTTCTGAGCAGCGTTTCAAGATATTGTGAAAGTTTTCAACTTTTCTGTAATAAGAAAAATAACAGAAATTATTCATTTCTCATTTTCATCATTTCTCTAATGATGTCTGTTTATTGCATATTGTTCTTCTGTGTGCAGTTCAGTGCAGCGGGCAGCGAGTACTTGAGAGAAACCCAGGGCTGAGGGAAGGGGAACCCGAGCAGCCCCAAGTAACTGGGGCCAACTCCTCGGAGTGCTGTCAGGCCGCCTTCACCTGACGTCACCGCGGATGAAATCGAAAGAGACCTTTTGCGTTTGATCCCAGGTGTCTTTACATTTGAATCCAAACAGGAAAAAGCTGCTGGCAGCACGGAGCTGGGCTGGAGGTGTTGATACTCTAAACACGTCCGGATGTCACTCTCTTTGCGTCAGATGGGCTGGCCGTGGGGCTCGCTTTCCTTTGGTGATCTTGGGTTACTTGCACAATGGAAGGTTCAGGTTTTTCTGACCTGTAAAGAGTTATAGCAGAGCTCACTACTTGTAAAGTATCATTGCGTGCTCAGCAGTAAAGAAATCTTTTACTGTGGAGGAGCTCAAACCAAAACCCTGAGTGTGGATGTTTCAGCACCTTGGAATCTGTATCTGCACCTGAGTTCTGCATGTTACGTGTGCCAGTAGTGCGTTAAACCAGTATATGACATGGAAATTTCCCTAAAACTTAGAGTATTCCAGGTACAGTTACAACTACTTTCTACGGGCTCTGCTATACAGCTTCCAAAGGAAAATTTTATTTAATTTAGTATCAAGCCAAATCTGCTGTACATCTTCAAGTCTCTACTTAACTGTTTGAACATGGGCAGAACAGAAGCAGCACAAGCAGAAATAATGTGGCGTTTTCCAAATCGACTTCTCTGACCCTTAGCTTGGGAAAAATACCAACATGAAGAAGGAGAAACAAGTCTGTCTGTAAAAACACACTGGTTTTGCCTTCTCTAGTGATGCTGCAGTCATGGCATTTTAAAAGGGTACAATTGTTTTCAGTCCAAGAGCGAGTTGACTCTTCACGCATAGTTGACACTTCCATTTAGGCTGACAAGGGTAAATTTTAGGACAAACCACAGGAAATGGCTTGGAGAGGTAAAAGATATTAAGAAAATATTATACTGCTGCCTTAGAAGTAAAATGAAACACTTTAGGCTCTATTTTCCCATACAATGTTTAAAGCCATTGTTTAGATAATTTTTTTTGCAAAAAAATATTGCAACTATTGGAAACAAATGTGCTTGGAAATACTTAGTTGTTTTTATAATTTCAGACCAAGACAAGTCACAGGAAAATCCTCTTCTTGTGGAGAGTAGTGTGAGGTTTTCTGAAAAGACATTTCTTTTCTCCTTCTTCTCTCCCCTCAGCCCCTGGTTTTGTACTAATTATGCCCCCTTTAAAGTATTGCTTTCTCTGTGAGCTTTGGGTGATGATTGTTTGACTTTTTGCTTGTGGAAGAATCTGCTTTAGCAGATGCAGCAATAGGAAACAGAAATAGCACTGAGGGACTGCATTCACTTTGGTATGTAGAGAATGGCAACAAGCAGTCATTAGGATTGAGAATTCTGTTCTTTCTCTGTCTCTCTGTCCCTCTTGCAAGATGAGCAAGGGCTGACCTGAACTTTTGTTTGTTTGTTCTGCTGTGGGGTTAAAGATTCATGCTCTTCCCCACCAGCCCCCCCATGTTTATTCTGCCTTTGTAAGGGAAGGAGGAATTCAACTTCTGTGAAGGCAAAAGAAAGATCCTTTCCTTATATAAGAAACAGATGAATAAGATCCAAGATTGTTTTTTTCCCAGCTTTTTACCTGAAAAAAAATAAAAGTATTTTTAGGGTAAGGGATGAATGTGGAAAGCAGTGATTGAACAAATAACTGCTTTAAGGCCAGTGCTAGAAACACTTGCCAGTATAGTAATGTCAGTTGGAGGTGTGATTTTTGGCTGTATGTGTGCATTGGCAAAAGCCCTAGTGTAGACATGGTTGTACCAGGAAAAAAAAAAGCTTTGGCCAGTATATTCTATTTTGCTTGGGGAGGGTATAGCCTCCAACAATAAAAGCTTTTTTTTCCAGCTGGTAAATTGCAACTCCAGTAGAAAATCAAGCCAGAATAGTTACACTGTTGTAGTGGCAAATCTTTTTCATAGACTGGCCTTCTGAGTCTGCTGTCCTAACATTAGCAACTGTGCTCCTGTTATTGTTAATTTTAACAGCAGCAACATCTGAAGGTGATTTGAGTGCCTTAGACTTTGTGGCATTGTAATGATCTTGAATTTACAGATCTGCATTTCATTTAATCCCCATGCCTAGGAGAATTGCAAACAGAGTTGGACTGGACTCCAGCTTTTGCATAGAAGACTTTTTTTTACAGTTCTCAAGCATTACTCAAGTAAAAAGGCCCATGTGCTTTGCAGAGGTCTGAAAGCAACTGTTTCTAGTGAAGCATTCTTCTAGGTGTAACACAGTGTTCAGAACTAGGTTTTGCAGATTTCTGTAGCAATCTTTTTCTTGAATATATTGGGATTATGGAGGAGATGTAGTGATGACCTTGTGGGACTACACAGTGTTATGTGTGATGCCACAGGTCTTTCATGTGAACTTTCCTTCTGCTCACACATTAGAATGAGACAGAAGTAATTTTTCCTAATTCTGGCACATGCTGCTTCAGCCATCTTCAATACGTGCAATCAGAAGGCTTAAATACTCCAGGGAGACACTCTAAATATTTAAATATTTCAGGCCTCAGTTTCATGTCACAAGAACATTTCAGTTATTTTGTGGTCTCTGCAGAGTGCTCTCACACTAGGAGAGCAAAACCAATGCTGTCCTCAATACTGCTGGGGAGGTGACCCCTGGAGCTGTGCAGTCTGCCCCCAGTGATCAGTACCTGCTTATCTCCCACTGGTATCTCATGCCAAATGACTTTTATAAGTGAATGCCAGCACTGGAACATTGATTGCTTGGGGCTTTTTTTCAGCCTAATACTGCATCATTATGATATGGTACAAACCAGTGTTCTGGTTGTTTGTGTTTGTTTTATGTTTGCTTTAAATTACCTCTGACTTCTATGGGTGTAGAATTCGGCCAGTGCTGGATGCTTTTGGAAATCCCACCCTTCAGTTGGTTTTGGTTTTGTTGGTTTTTTATGTCCAGTGTAGGACTCAGTAATATGTGGTGGCATAACATCTCTCTGGAGCAGAATTATTTATTGTGATAATTACTGACATCACAAAACCACAGACAGTAATCTTGATCTTGGGGGCAAAAAAATAAACCCTAAACACTCATTTAGGGTCTTTTCAAAAATATAGTTTCTGTGAACCTGGTAAGGTAAGGAAACTGAACATGTCAAATTTGAGACTATTTACTTTTCTAAGGTAATGCTCTTCCTAGTTTTTTTACAAAAAGAAGAAAAAAAATAAATTCTGGGGATGGTTTGGTAATAGGCACAGACATCTGCAGCTGTACTTTCAGTATTCCTGGTTTTTCAGCCTCACAGCTTATCTTTTTCAAGACTTTAGAAGCATGAAATAAGTTAAAATCAATAAGGTTTTTAGGATATTTGGGCTTTGTGGCATTTTTTTCTTTGTTGCTCTGTGACTTGGACAACAAACATTGTGAACTGAGTAGCCTCAGTTTGTTAATCTCTCCCTTGGGTGCATCCTTTCTTAGTTCAGCAAAAACACAAACAAAAAAATCTACTGCATGTGGTCAGTGCTCAGTTTGCTTGGGCTCGTGTGTCATGTTGAAACCAGAACATTTTCTCTCCAAGACAAGCACAGTCCCTTATTCTTGGTAAGAATTCTCAGTTTTCATTCTGGATTTTAGCTGTTAACCCTCTGTCATTCCAGCTTTAAAAAACCAACTGAAAAAAAACCCATACCATATATAAGGGAAATAAGTGTGTTTAACGTTTTGGTCGTTCACATAGCTGAACTGCATTTCCTCGAATACAAAACACCACAAGTAAACCCCTCAGGCAAGCAGAAGATCACCTAGCCAAAACCAAAATGGAGAAATTTCATTCTCAAAAGTGCAGCTTTCAAGAAACTTTGGGTAATGAACTATAAACAAGAGGTTAAAATGGGAACACACTTATATCTGATTCTTCAGTGTCTGCATCCCAGTGCCTTAGGTACTATGGGTGAAAGCAAAAACATAAAAGACTGACCAAATCCTGGCATTTGTAGCTTCATTCACAGTTCAAGTGGGTTGCTTGCAATTCTCTGCTTGCAAATGACAGGGCGAGGTCCAATCTGGAGTGGGGATATGAGAGAGTTCCTCCAGTCCTCTTGCTGTAACACAAACTTTCAGGGCAGCTGTACCCCCAGAAATCTAAAGGGGAATTAAACAAAAATAAAACTTATTACGAATATGTATTCTTAGGTCCCCTACCTGATGAAATTGTTGTATGGCAAATTTTACCCTGTGGTGTGTCCATTACCAAGTGAGCAACAGGAAAGAGCTGGGCAAAACTCTGGTTTCTGGAGGAATGTTTAATTGAAAGCTTTTCCCTTAAAAATATCATCTTTCCAGAAATGCAGATGTGCATGAGAATCCTATAGGGATATTGGTATTTGGCCTCTAGGATTTTAACAGTCCTGTTCCCAAGGTTAAGATATACAGAGAGCCAAATTTTATTTGAAACTATTATACAAGGCAGATATGGAAGCTCATGGAGTATTACATTGCAAATCACAATGTTAAAGAGAGACACATGGCTCTTGAGCCATAAAATGAGAAAGGAATGATATTTAAAAGATATCTTTAACCACTTGTTTTACTCATTAATCTGCAGTTCAGAAAGCATTATTTGCAAGAAAAAAATGCTATTATGGGATAGTTTCTGAAAAGAAAACAAATATTTCAGGCACTTTCACTGCGAGCATAACTGTGTAACAATAGCAAAACAAATACTGATGGTGAATAACGTTTCTATGAGTGAATGTGTTGAACAGCTGCCACTTTCCACCCTTGAGACTTCTGCATATCTATGTTGGATGAAGTGATTCCTGTAGCAGATTTGTAATACATGTTGTATTGCAGTGGGGTTAAAGGCAAGTGCTGAATTGTGATACTGCACCTTAATGTAGATTTCATTAAATCAAGGGAGAATTCTGCTATTAGTGTGACAGAACTGCTGCTTATCAACAACAAAAAAAGGTATGAATATGCCCCATGGCAAAACTTCTGGCCCTGTGCAATGCCCTCACTACAAGGTGCTGTTCTCTACCACCCAAACTCTCCCACCTGTGGGAACTTCCTTTCTACCAGATGCTCACTGGGAAACACACTGTCCTGTCTCTGTCCATGAACCTGTGACAGTGTTTTCCTTACCTGCACCTTCTGAAACCATGAAATGTTCTCAGATACTCACAGTCCTTCTGACTCTCTTGTTTCTTACCAGGTTTTTATAAAGAAGAAGGCATCACACCTTTGAAATTAGCATTCAGAAGTTTATCAGAAAAACTGTGTGACTCAGATGTTCCAGCTTTGTGATCTCGTGGTCTGGATATTTCGTATGGGTGTGTTAAGTTCTGGTAGCTAAAGAAGCAAGCAAGCAGCTGAACCTGGCTGATATTCATTTCCAAAATTGTATTTGAGAGTGTGATATTTTGGAGAATACAGAAATTCATCTAGACCATGAATTACAGCCTGGGATCAGTTAAATGAGGGGATGTCACAGCCTTCAAGGTAATTGTAACCAGGCTTGGGCCCATTCCTGACGTATTTGGGTAAGTCCCAATGTGAGACAGCACT
>NW_005054300.1:1112013-1124126 GCF_000277835.1 Geospiza fortis | reverse complement strand
TGCATGGAGTCCTTCTCTAATGGCAGTCCGGCTTCCTGGTGCGTGGGCTCTCGGTGTGCGTGTATGAGCTCACGCTTTGGATAAGTGATTATTATCTGAAAGACCCAGGAGCAACTTGTTGGCTGCCAGATGGGAGGGCTGGTCATTGTTGCTGCTGCAATAATCTCTTTGTTCTGCAGGATGGTACCACAGCAGACCACAAAGTTGCTGAGGGGTTGCATGGGCTTCTTACCCTTCTAGGTACAGTGGCATAACAGCTGCCTCTTGGGTCTGAAGCTTGCCTCTTTGTTAAAAATAAAATCTGCTTAAGTGTCTCCCTCTTTGAAAGAATTCTTCAGAGTTCAAAGTAAATTATCTCAGGGATGATGATAATCATTGGCCTTTAATTGAACTGTGGGGCTTCAAATGTAGAAACCAGTTCATGGTTAATCATTTAAGTTCATCAGAAATAAGATTCAAGTCGGGGCAATTAGACAATTGCTTCATTACTCAAACTGTCTAATGATGTTTCACTGATCTTTCACAAATGATAATACAGTAGATGAACTGTGCAGTTTAAATTATTCCAGTTTTAGATAGTTGAACAGTGACTTACCAAAACTGTTAATGGAAGTTATTCAAGATGTGCTGTCTAAATCCTTTCCAATTAGTGTTGAGGTCTTGAAGGGCCAGTCTTAGCTTTTTATTAATATGTTCAGTTTATTAATGTATTTTTTTATATATGCATAGTGTGACTGGTACGTCTCAAGATGTTGCATAATTATTATCCTTTTAATTTGTTTTACTTGGTTTTACTCCTTAGTCTTGCTTAAAATTCAGAAATATTTCATAGCTTAATAACTTAATAACTCATTAGAAAACTGTGACATATACTGGAGGTTACCTCAAAGGCTATCCATATTTAACAGTAAACTTGAGATAATTCATTGACAGTATGACTGTCATTGACCACTTTAAATATTTCAGGCTGTGTTTTGACCTTTTGCCTTACATTTAAACCATAGGAAGAAACTGAAACAGATTTTGTACAAAATTTGGATCTTTGCCAGATGGCTATGGCATTAGGAAACAACAAAAAATTACAACCTTGCCTGATAATAGCAGTACATATATATCCTTTATTAAATATACACTTTTATAATTTTTTTCTTACTTGACTGTGTTTTAAAGATTAGTCTTCCCCTTCCTTATTAAAAAAATCCCTAATAAAAATATCTTATGCTTCCAGTTTTGGAGGAACATCTGTGGCCAACAAATTATTGCCTAAATATGATATGAGATACAAATCAGATTTTTGAAAAACAGGACTAATTAAAAATTATAATGATGATTTTCAGATCTTGCATGCTTTTAGTTAGCCATGTATAAAAAAGATCTTGTTTTGGATCCTTAAAGTGATGTTCCCTTGGGAAGCTCTTTGCTGGGATCTAGTGTACAGAAGCAAGAGTTGAGGAATAATTGCATCCTAGTCACAAAAATCTTCTAAATTAGAAGATTTAGAATGGCCTGTTCCGTTTTGATGGGCTTTTCTTGAATGATCTCATGTGGCTGGGTGGGTCAGCTTTCCTGTGAAAATGCAGCATGTCTTTAGTCTCTGACTTTTCACACTTTTGTCAGATCTTCTATTGCTGACTTGTAGAGGTTTCTCATGAGTGAACAAAACTGCTGGTTTCTCAACAGTTTTCGAAGTTTCTCTAGGTTGGCCGTGTGATAAATTGTTTCCCATTCTCTCCCTGTTGAAATTCATGAAAAAAATTTATTTCACTGAGTTCAGATGCACTTCTGGAGACAGAATAAGCATGTTTTAATTAGTTTATGTCATAAAATGTGAGCTGTCATACTGTGTTTACAAGGATTCCACAGATTCCTGCTACCATCCTGTTTTGATTTAACTTTGTAATTATATTTATGTAAAAAGGCACAGTGGTAAGCTACCCATACAAAAGGCTGATGATGAGGAGGGATGGAAGGAAGATGGGAAAGTATTTCATTCCCTGGCAAGGCTTCTGTATTGTTGACCTTTGTACAGACCATCAGCCTTGAATCTCTCTGTTACAAAACCTTCGTTCCCTTTGGCATAACTTGATGTTTCAAAGGATCATTAGGTTGAATAGTGACTCCAGAACAGTTTCTGATGTGCTTCTCATGCAGCAAACTATCCTTCACACAAGGCTGGAGGTAACTTTGAAGGATGTGGCTTTGTTTTCAGCTGTATGATACCTGCAAAGAAAACTAGCCTGTTACTGCAATATTTTAATACTGGGAAGGCAGATTGATGCAAGTTCCTCATCTGTTCCTATGGAACTGCTGACTTGGTGACCCACAACCACATAACGCACAGTGTTTCTGAGCTGACAGTTTGATGATAGATGTTTATTGTCCATGAGATGTTTTGAGACTGGGTAGTGATCTCTAGGTCCTAAATGTTGCAACTTTCCTAAGTTGTTTGTTGTTTTTGAGACTTCCCCAGAACGGATGCATGTATATCTAGCCACATACGTATGCATGTATTCTTTGTCACAGCTCTCTTTTCTCTCTGAAGACTTTCACCATGCATGAAAATGCTTGGAATCTTCCTTCACCTTTGAAGTCAATGAACTGATTTGTTCCCAGGTGGGTTGTTCGTCTCCCCGGTGCCCCCATTCCAGGATCTGCAGGTGTCCTGCTGTCCCTGCTCGCAGTGAACACTGCCCAGAAAGGCCCTCACACCCTTTCCTATGCAATGCCAGAAGCCTTTGGGGAATGTTACTGGCCTGGAAAGGAAACTGAAGAACCACTTCAGGTCTTGTAACTGGTGATAGCTGAAAAGCTTAAGGCTCCCCCTGGTATAGGTTTCCAATGCTATTGTTTCTCTGGTGAAGCCTAGAGCATGACAGGTACTCAGCATCATGTGCAGTGATACTGGGGTCTGGGCTTGTTATGTAATGGCAAGTCCTTCCAGTAGTGAAATTTGAGACATCTCAATGGGAAACGTTGAGGCCCCTTAATTCTGCAGTACATGGTTCTCAAAGGCCTTTGTGGACCCATTTAACATGTTTAGCATTAAGTGGTTTTTCTCTTACCACCTGTAGTTTGGTTCACATTCCTCTCACCTTTTCTTACTGCTACACTAGTGCCAAGCTGTTTCCAGAACTGACCTGATCTCAAAGACATTTTCTGTTAGGTTTTATTCTAAATAAGTACAAGAAAGTGGGGTTTTTTTGGTTTTTTGTTTTTTGGTTTGTTGTTGTTGTTGTTTTCACATTAAAAGCATATCCTGCATTTGTCCTTCCAATGAAATTTGACTTTCTTTTAGGCAACAAATAATAAGTAATGAATTCAAAGCTGAAGGTGCAGTGCTTCTAATTTCTGCAAGACTAAAGATCTTGTTATATGAAGAACTTCTGCTACAACTAATAAAGCTTTATTTAGGGATCGTGGGAAGTGCTCCATTTTTTATGTAATACATCCATAACATAGCCAAAAGCTGTCCTTAAAAACTAGAGCAAAACTGGCATTCAACTTTCCCTGACTGCTGAAGCAGTCCAAGATTTCTGGCTGGCTGTGAAATTTTTAATCTATTTATGCTATAACTTGGAATTGTTTTCTAACCATTTCTTAAGTAAGCACAGTTTAATTGGTTAGCAGGCTGATTTAGAGGCTGAATTCCAGTATTCTTGCTCTATGAATGGTTCTGTTTGCTTAACTGTCTCTTTGGGAAGTAAGGAAGTATTCAGAGTAAAAGTGATGGACCTTGGGTTTAGTTGGTTGTATATAGCAGCCAGCTGAAATACAGCTTCTTGTACATATGAAAACAATGGTGCTGTTCATAGTTGCATCCTCAAGAGATACAGTCACTAACATAATGACAATTAAAAAGTTTTATTGATGCATATATTTCTTAGCCATTGCACATCATTAAGTACTCTTAAGAAACCAGAGGGATTCTTTGTTTAGCAACTAGTCAGCTAACAGTCTCAAAAATCTTTCATGAAATTTATGTAATTCATGGTTGGAAAAAATTTGATTTCCCAAAATGAAATGACAAGTGCATGAGGTGAGGATGCAATTTAAAATGCCCTGCCAGGTTTATAAACAAACAAGCTTAGGTACAGTGAACTTCTCAACTCCTCGGGAGCTGTGCTGTGTGTTGATCCACATCAGGTTCTCTAAAGAGTAATTCAAGCAGATTTTGATGCATCCCAGAAAGGAGTTAGAAACACTTCTCACATGCAAGGTAACTGCTCTGATATTCTATTTGTTTGATGAAGAAAGTATGCATTTCTGTTGTCGTGGCAGAAAACAATGAAAACAAATTCTTAAAAGCTTTTAGAAGAAAGTTCTCAAAAGATGCCATGTTAATTACTTTAGATATTTTTTCAGTTTAATGTTAGCTAAATATGGTGCTTTACACGGGGTTAAATTAATCAACAGCTTCCTAATTAAAACAAATATCTTCTTCCTGAGATTTAAAATGTGGATTTTTTTGGTATTATTAAACAGACAAAATGCTTATGTCAAATAAGGCAAGAAATGGATTGTTGAACCCAGGAACCTCCTGCATACTATTCCTGAATACATTAGCATTAACTATTTTGCCTTCCAGACAATAAATTATGAAAAAGCTCTTTAAAGTGAGGAGGGTGGGGAAAGGATGGTGGAAGCCTGTGAGATGGTGATTAGCACATCCACTTGTAGTGTTTGCAGCCTTGCTTCAGACCTGCTGTGGTTTGTGAATGGACTTGTCTGTTCCCACCTGAATTTCTGTTTAGGAAAGCCCAGCAAATGACTTTGCTTTGGTCATGGACTTAGAAGCTCAAGCTGGATATTACAGCAGAGCTGTGGGAGGAAGCTTTTCTTTGCTGTCCTGCACTTCCACAAGGTTTAAAACGCTTCAGATTCTCAACTTACATTTTTTGAAATTATCAAATGAACTTTGTTGGGCTGACTTTGATATGGACTGTATGCCAGTGTCATGAAAGTCACCCTTCAGAAATACACAGCCTTTCTGACCCTTACTGTCTCCCAGTCATAATTTTACATTTCCACTTGGAAAGCTAACTTCCACCACTCTAGGAGATCTGCTACCACTGCTAATGATCTCTGCAGCTTTGGTAAACTGAAGATAAAAATTATCTGTCCCATTGTTACTGAGAACAGAGCTGAAGTAGCAGATTATTAGTATTAATGTGGTTTAAATGTGGTGATGTTATCCTGCATAGGTTTGATATGGAGAATGGATAGTTGGTACATTTTCATGTGCAAAACCCAGAGTATGCTTTGAATGTTTATCTAAAATTTGTCTATAAACTATGAAACTCCATTTCAACCACATAATTTCCTTTTAGTATGCTTGCCCATCAGCTGTTAAACAAACATTAGGAGCTTCAGCAATGGGTCCATTTTATGAGTGTATAGTAAACTTTTTCATCCCAGTAAAGTTTATTTAGGTATCATAAGCTGATAACATTCTAATGCATGAAGAAAGCATGTTTTCTTTCTTCTGAATCAGACAGTGTTCCCTTGATAACTATCCTGAGGTAAAATATAATTAAGTTGGCTCTCATTTTACAGGCACTAGCATCATGTCATGTGCTGGCAAAGTTTCTAAAATAACTGGGTATTACATTACTTTGATATTAAAAGAGAAAAGGGAGATTATAAGAAGGTATTTATGAAACATGAGAAAAATAAAGCTTCTAGATGATGGTACTGGGAGAAGTGTTCTCTGTTAAAAAGAAAGTGAATTTGAGAAGGAAAATCCACAGAAGTGAGCAGGACTCAGAAGCTTTTTCTCACAACTCTATTCAAATTTAGTGAAAGTGAGTATTCTTTCTGCTAAAAACTTTCACCTTGGATCATTCTCTAACTTTCCATTGCAGAAATCCTTTCTGTCATCCTAGGTAAAAATCCAACCCATCCCTACCCTAGTTGCTGAATCCTATAGGATTTTTCCATAGGAGTAATTAAAATCACTCAGCTTTTAAATTTCTGCCATAAATGCTAAAGAGCTGTGGGAGAAAAGCAGGCTTTAGAGAAGTGGGAAAAATCCATTCTGGGCAAAAACGACTTGCCCAATGTCCCGTGTACGTCCTGAGTGAGGAATTTCAGATGATTGTTTGCCTCAGTCCTGCTCTTCTGTCCATGGGCTGCTGCTGTCAGTGAGAGTGGAAGTGTCTTGCATTTCTGAGAAGCCTGGAATGGGGCCATGCACCGACGTGTTCAGTCTGGTGTTTACACGGGCTCTGTTTGCGTAACTGGAGGAATGGAGTCTGTGTAAACAATTCCCATCGATTATGACAGCTCATGCCAGCTCAGCACTATTACATCCAGCACTTAAATATTTCACACCGATATCTATTTGTTTTCCCACTGTACTGGAGTGTTTATTAATCAGATTTAGTATGTAAATACACTTCTCTAGTGCTCAGTGATACTTTCCTTTTAGTATGATTTTTGTTTTGTTCTAGTAATATTAGCTTAAGAGCCAACCTGGTGCTAATTCAAGCATTACTGCTGGCTGAATAATTTTAAAAAATTAATTAATTCAGTGTCTCAATGGAAGGTGATGACACAAATATTGTAGCAGGCCTGTAAAGGGATGGGCATTGTCAAAACCACGGTGACTTTGACGTGCAGATATAGATACAAAGAGAGGATCTGCAATCACTTCCGACAGGCTGGTTGTCAGGCTGACATTTCCCCTGACTTAGTCAACAGCCTGTTTCTTAAGCTGTGTCACACCCGCCCCGGTTTAGGTTCAACAATGCTATCTCTCCATTCCAGCAGCTGTTTGGTATTGTCATTTTGCTGAAGAACACTTTAGATGATGTATCACATGCTTGCCCAAGGAGTTTTTCCTACTAGTTTCTCTCACTCACAGGGAGCCCTTGTTGAATCTGTTGCCATGTTTTGTTTGAGAAGGTGTTGAAACTCATTGTAGTTGGCATCATCCCCAGTCAAGGTCAGTGCCAAGCTTGGTGCTGGTGCCAGTGGTCTGTTGTGCCTGGCATGGTTGCACTGCTCCTCTGAAGGACATTAGCTGGGTCAACAATAGCATGTTTCCATCACCATTGCTACATTCAAACTGGAAGTTTTGCTGGAAAAGTTATGTTGGCGGGGTTAGGTTTGGTTTTGTCTTTCTTGTTCCTAGCCAGCACAGCAATGCCAGAAAAAGATTCTGATGGAGCATTAACTCTCAGCATTAGCCTGTGAATGCAGCTGGTCAGTCCTTCAACCTGACCAGCATCAGGTTCTGCCCAGAGTCCCAAGGAGAGAAACCATAGTGCTGTTCTGTGGCTGTGAAAACTGCAGATCCCATCTGGGAGCAACTTCCTGCTCTCACCTCTTCTGAGCAGAGCAGACTTGAGGGGTCCAATGTAAACTCCGCTGCCTGTTCTTGTTCTGTGTCTCCTCTCTGAAGTGCTGCAAATAGCAGCAGGGCACTCTTGCCATGAAAAGCTGAAGGTGGTTCTTGAACCACTGCTCTCGTAGCAGTTCCACCCAAGCTGGACTTGGTCCATGTCCTTTCCAACCTGTCCCTCACTGAAGTATAGATTCATATTCACAACTTAATAACTGATTTCATCAACATGATTTGTTCTCAATCTTATACTTGCTCAGTGGCAATGAAGTCAGGGGAGCTAACTGTGGGAAAAACAACAGTAGTAAAGAGTAGGGCTGGTGTTTGGATGCCCTTACCCTTTCCCATTCTCTTTCCATGTAGCTGGGAATTGTTTTCACTAAGCAAGAGCATCAAGGTAAAAGCTCATGAGGCTGTGTGTTGATATGATACAGTACTTGGGGAACTGTCCTGCAGTACCATAACCCAGGTTTCAGGTTTACAGCTAAGGAATTCCTTCCCTTCATGGTTTTAAGAACCTTCCCATTATTATCTATTTTTCTGTGGTTTTCTAGACTGTGATTGACTATTATAATATTGCAGTACAAATTAAATTCTGCTTCCAGTGATTTTTCCTAGATCTCATTTGCTGCTTTCCTGCACAGGTTATGAAGTGTCACAACTCAGGAGTACCAATTATTAATTTCTTCATTTAATGGGTAGTTTTAATGTTCTAGGAGAACCCGTTTCTTAACTTAATGATAGTAGTTTTAGTCTGTTGCATAGCATTTAGCTAGTTACTTTTTGTTCTTTGCTCTTTGAATATGTCTAGTTATACTGCTCTGGCATTGTTGCAAATACAGCTCTATAATCTAAGAAAAGTACATACTTTTGATTTCATGGATAGTTTGAACTGTTTTTTTTTTTTCTTGTGTTTAGTCCCAATTATAGAACATGTCTAGTGGCACTTCACTATTGGCAAAGCTTCCATAATTTCAAAAGTTTTGTAAGGTTATAGTCCATGAAATATGCCACTAAGAAAATATTTTGTGTGTGTCAGTATGTTTAAGATTCCTTTACTGACATTCTGCTTTCGAAAGGTTTTATCTGGCAGTACCATTCACTCTGGTTAGTTGTAGACATTTAAGCCCTGGTCATGCAAAGCACATTTGCCACTCCTGTCTTTTAAGGGCTTGTTTCCAAGTGTGAGATTCATAAATCAGCTAAGCATAGAAGCCAGGTTAAGGAGAGGCTGGGCAGTGAGTGCTTTCTACCTCTTCTGCTAAAGTGCTAAAGCTGCAATTCTTTGTCTTAAGTAGAGGTGCTTATATTCCATATATATGTCACATGTAGAGGTGCTGCATGTTTTCCAGGGGTCTAAGTTACCTTTGAGATGCCAAACCTGATTTCTGCCCCTCACCACCCTCACCAGCCCTGCCCAAGGCTGTTACACAGATCAGGGTAACCTGTTCTGTCCATCTTCTCAGGCTGTGACTGGGCCTGGCTTTGAAGGGCAGGAGGCAGGCTTCAATCTGATCCTGTTTCATCTTCTAATTTTTTTTTCTTGGAAATTGCTTTTTTGCCCTGTGTCCCAGCTCAATTCACAAAAAAAAAGTTTTAGTCGTTATTGTATGGGATTTGCTGACACACTGAACAGTGAATTAAGCTATGTGGCTGAAGCAGCTTCCACTCCTGGCTATTCATCTGCCTTTCTTTGGGAAGTCAGTGCAACCACTGTGGTGAGAGCTGAATGGGATGTGCATTTGCTCCTCCACCACTGTTTATAATCTGCTATATTAATGTAGCCTGACATTGGTTTAATTTACAGTATAGTACTGGGTTGTAAACTGCAGCTGTTCACAAATAGATTCATTTCCTATTCAGGCACCTCTCCAGTGAAGGCAGTATCCTCCAGGAGCCCATTAGGGCACAGCTTCAGCCAGTCCAGTGTAGTCTCATGTGTCAGCACTCTCTGTCCATCCCATCCCTGTGGTGACTGGGTTTTGCTGGCCACTCAGAAGATCAAACAATAAAACCTTGGGCTGGAGCTCACACTACTCCATAAGCTAAATAAGTGCTTATGAGTTATGGGCTCACATGGAGGCAGTCTTCAGTAGCTTTTCCTCATTTTAGTGGCTAGGGTAACTCAGTAGAATAGAGCTTTTGGTCATTTACAGTCAAACCAATTACTTCATTTAGGAGACAAGGCATTACATCTACACAGTAGCTTCTCTTCAGTGAAAAAGTCATTGCTATTTAGATGTTATCTAGATTTCCTGCATGAGAGTTGGAATAGAGCCAAACATTACATGACTCCAGAAAAAAATATTGCTTAAAATTTTTCTTGGCTTATGAGAGGATGATTTACTTTTTACGAGGTGACAAGGAAAAGGGAGGAACTATGTGACAGAGAAAGAGACACAAATTTTTGTATTGGGAGTATCTGAGGAAAGTCTTACAGGAGAGGTTTTTAAATTATTGCTTTTTTAATCTGAAGTGTATTTCAATATGTTTCCATATTTACCAAGCTGTACTAAAGGAACATCAATATATACTTGAATATAGTAATGCTAGATTGTATCTAGCAGCTCTGCAAAATCTACAAATTACCCTTGGAATTTTATGTGTACTGTGTTTCTACACCTGACTGCCATGTCCATTTTGAACATTGGGCTAATTTGCTTTCTTCATTGTTGTCTCATCTCCATTTGGGATTGAGATTCCCTGGGAAGGGAGAAGGTGCTAACAGTGCACACTGGGTGACAAGCTGGCTCCTTTTCAAAAGATGCTTCATAGCACAATAGGATGGGAGCAGCTTTTGAAATCCCACTCATTTTTGCTTCTTGACACAGGCTTGGGGTCTGCAACAATGAAATGTCCCCTGAGACAGAACAAAAGGCCAGTTGCTTTAGCACAAGACTTTAAAATATAATTTTGGAGAATGTGCAGAGAGCTTGGACGGGGTAGAGCAAGCAAGGCAATCTTTCCTAAGAGAGGTTGCTTTTTTACTGAAAGTGACCCCAAAAGAAAGAGGCTTCCTGCATAAGAGAAGAATCCATGATTCATGGAGTTATGTGGAGAAGGAGTGTGTGCAGTCCCATCTTGGAGAAATCCAGTCTAAGCCTGGGGAGCAGCACAGCACAGAGCATCATTGACATGCTGAAGGCTGTCCCCATTCTGTTCCCATACATTTCTTGTGTATTCACAGTGGTAGTGCAAATCAAACACAAAAATGTGGATGTACTTATTTTAGGTCTTCCCATGGCCCTGAAGAGTGAAGCATCATAAACTGCTGATCAGCTGGGAGTTCTGAGCGCTGGGGAGCACTGAGGGAGATCTTGTATCCCAATGGTGGCCCAGGGCCAAGAGCCCCCATGCCTTTTGGTCCTGGTGTGGGAGGAGCACAATGGGCACAGTCTGGCAATCTATTGTAGCTTAATCTGCAAGATTAAAAGTAATATGCACTTGTAATGCATAGTGGAAATCATCAGAATTGTTGTTACCAGGATTGTGACATGTGCAAACCCCTGTTCTAAAGTTCCAATCATAGTTAGTTTCTTTATTTTACTTTAAGTACCATTAATGGCCAACAGAAAACGGGATTGTGCCATGTAGCAATGAAACACCAAACTGGAATATGTAATCTGGCTGGACTTCATTCTCTTTCTCTCCACTGTATGAAAAGTGGTTTCTGCTACTTTTTTTTCCCTGGTTTTTGAAGTGAAGGTGACATTTCTCACAGTATTGGGAGATATTTAATTTGAAATCTGTAAATGAAAGGTATCTTTGGGTACTTCAGTTGTCATTAGTAGCATATCACTTCTGTATGAGATGATTAAAAACAAGTCAAGCTATCAAATACATATAATTTAAAAATAGACACATTTTTAGAATACCAGCCATTTTTCTAGGTCATAAAAAGGCAGAATGTTTCAGGTGATGTTATCAAGTTCAGAAATACCTTATCTGAGAGAGAAGATTCAAAAGGTACCGCTTCATGCCTATTGTTTTAGCAGAAGCTAACAAGAACAGTGTTTGTTAAAGAAAACTGTTTCATATTGGGATAGTTCTCATAAAAAGCAGCCTCTAAGAAGCCGTATGTAAAAGTTCAGTTTTGTTTTCTGTTAAATCAGATGGAATGGCCTGTCATGGGAAAATAACTGAGATGTTTTGAGACCCTCAAGTTGTGGAGGGCAGATATTCCACTCCTGAATTTTAGAGGATGTAGCTAGATAAAAGTAACAGTCTCCAATGGGTTTCTTGGACTTCTGTAGAGTGGCCTCTTCTGTAATCCAGGGCAATTCTGAATTTACTCTAGTTTGTCTCAGGAAATCAAACCACAGCAGTGACTATAAAGATACTTTTCGATAGCATTCTAGTAGCTTTCTAAAAGTTCTTGTTTGCAATCACAAAGTCCAGAGGAACCCTATAATTTGGAGAAATGGGTGATTGTGTTTGTCTGATAGCAGGTCCTGTGTTTTTAATTCTCAATGTTTGGGTTTTAACCTTAAAACTTGCATCACTGCTGTTGTGAAAATTTCATGGCTTAGGAATTGGTTACAAACCCATTTTTAATTTGCTGCTTTTTTTTTTGTGACCAAAGAAGGGTTGGAAAATTGGTGATTTTGTACATTTGTACATTTTTATGATGCTACTAAAAGCTAAGTGAAAAATGGTGGGTTTTTTTTTTCCAAGTAGGAAATTCATATTGCTTTGTGGTCACTATTTACAAGTTGCCTTTCATTTTGCTGGTCCATGCATGGTTTACTCTTGGTTTTAAGCTGCAGTGTTT
>NW_005054300.1:1104726-1112003 GCF_000277835.1 Geospiza fortis | reverse complement strand
AGCAAGTGGAAACTATTGCATTTAGCAAGTGACTATCCAAACAGCAAAAATGTAAACCACTGGCATACTCTGAGTAGTCAGAACCACAAAGGCAGGTAAAAGCCAGTTAAAATTTGACACTTGGCCACATGGTGAATTTTTGAGAACCCCAGCTGTCTGAGGTGTGAGAACATCTGTGATTGTCAACAGTTCATTAGAAAATTACTGGCAATAAAAAAATGCCAGCCCCCCTTCTTCCTGAAAGCAATTTGATTCCTGATGGTCTGCCCGTCCTCAGTATCATTTTACTCTATTCACAGAGAGACAAATTTTGCAACAAATTTTGCTTTTGTGTGTCCCTGGTGGTGCAATGATCTAACATCATTATTCACTCCTTACTTATACCAGATTTGAATATGCCATTGTTTCTTGAACAATAAAAACATCATTTGCCTAGCAGTCATCACATACATTAAATCTTTGCCATATGTGTATTACATTCCTGTGTCGTATTCCTTGGACAGAGCCTGGGTAAATTCCTTTGGCTCGAGTTTTGACATGATGGCTGTAATAACAGAGAAAGCTCCCATTAATAACTGGTCAGAGCACTCAGATAATACTTTATCAGAACCCCTTGCAGTGTTTGGGTGATATCGATCTCTAGTGTGGGACTGCCTGGCAGTTTGCACATTAGAGCAAAAATATGCTGACATTAGGAGCAATCAACCTTTTATACACTTAGAGAAACAAGAAAAAGGATGGCATGCCTGATTAGACCTGTCTGTGCAGGGGACCTAAACCAGGCTGTAAATCTGGCTGTAGGATCTTCTTGAGATTTGAGGGTCTGTTGCTGCTTGGATTCTTCTTCTCTTTGAGTATTTGTCTGCCTGCAACAGGATTTCCATTGCTAACATTGTCTCTGTGCCACATAGCAGTGGGGGTTGGCGAACTACTATTTAATGTTTCTTTCTCACATGTTTTTGCAGCTCCCCCTTATTTTTTTTCTTGTATTTGGCTATAGACCTGAGGGTGAGATCACACATGTATAGAGTGAGAACTGTAGAAACACATTACACTGCCGTATTTGGTGCCAGCATTTGGAAGTGCCAAATTGCTTTTTGAGTTTGTAGTATCACATGTTGGAGACGTCACAGGCTCCTACTATTCATTGATATTTGCTCCTTTCAGCACTTGTGTAATGCTCTTTTTGCTACAGGATGCTGATGCACTGACCTATGGCATAAAAACAATATAGTGCTTCTGATCCAGGGGTTCTGAGTTTGCAGACTTCTCTGTTAGACATTTGAAATGAACCAGTTATAAAAGAAGAGATAGTTTAACCATGACACTTGTTCATTGTTTTTGTCCTCAGCAGTTCTGTATAGACTCTCTTCATAATTAAGGGCTTTACTGAGTAAAGAAGATTCCCAGCAGTCACCCTGGAATTGGATTAACAGCACAAGAAACTCCCCCTTGCTAACCACATGTTCAGTCCCTTTCTGTCTTCCCATATACAAGCCCTTCTTCAATTTGTTGAAATGAATTGCTGTAATTTGGCTCTGTAGACTTGAAGAAATCAAGCCAGGCTTTATTTAGAAGTATAGTGGTGCATAGAGTCTCCATCTGAATTTGGGGCCATGTTGTACAAATTACTGTATAAACACAAATTAAGAGAAATTCTCTGTGCTGATGAGTTAATAATCTTGGTTGTCAAGACAAAGAACGGGAGAAGGGAGTAGTGTTATCTTTGCCATGTGCTGCAGATGCACAGACTGTAACCTACCAAAGGTGGTGCAGGGAATGTGTTATAACATTTCAGAAGTGAACCTGCATTTCTCATATCGGAATATTCTACCTGAATTACAAGGCTGACTTCTGCCTTGTCAGTCATTACAAACTCTACAATCATTTGAGGTTGATGTTGTGCCAGGCTACATATGGCCATGAAGGCAATGTAGCTAATGTTAGACAGAACTGCACTTCTCTTTACCTGCAGATCTGTGAAAATAAGTAAATTTTGTCTTCCTGAATTACAAACTGCATCCTTTCTAAGGTTGTATAAGAAGGGAACATTTTACTACATCCATGTTTTAAAGCTGCTGCCTGGTTCAGCATATCCCAGCAGTCTCCATTCATTTCTCAATCTTTTTGATAATGGTATAAATATCTTTGCACAAGTCATGCTGCACACCTTGGTTGTATTCATTGTCTTTTGGGAAAAGATTTTTCTTTCTTAAGGCTCAACTGAATCTGCCATTTTCTTGTAATGTGATTTATTTTTTTGAGTATCCTCTTTAGTGGATATCTTGGATGTGAAGAAATGGCTAAGAGGCTCAGTAGGTGTAGGATATTGGCAGATGTACCCCAAGGAAAATAGCTGTGGTGTATGTTACCATCTTGTCCTCTCTGGCACCACGTGGATCACTGACAGTGGGGAGGAGGGGAAAGTCTGGAGTGTGGATGAGCCCTGTGTGCATGGGGGTGAGGGCACCAGTCTGAATTTCCACCCTGAAAACTCCATCAGGGGTCGGGGTACCCCACAAGGTCTGGTGTGGGGTGATCTCTGGTAGCCAGCACAGCTCCTCCTCCTCCTGGAGCTGTTTGAAGGCTTGCTTGGGGAATGTTTTCTTAGAGAGCAGTTGCCATCATTGCATGGGTTTGGACATGAAATCCATCTCAGAAACTGTGTGAAGTCTAGAGAGGCTTCTTGGAACAGAGGGTGGACAGAGTTAGAGGAATAAAGTATTTATTAAAAGGCCTTTAAAGGATACATCCTGGGTAGTACAAGAGCCTGGCTGTGGCTCTACTTAAGATGGACTTAAGATGGATGACCAGTTGCGAGTTTTCACTCTTTTTTAAGTTTTGGTCAATTTACATGTTGGGGTTAATTGTCTAATTACAGCTTTGGGTTATGAAGTCCCATCCTCCAGATTGCTCTCCTCAATTTGCCCTTGTTTATACTTTTTGGGCCCAAAGATGCAACAGTGTCCTTGGTTCTCAGGCTGGAAAAGGATTGTTTTGTTTAACTAAACTGTGAAAAGAATTTGCTAACACTTTATATGAAGTTCACATTTACACACTAAGGCAGTAGAGAATCTGCAAAATATAACGGATAAAACTTAAGACATCATGTGCACCTCTTGTGCTGTGATTTCTATCTTAATGGAAATGAATAGGGTGGGATATAGAGATTATTTCCTATAATAATAATATTCTAAAATGTTAATTTTTTCTCTGTGAGATCTGTGGGTTTTGCAGGTCAGAAAAGACTGTTGATGGGTTTTGTATACTGTTTATATCATTTATAAATTGATACCTTTCGAAAAAATCTAATCTCCATATTTAGGGGGTTTTTGTCATGAAAAATAATGACAGTGTGAAGGTGGCTCTTTAAATACCTCACAAAAGGACACAATAGTGCTTCCCATGCTTGGGCAATGCATTTTATTTTACTTTCTTGGTAACAGTGGGAAAAGGAAGAGCAAATTGGAGAGACATTAAAAAATGTCAATTCTAGTTCAAAAGTTACACAAGCAAACACTCTTGACCAAGGTGTTGAATTATAAAGTTTGATATTCCATAAAGCTAAATAGTCGGAAGTAATGCTGCCAATAACAGACATTCATTTATTTACTCAAGGTGTCCATTGTTAGCACTAATAATACATTTCAACACATTGAAATTGCAAGATAATTCTTTTGTGACTTTTATGCTGGATGATATTGTTATTTAAATGAACCTGCAGACCACACTGTAATGAAGAAATGCATGTTTTGCTTAACAGTTATCAACCAGCATTCTGGCAAAATGAGAATTTCTACCTCCATTCATCCTGAGGCGAAGCTGGGGGTCACTGTTTTCAATATGGACCTTTTAAAATCCTTTCAGCAGAGAATAATTATAAGCCACAGCCTCTGAAATTACCAGTTTTCACTGTAGGGAAGAAGAAACTTTTATCTTTTGTAATGAAGTACACTTCCTCATTCAAACTTTGTAAGACTTCCTTAAAATGGCAGTTGCATAGGGCTGATTTTGTATTAGGTGAAGTAGTAAAAGAAATGGATTTTTAAATATACGGATACCCTTGTTTATTCAGTTTTAACTTTCTTGAATTTTGGATCCATCTTGTCAAGTAATGCAGATGGAAAAAATGTGTTGAGCTCTTGTGTAAATAACCTTATCTGTACAAATTGCTGTTTACTAAAACAAATGTTACTTCATTTGCAGTTTCAAATTCATTTTGCACTTTCATTTGAAGATTGGGGTTTGAAACTGTTTTGGTCATGCTCATTTTTCTATATTAAGTTTTAGAAAAAGATTTTCTTTTTTATAGTTCAAAACTATGCAGAAGATAGGGATTGGAAATATGGCTTGCAGCAATGGGCTTTGGACTTCTTGCTTTGTTCCTAAAAACAAACAGGTTGGCAGTATTCATTGGTGTAAACTAACAGAAAAGTCATTATCTGGGGAGTAATTTTTAAAAAATGCTATACAATAATTTGTTAATTATTGCCAGAAAAAAAGCATGCAGATTTACTTCTGAAAATGTGTGTTCCGGTTAATGAAAAACATTACCCTGCAGCCTCTGTGGGATTTTTTTCCACTTGTAAAAGTTGGTTTTTTTTTAAAAAAGGAAGAAACCAATCCCATACTTTCCTAGATGGGATTTCTAGGCAAGGGCAAATTCAAACCTCGCCCTCAGACAATAAGCAAGCACAAAGTTAAAGGCTGGGATTTTTTCTTTTGAATGCTGCATATTTATTTCTAGAGTAAAAATACTAATTTATTTTCTTAACTAAATGACAGATTGAAAATTGCATTGATTGGTTTAATCAAAGATGTTTTCCTATACTTTGAATGACTCAGAGGCTTGATTAGACTACTCAGGGAAGTCTTCTTCTTTGCCCCATACAGCACCAACCCACTTCTGTTAGCATCGCTCAAAAACCACTTCATCTGGAAAATAACACCTAGCTTTTAAAAAAAGATAATTTCACAGAAGGTAAAAGTTTTAATCCTGCCTGTGAGGCTGTTGAGACTGAATGATGCTGCTCTATTATTTGTCCAACAGGGTGGAGAGGAGGCAGTGGAGCAGCCTTGTAGAGATAGATGATGTTGCTATTGAAATAAAGCTGTTTTAACCCCCTGCTCGTGGTAACTGCGTTCATGGATGGGTTACCAGGTAGGTTGTAGCTGTATATATCTATCACCCAAGTTCTTAAATGTTTAGTAGAATTTGGCCTGTGTATTAGTCATATTTAAATAGGGGCCATATGTCCAATACTCTGAGAGGCTGACCCATATTTCATTCCACTGTTTAGTAAACTTTCTGTCTTCTGTCCGTGTACTCAGGCTCCCAAGCTGTGGTAACACACACAACTGGGTGCCTAGAAGAGCAAACATGATCCTTGCTGTAGATCCAGCAGTGTTTTTGTGCTATGAAGTAGCCAGGATCAGGACCCTTGGGCAGCATTCAAACACAGAGCAGAGTTGCCCCCTCCAGAGAATTTACATCCAGATGGCTGAGGCATATAAAGATGTTTTCTCAGGGTAACAAGTTGCCTCATGTCAGCTGACAAGAATATGCATTCTCAGCAAAGGCAGAGTAATTCAAGCTGATTTAGCCCTTTCTCCTCTGATAAATTTTAAACCCAATGACAGGAGACAACAGGTGGGTACAAGCAGATGGGGAAGCATGAGGAGTGAATAAGAAGGTCAGCTTCATAGGTAGTGGGCTCAATATTGCAGCAGCACAGCCATTGTCAAGCTTTTTTTCTGGCAGCAGAGTTAAGAGGAGGTTTGAGAGGGGATTTGAAGGAGGATAACGAGGCAGCTTTGTGGACATGAACAAGGAGCTCTACCCAAGCATGGGGGCAGCAGGGGAGAAAGCACAAAGATCCTTGCTTGAAAAGGTAACAAATGGGTGATGGAGCCTACTGTCAGGGGCTGACTGGAGGTGGGAGCTCTCCCCTCTGGAATAAATGAATGAGAATAGGTTGGGAGGGGATTAGGCTGAGAATGCTTTGAAAGAAAAATCAAGTAGATTATGTTTATATAACAGAAAAAGGGAAACCATAGCAAAGAAGAGTAACAATGGTCAAAATTCTTCAAGCTTTTCCAAAGCTGCTCTTTCAATAAGCAGAAGGAAGAGGTGCATTGTAAAGATGGCTTTGTATGCATCCCCATCATAACCAGCTTCTCACAATTGCTTTCTGAAATTCAGGAATTATCACTAGAAATTTTCTAAGCCTGGCATCTGCCTTTGAGGTGAACAGTTATATTGCCTGAGACCCAAGAATTTTCTTGTTCTTTATTATAAGGAAATAGGACAAAATATACTTTTCTGCTAGGGAGAAAAAAAAATGGTCACTGGTCTCTTCATTTGTGTTTTGGGTTGTTTTTTTTTTAATCAGTACAAAAATGGCACAAGAATCCTTGCTTTATTGATTTATCATATTTATTTAAAATTCAGCCTAACAGATTTCTCAGTCTGTTAAAAACACTGGATTTGTTATGTCCTCAGCTGTGTAGTTTTCATTACTTTCTTCTGAAAAATATTGCTATATTTTTTAAAAGGGTGTTTACTACCAGGCAGTCTTATAGCAAAGCACAGATCTGTCCTTAGGCAACCATATTCCTCAAAATCTGGGAAAAAACCCCAACCGAGTTATACTGTATTCTTATGTGAACCATCTGTTGTGGATGGAGAGGCTGGAACAGATGATCTGGACTGGCCTGTTGGTGCAGCAGGAGCATAACTCTGTCCTGTCCTGTGCTGGGGACGTGTCACTGGTGCATCCATCTTTCTTGGGCTCCTGCGGCCATTGCCAGCTTACGGCCAAATTGCTGTGCTGAAGGTCATCCTTCAAGTCTTTTGTTTTTGTCTCCTGCACAGAAGACACATCTGCAGTTTGTTAGGGAGAGAAAATAGAAAAGGTTGGTGTCAATCCCCCTGAATGGATGAATTTAGCAGTGAGTAGTAAACTGTGTCTGGATGTTTTAACATCAGGGTGGCCTTATTACTATACATACTTACAGAGGATTTTATAATCAATTACAAAGATGTATGATGGTTTTGACATGTGGCATATATACAAGGGTGCACTAATCACTGATTTAATAGAACGCTTAGCCCTGTTGTGAACACTGTCATTATTTTAACACAAAAATCATATTAAACCAGCCACCAGCTATAATTTTGGAAATTGGTGGAATATTCCTATAAAGAAGCATAAAAGACTGTAAAGATTGAATAAGTTCATTGTCTTAGTGGCCAGTTGGAGAGGGGGAGGTCATCC
>NW_005054300.1:1093486-1104671 GCF_000277835.1 Geospiza fortis | reverse complement strand
TGTATCCCCACACAGTCACTATGTTAATAGCTGTTTGCTAGCCATGGTCAGTTAATTTGAAAAAGCTGGCACACTGGTATTATAGGCCGCAATTGATTATTCTTGAATCAAATGTAGTATTGTTGCTTCAAACCAAACCCCCACCCATGACAAAATTCATTGTAGCTCTTTAATTTATAATGGGGTTTGATAGGATGAACCTGAAATGATGTGAAAGATTCAGTTTCCTTAACAGTGTCCCAAGCCTGTTCCTATTTTGCTCTTGCTACACATAAAGACTCGTTAAGGGGTTACTGTTGGTTCAAGAATCCAACACTTGGTTTTGTTGTAAATATGAAAATTGTTTATAAAATGTTCACTGACATGTTGGACGTGGGTGTGCTCCTAGAATATATTTCTCCCCTGAGTGCATGTTATATACATTTCTGTAATGCACATAAATGCAAGGGAGTCAATCTCAAACATGTTTTATTCAATGTGACGAGGCTGCACAAGAGCTCCAGGCCCATCTTTGGCTCAGTCCCTGGAATCCTGTCAGTGCAATGGAGGGTAACCAGGCCCTCAATACGGCAATGTCTCTCCTACTCCAGGTGTTGCCTGGTGTGCCAAGCAGCTTCACTTCCCAACAAGGGCCTCTGTTACTCTTTTCAGCCTGGAAGGGAGAGTTTGAGGGGAGCTTGAGAGCTTGAGGAACAATTTCCAACTGCTGGAATAAAACACTGAGTTGGAACACATCCATTTCCCCACACCATGGCTGGGATTTGTTCTGGCTTTTGGTCTGGTGAGAGCACTGGATTTGAGAGATGGCCTGCCCAATATTCAATTCTCATTTTCAGAAAGTCCTGGGTACTGTGGGTGCTTTCTGATATGTGGGTACATGTACAGATGAGAGTGGTAACACTTCAGCGAGGATAAGGAGAGATTTTTAGATTAAAAAAAAGTCCATCCCCCCAAAAAAACCTATCTACAAAACTGCCATTTTTCACTTTTTTGCTACATTTGACAAAGAGTTTCTGGTCAAAAGGAGAGTGAAAGAGATATATACAGACCTCGCATCCATTGCCCTTTTCTCATCCATCCAAATGGTCATGTGGCTGTGTCTGGAGGAGCTCTGGGGGAGGATCAAAATGCCTGCTTCAATGAGTAACTATAATTTGGAAATGAATGATTACAACAGGAGAAACAGAGACACCTTCCCTGGAAGGGTCAGTAGACAGAAGCTTAAGCTCATGTGTGAAATGTGAGCATTCAGTCTGAACTGGAAACAGGATCTTGGATCTATCAGATCACAGGAGAGCACAATAAGTATGGAGCTGTTGCCTTTTCTAGAACAGGATGAGTGTGTGCCCATTTCCCTCCTGGTTTATCATATAAAAACAATTGGTTTTCAAGCTGATGCAGGCTTGGAAAATCTTTGAAGGATAATAAAATGGATTTACACGCATTGCCAGGTGTGAACTTTAGAGAAGGATTCTGTGCATCTGGGCACAGAATATTGTTTGCCATGGATTCAAAAGCCAGCACAAGCCTTTCCTGTTTAACACATGAAGCAGTAGATACAGTCCTGTCCCAGAACTTAAACATCTGTAAGAAGTAAAATGTACACCATTTCAGCTCCTGGTGATTGCATCCTGCACACACATAACTGGCAAGTATTATGAAAAGGAACAAATATCAGTTCCTCGGGCCAGTGAGAAAATTCTCTAATGGTGAAGATTTCTGAAAACAAATGGATTTCTTCCATGAGGTATTTAGAATGAAGAATGTGATAAGTTATAGTCAGTCATTAGCATTTGTTGAACATTCTACTTATTATTAGTGTTTAGTGTACTTCTGGTTCAAACTTTTAATGGAAAAAGAGTGGAATAAATGGGGTAACACTAACCAGATGGTCCTGCATGTGGAATTTCTAAAGCTTTTTGTGTACTTTATGCTGAAGATAACAAATCACACAGGTCAACAGCTAGTGTCAGCTAGTGAGAAATGATTGTACATTTTAAGGAAGCAAAGCTCTTGAGGTCTTAGAAGCATCTTCATTTCCAGGTGAAAATTGCAAAATTGAATCCCTGACACCAATGCAACTAAGTGAGGAATACTGCAGAAGAAATGTTTAAACAGGCATTTGTTTAGATTCCAAAAACTAGGTTATCTTAGACACATTTAGGTTCAGGACATCTCCTCCTTGCTTTTCGTTTAATTATGTTTCTATTTTATCTTTGGCATCTGCAGAGGATAAAATATAGGAATAATTAGGAATAGAGGTAGCTGATAAAAAATTAAGACTCTGCAATATTGTTTCTTTATATGCTGTTCTTAAGCTTAAAAAAATCAGAAAGAAAATCTATGATATGTTTTGCTTTTTGATAACTAGCTTCGTATGTTTTAACATTCTGAGAGTCATACACTTGCTAAGAATATCTTCTGATATGTGGCATATCTAAGTCATCCATCCCTATAGTATCTTGCCAGGTCACTGTAGCCCTGCTGAAATATTTTGACACAGAATTTCATCCAAATAAATAAATAGTGTATGATGGTGCCATCTATAGCCCAGACAGCTCAAGGGATTAGTAATTAGTTATATAGCCTTTTGCTTAGGGATTATTACTTAAGATCAGACTCAGAATGTCACTTCTAGCCACAGGCTTGGCAAGTTGAAACAGTGGTTTCTTTCTGATCCTTGTCAATGAGGTAATGTCTAAGTCATCTGGGGCAAAGTAGAAGTAGAAACTGAATTATAATTTCCAGAATTGATTTCTCAAACTCATTTTTATGTAAAGAGAATAGGCAATAGCTTTTAACTCCTGTCTACCTGTTCCATGAGTACGAAAGAAAACTTCCAGATACCAGACTTCCACTGGCATTACCTCCTCAGAAGGAGACAAGTGTGACATAGTTTCAAGTATATTTGCCAAAGGTTGTTGCATCACAGAAATCAACAGCAATAGGATGAGCAATTCAGAGGTAATGATCTTTCATAAGACAATATCCTTCCTGTAATTCAGTAGACACATCTAGATAATGGTCCAGGAGCTACAAAAATAAAAATTTCCTTAAAACGGAATTGTTTACCTATGGCCAGTTTCTAGGAGGACCTCAGAGAAATGAACCACTCGGGAGATGCAGCCTTAGAGATGTGCAGCAGGGATTTAACATTTTGGTGTAAACTTAAAACCTCAGCTGTAAAAAATCAACTGTGGTAGACTATTTTCTCTGGTTCAAATCAATCTTGATATTAGAAGTTATTATATTCCTGCAAAGGTGAACATATCAGATTTCCTGCCAAGGGTAGACCCTTTTTTTAAACACAGCATTTACCCTTTGAATAACTCCTCAGGCTAGGCTTGTCTCTCCTAGAAGACACTTGTCATAAGTGGCAGAAGAAGCTTCACTTTTGACACATGTAGAGTGAGGCAATGTAGAAGTTTATTCACCATGGCACCTTCCATAGATGAAACATCTCTAAGCATTTTGCAAAGCTGTACCATTTTCTGGAACCAGAGGCAGAGAACAATAAAAGGGCCATAGGCAAAGGAGGAAAGATGAGCTTCCTGGTGAAAGCAAAAGCAGATTATTATTGAGCAAACTAAGTTTTATTAATCATCTTAACACTAGTGACTGATACAGGGTGGATGGAGAAGTGTGGGAGGATTATATGTGTTCTGTTATTTGTAATGTGCTGAGAAGTATTTATCTTTTATTTCCTCTGTTATGAAATGACCATGCACAATGCACAAAGGGTTCTCATTGCAATGGCTGCATTATCATGTGCTACCTTATGTGCTGGACTTCAGATGGAAGTGTTGCTTACTGTCAGGTGGTAGCTCACTGTCATTGAGGCAGGGAATCTACATTGTATTTATTAAATCAAGGATCAGTAAACTTAGCTGAGTGATACTTTTTCCCAATTTTGTAGAAATTATAAAAGGCAAAGGAATTATTTGAAACACTGAAAGAGAAGTAGAAAACAGGGGTTTTTTTTTCTTGGATTGTTTTAGATTTTTGCATCCTATTTGACTAATGATTTCAGACTAGTAGTAAAGATTACCTCAAAAAGTGACATGTTCTCTTACGTAACATCCATTCATGAACAGTATTTTCTGTAGTGCACTTATATCTTTGTATTTATGCTTTGGTTCACATGTGTGAAAACTTGTGCAAAAGTGTATCTTTAAAGGTGTTCAATTTTTGCTTATTATGTTAGATATGCAGTTCTCTCCATTGTTATATCCTATTTTGAAATGTTTCCTTGAAGCAAGTACAAAAACAGGGCCAGAGATGCTCTATTAGTTTCTAAAATGCCTCAGTAAATGCCTGTCAGAGTTACCTTGTGTGGCAGACTGGAGCTGAAGGAATCATTACCACAGGTGCTCAGCACCTCAGCTGTGGAGCTGGAAGTGGTGGAACGGGGAACAAGTTTGCTGTATAGTTAAAGTAAAAACACAGTTTTGTTTAGTTCAGTAATTCAGTTAGAATAATTTTAGAAAATGTTATAAAGTTTTGAGGTACAACAGTCAAGGATCACACAGCAGACGTATTGAATTGTTATTTGTCAGATATTTATTTGTTTTGATTTTCAAAGGGTAGCCCACAGTCTGGATGCTCTGCATAAACCTAGAAATAGTGCTGTCCTCTGCTCTGAAGAGTTACTTGCACAGATGTTTCCAGATGTAGAAGCTCCTGACTGCATGTCCCATTACTGGTCAGTAGTAAAAAATGAGATTGGGATGTTTGCAGAGTGAAATCTCTTGTGGATTTGAGCTCTGGTCTTGTGAGCACTTAACATTGTGCTCATTGTTATGCAGATGCATACTCCCAGTGAGTACTCCAAGTTGTGTACATAAATATTTTCATACATCTTAGAGATCTGGTTTGGTGAGTGCAGGCACAACATGTGTAATGCACAATCTCAGCTGCTTCCAAGGTTCTCAATCGCTGCCTGGAGACAGACTGAGCAAGCTTTAATATGAAATCTCTCCAGATTAAGTTTTTAGTAGTATAAGTTTGATTTATGTGTGGGAAGAACATTTGGATGAGATATATCAGAAGAAAATGTATCCCATCCATTAGCAAAGAATGCTGTAATTAGGAGAGGAAGATACCTGGCTCAGAACATGTGATATGGCTCAGAATTGTGTCCTCGAGTCATTATGCAGACAAAAAACCCCCACATCTCGCTTCAGTGCAAGTTTTGCATGTGTAACAGCTGTCACAGTGAGACCATTAATCAGCTGAACCACCACACAGGTGGAGGATGAGAAACCACCTTCTGTGCTGGAGGTTGGATGTAAAAATTGCTTTGCACGGGGTCCGTCTGTCTGTGCTGCTGTAGCTGCAGCAATGCAAATCTCTGGTGTAGATCTCTTTCACCACTGGCATAAGATGTTTTTGTACAATTTCCTCTTTAAAGTATAGAAGGAAAAATATAGACTGTAGTTAAATGCTAGTGAGACTATGATTTTGCTCTAAGCTGTGTTTCTGAAGTTAAAACTATTGCAATAAGACACACCTATTTTATATTACTTGATATATAAGTACACTGTGAACTCAAATCAATTGTATATAGTTAGATAAATGAACAGTTTACTTTTGATTGTGGGTGTTGAAGTACCTCAGGTTATTTTGCTAAATTATGTAATTTATTATCTCCTGCTGTGTATAATGACAGTTTGAGAAAAACAGAGATTTTTTTCTTTCTGTCCTGTCCATATCCAAACAAACAAACATAAAAAAACCCCAAAACCCTGATCAGAATATGCACATCTCTTGAAAACCCTGATCAGAATATGCACATCTCTTGAAACAGAGACACTTTCCACCTCCTCTCCATTTGCATCATGTGATACGGCAAGACATCAAATGATACAAAGGTGTGCAAAATGACAATAAATGAAAGATAAATTAGAAGAAATTTTTTATAGACTTTCCTATTCAATTTGGATGATAAGAATTTAGTCTTAATTTCTGACATATTTATTTATCAACTAAATTTCCTAATTTGTATTATTACAGATAATTACCAACATATATTTATTTTTATAACTTTATTTGTTCAATTAGAAGGTAGATTTCAGCCTTCATCTTTGTAGGTAGCTGATCCAAGACAGTTTTATGTAAATGGCTTAATTAATTGCTACCTTTCAGTTGAAGCAGCAACTTACAAAGGAAGTAATCCTTTTCGAGTGGCATAAGATGTTTAAAAACAGCAAAAAACCCACAATACTTTTCTCAGGCACCTTGGCACACAATTATAAATTATTTGACAGAAGTAAATGTAATAAACTGCAAGGCTTCTTCCCAAATTATGTCTTTTCCATGTAATTAAAACAGCATCAACCTTAAGTGCAGTGGCTCTGTAGTCTTCAAATCTACATTATTAAAAGACTTAATTATGCAGAATTACAAAACTTTTTTGTAAATGGTTCAACGTGTTGGTGGTAAAGATGTGATCTGTGTGGCCTACTTAATAAGTTTACACTCTCTCTCAAGCAATTAGTTGTTTCCAAGTGTTTGGTGCCTTGCTTTCCCTTCCAGGCTATCCTTGGAAAACGCTGCCATGCAGTGCTTTTAGAGGATGTGGTGACAGGGCTTTTGCTTTATGGCCACCAGACAACAGCACAAATCTTTCCTGGTGACCATCTGCAGCTGGGCTTGCCTGGATTGCAGCTGCAAACTGTCCTGACCCATAGTCCTGAATGAGGAAAGGGAGTTTGGGGTATTCTTTCTCCTCCTGGCAGCCCCAAGGCCCATTTGTTGTAGATACTGGGCCTTCAAGCAGTGTTTTCCCCAGCTGCATCCTGTTCTCCCAAAGCAGGGGGCACTCCATAGTGGAAGTAGTTTGTAAAACCCAAAGAGGGTGGTTGAGATCCCAAATGTGATGGTAAATGCCTTGAGTCTGTGTGTTTGCATAGTACTGCATGGACCCCTTCCTTAGTGCTATGCTTTTGCTTCATGAGAATAGTGGGAGGAAATAATGCACAATCCTTTTAAAAAGAGCCAATTCTTTGTGTCATTAATAAGGGAAATCAAAAAATACTCACTGTGCCCGCTTATCTGGTCTGCTGCTTGCTGTTATCCTTGTTTCTGAACTTCATACCAAGCTGGAGATCCTGGGGGAGGGGGAAGGATGAGTGAGTGAATGAATACATGTCTAGAAATGTGGCAAGCTTTCAGTAGAGATGCTCCAATGCTGTCCTCATTATTGTCCCATTTTATTTGGCAGAGTGACTCTTTTCCCCTTAAATGTGCAAGGGTTTAATTAATACATTCCAGTTGTCAAACCCAGTTCAGCTTGATGAGCAGGAGAGTGTAGAAAAGCTAGATTATTTGTTTGCATCACTAGGCAATGGGGAAATACCTCCTCCATTGGTTTTCTTTGCAAGTAGTGACAGCAGCGTTTTGACAGAGACAAAGGGATAAAAAATGTGCTGGAAGGACTAGAAGAATTAATTTGTAATAGATAATTGGATCTGTATGGCAATGATACAAGTTTGGAAGAAACTCAAGGGGAATAGCTCTCTAGGTTTTTAGGTTTCAGTCTCATGTCAAAATAGCATCTGTGTGCCTTATGCATTGTAAAATTTAAGAAAATACATGTCTTGCTTCCTTATTTAGCTGCCCCACTGATTCTCTGACAAAGGTCTGGATATGCCTATTTTTATTAATAATTAAACTAAAAGAAAAAGATTTGGCTGTTGTTTGGGAACGTGATACAGTATCACTGTTACTTTTGTCTCTTGCAAAAGTTAGTTTTACTCTTGCACCAGCCTCTGAGACAGCTGTCTTTTGAATTTTGCAAGGCTCACCCTTGTTGCTGATCCTACAGCAGATCCTTGGGGAAGGGTGAGGTTCAGTGTGACAGGAGATTGTCTCATTCAGTGGAAGTGTGGGTCCATTGAATGCCAGGATGGAGACATTGCCTGTGTTCAGCTCCATAGAGAGCCAGTGGTGAAAGTAGAGGGCCATGGGG
This sequence comes from Geospiza fortis, assembly GCF_000277835.1. Taxonomy (NCBI): domain Eukaryota; kingdom Metazoa; phylum Chordata; class Aves; order Passeriformes; family Thraupidae; genus Geospiza; species Geospiza fortis. Next base: position 1,096,702 of record NW_005054300.1, on the reverse strand, counting down.
GTGCCCCTTGGGAATATTCCATGGGGATGTTCCATGGGGATGTCCTGGATGTACTCACACAACTGGGGCTGCTTAGGCGGGCTGTACCAGTTGCAGATTTTTCAGATTTGCCAAATTTGTCTTTAAATATATCTAGATGCATTAATCAAGCCTAGAGGCCATAAATGGAGACAACCATGGCTGGTAACAGAGCAACCGACAAATGGCAACAGCACATTATTTTAAAAAAAAAGTTTTATCAGAGGGTGATCAACATTGTTGCCCTCCTTTTAAAAGGTGTTATGGGCGATCCCTGAAATTATAAACCTGGGAGGCACCTCATTGTAAAGAAATATGGTTGAGGGAATGATTAAAGATCAAGTTATAAAGGACCTAGATGAGGATAATATGATGGGGGCAAATCAGCACGATTTCTATAGCCTCTCAGGTTTCTTTGAAATAGTTAACAAATAATGGATAAAGGAGAACCAGTGGATATAATTTATTTAAACTTTCAAAAGGGTTGGATAAAGTCTTTTAAAGGAGGCAATTAAGGAATCTTGCTAACAATAGGGTAGGATGTAAAGTCTTGTCATGGATTTAAAACTGATTTAAAGACTGAAAGTTGAAAGTAAGATTAAATGCCCATTTCTTGCTGCTGGAAGGAGACAATAATGGCTGTTCAGGGGTGGGGCTAGGAATGATAGACTTCGTTATTTTTAACATATATATTTTATTAAATTGCTATTGTGCATAGAATATGATTAAGTAGTATTCCCTAGGAAATACTGTAGGTTAATATTAAGTATCTGTGTTATAGAGACTGCTCTAGTGCTGTCATGCTGCATTCAAAAGGAGAAGAAACCGGAAATTAGAGGGAACAATAGCAATAACACTTCCCCAAAAGATGCTTCTCCACTGAAAAACACATGACCTGCTCTCTGTACCGTCTAATCTAAACCAGTGTAATTCACGAAACACATCAGCCCCAATCCAAGAACAAAATAAAATTACAGTCCAAAATGTCCAGGGAAGTTTTGTCCATCCTTTGAACTCTGCATATCTGCCTATTTACTGCAATCAGTGGAGCTGTGATCTCTGCTGGGGCTGGCACCAAGGCACTCAATGGCCAAGGCAGCTCTAGCCTCAGGTAGGGCTGGGGAGGAGAAGGAGAAATTGTAAAACAGCTCTGCAAACCTAGACCCGTTCAGATAATAAAATTTTGAATAAGATTTTTCACAGAAAAGGTAAAATATGTGTCACAGAAATGTGCATACATTCAGAGCAAACTTGTAAGCCCTGAATCTGTCATAACTCATCAGGAAAGTGACACCAGTCTGTTCCACCCTGGTCCATGAGGACACCTCCAGGTGCAGAAAAAGATAGAAAAGTCTGCTCCATGCTGGGTGTGTCCTTATCTTCAAGACACTGTCTGGCCCCAATAAGAGATGTCCTAGCCCCACATCTAGCAGAGATGGACACATTTTCAGAACAATTAGAGATATTGAGTGGGACATTCTGGATGAGAAAAAAATTATGACTTGTGCCTTTTTTATATGGGGAGGAGAAGGATGATCAATTACAGGATGAGTACTACAACAAAGGCTGGTCAGACACTTGCACTTGCTATTCTGGAAGTCAGAAATCACCTGCATTTAATGTCTGTGTGGCAGGAGAGGGAGTGGAGAACACTTCTCTCCCATGGTAACAGGAATCTCTTGGCACAGGGTATTGCTGCAGACAGCCAGTTCTTAAATCTCATAGCAGGGTGCATTATCATAGAGAGTATCATGTAACAGAGTTAGCTGAGGTCTGCCTGGTACTGAGCATCACCAGGTAGTCACTCTACCCCCAAATCCCTGCACCTTGAGTTTGCTATGCTCCTGATGAGTGGGGCTATCAAGAATGAGACTCAGTGCAGTGGATTATATTTAAGCACAGTAGCATAATGATATTTTGATGGTTAATTTCTTTGATCTTCTGTTAAATTTAAATATGCCTACAGTGGTTTCCCAGTTTCAATTAGTACACAAAACAAACTTTGCGTATTTTCTGAGATTATGTTCTTCATTATATGTTGCTGTAGTTTTATGTGTTGTTGCCAAGAAATCTGCTTTTGACAAATTGCACAGGAGGCATTTTGAGATTGTGATGGAGTTGATTGAGTTTTGGCCAAATCCTGTACACTTTTATCACTGAAGACTGAAATACAGATGCTTGTTACATTAAAATATATAGAATTTGCTTTGGCCCTGAAAATCTGTGTCACATTTTAAAATAACCAATTTGGGTACAATTTGAGTTAAGTGGCAAGTAAACAATGCAAATGAAACTGTTTTGTTAGCTAGAAAGTAATTGAAAATCTGCAACTAATTATAAATTGGCAATATACAAGTCTCCAGGAAGCTGAAAGGAATACTTCACTGATATATTGTTTAGTTATATTCAAAATTAACTTACTCTGCAGTTTGTGCAAGAGATTTTATTGCTTATTGTAACTTTACTTTTGAAAAATTAAATAACTCAGATTTCATATGAGAAAACGTGTAATTTTTTAATCAACGATAATGCTTGTTATGTCACATAATTTTTATTTTATTTCACACAGGCCTTGAGCTTCAGCTTTTGTATGGAGGTTTGAATTTCTTCAGTGTTTGTCAGTATTCTAAGTCTTGATTGGCACCTTCATTGTGTTTTTCAACTCATCACCTCAACACATTTCTCATGCATTAATGTAGCTGTACAATACCTTTGAGAAATAAGAATGTGTTGTCACATACAAGAAGAAATTCTTTGCTTGTATTTGGTTGAAAAAAGTGTGGGATTGGCTGGAAAACATCTATTGTCAATGCCACCTAGATCTGTGACACTAGGAGCTAGTCAAAACACCCAGGTAATTGTCATGTGGGTTTGTGTTGCCAGAATGTGTGCCATGTGCACACATCAGGTTTTGGTGAATATAAGTTTTTGTGACTGAAGAACTGTTATTTAAAAGGAACACATAAATACACAAGTTTTGATAAGACAATGTGAGCAATTATTAAAACCCAGTTTAACAATCCTTGATGTACCTAACATAATTCCAAAAGCATTTCACAGAATTTGGAGAAGTGCAGAGAGAGAAATGCTTTTCTTAGCATGCTCTGAAATATCCCTTATCCCAGAGCAGCAGGCCATGATGGAAAGCTCAGTGCTATCTCTATTTTTGTCTTGTCACCAAAAGCCCCAAGAGGCTGC
>NW_005054300.1:1070680-1093476 GCF_000277835.1 Geospiza fortis | reverse complement strand
TGCAGGTAAGCTGCAGAGGATGCAAAGCAGTTTTTTGGGGGAGAAAGGTAACCCTGCTGTTACTGTTGTATCATTCTGTATTACACAGATGGACAAGCAAAAGAATGTAAAGATTAAAAATTATGTCCTTGATTCAGTACTGATTAAGTGAATTATATATTCTTCTGATAATAAATTTTTCATATATAGTCTTGTAGCCAACAACTAGCAGAGACATCTTGTGAAACCTTTGAAACACCACTTAGAAATGGTTCAGCACTGTCCTGTGATACAGTGTGGGCTCAGATAGGATGCTTGTAGAGCTGCGTAGGGGCCAACAAGGGGAGATGTTTCCTAGTCAGTCCCGTGCTGAGGAAATCTGGGCAGTCTGTCATTAAAAGGAAAAGGCTCCTTCAGCCAAGAAGCAGGAATAGACATCTTTTCTTTCTGCAGTAAACATTTCCAGACAGGCCAGTCTCACAGTCCTTGTGTAAGTAGCTCTGTGAGTACAGGTTGCAGGATGAAATACCAGGCTTAAACAAGCGAATCTGCATCCAGAGCATTTTAATAAAAAGTTAGCTTAGGTTGTGGGGAAGGAGGGGATGAAGCACTGGGGGAATGGAGAATATGAGTCATGGCATCCACACTGAAACAAATCTTTGAGCACGAATCACAATATAAAATTTTAAGGGCTTGATCCTGCCTTTGGCTATGCTGGTGTGTATTGTTATGTATCCTGTAAAATCGACTACTGTTACATGGTACGTGGTACTGTGTACCCACATAACTAAGCTCTCTTGGTTTTTATAGACTTTATTTTTTAAATCCCGTAAATGCTGTTGGACTTGACTTTTTAGAATGTTGAACAGATGCAACAAGATTTTCCTACACTTCCTACCCACTTACAGCCCCGAATAATTAGTGGATGTGTTGCATTTTTCGATAAAGACTTCTTAGAGAGCTGTTTGGTGAATAAGGCCACACAGAATGTGTCATTGTTGCTGCTGCAGGTTTTGAGTTTATTTGTGTATTATGGGTACTGTATACCACATAATAATGAAAAGCTATATGCTTCAGTCTGCTGGTTCACTACACAGTCTGTGTGATTACAAATTGTTTGAATAACAGTGGACTATTGAAACTCTATCCAGATGTGCATGTGGCTAATTATGGGAATACCCACAAAGGCAGATTACCTCTTTTGTTAGCATTTCCAACCCATTTAAAAACAGGAAAGTGAAAAGCATGTAGGCAGCAAATAAGAAGTAGCCGTACATGTTGGAGATGAAGACTTCATAATTAATTCCCAGGGAAGAAAAACCCTTGACCTGGCAGGATGCATTTCTGGAGTGTAACCAGATGCAATTTAATGCACAGGAGAGATATCCCAAAGTAGCAGATTCTGAAACAGTCCCAGAAATGGCATAACATCATTCACGGCAGGTAAAGCCCAGGTAAAGTCATGGTGGGGAGAGGGGATCTGAGCTGTTGTCGGCTTTCTGGCATAATTATTTTAAAAACTTTCAATTACATGATATGAGGTTTTGGAAGGACAAGTAGGGGAAAATGTGATCATGTCTCTCCAGAATTTAAGTACTTTTCATTTAATGAACTGGATCACTATCCAGAGGGGCTTTTAGGATGAGCAGTACTCAGAGTACGAAGAGCTCTATGTGTTTCCAGGCACCACACTGGGATGACAATGTTTTCACATTGTCTTCCAAAAGTGCTGTCTACTGGGTTTGGACATCGTGAGAGAGGAGAGGGAGAACATCGTGTCTAGTCATAAAGTGACCCTCAATCTCTTTTTCTCTTAGCTTCATTTCATGAGTTGCCATGAATTGCACAGGAGATGAAATGCAGAAGGTAGAAGGAGAAAATGCCAGTGGCAAAAATTCTATGTGGGATCCAAACTGTTTGAGGAAAACAGAGGAACAGATGAAAGAAAGGGTGTTGAATGGCTTAGCTACCTGTCTCCTTTAACAGCTTGTGATGAGGACATAAGTAGTTTATAGCAACCTTCACTCAAATGTCTTTCTTTTTCATCTCTTTTTTTGGGGTTTTTTTTTCTTTATTTTTCTCCAAAAGATGGGGATTAAACTAGAGGAACTCTGACTTTTCCAGCTTCTCTGAAAGAAGAGAGAAGATACTGGAATTCAGACTTAACCCCACTTTGTATAGCTTAATTTAAACAAAAATTATATATTTCTCTGAGTGATTAATAGCCAAGTGCAGTGACATACAGGAACAATGAGTTTGATCTTTTAGGTAAAGGATAACTGTGCTAGGTTGATTACACAATTTCCCCTAAATAAGGTGACAAGCAGTGAGCATGGTTTTCATGACTTCTGATCTTGTAAATGCACACTTACAAGTGATTTGCCTATTCCTCTGAAGGAAGTCTTGTGTTCTGTGGGACACGTGTTTAATAAATTCCAAATGGCCTAATGTGAGATGTTGAATCCCAGAAGCCAGGGTCTGTGCAAACAGGCTGGCCTGCCAGGGAATTGTAAAGTGTGAAATACTCTAAACTGGAATCCTGAACTTAGAGAGGTTTCACATCCTCTGGACATCTCAGCAGCTTATTAAGCAGACCAATAATTCTTTCTCCTTAGGCTTGTAGAGTGAATTTTGCTGTTACATGGACTGAACCTTACTTTCTCTTCTGTCAGTGTTTCTTTCTGCCCCCAAAACTGAGAGCATCAAAGATGCTACAACTATCCATATTGTGCTGATAGGGTGTTTATATAGGAACAGAATCAGCCTGTGTGCCAACTAGACCTCATTGCATACCTTTATCAGACTTCAAAATCTACAATGGAGGACAACTGCTGGCATTGCCCTGGGCATGATAAATGGGAAGGAAGAGAGTATTGATGGGAAACAGTCATCTCCATAAGTTGCTCCACTGTTAAACATTCATTACTTAAAAAGAAAAATGCCTCTACTTGACTTCAGATTATTGCTTTGGATCAAGCAAATGCTAAAATCAGTTTCAGAAAAGTGCTTTGCCCAATGCTTGACTTCTGCTTTCCTATGGGAACTGTGGTTAGCAGTTTTGACTCACTCAGTGGAAAAATGGGCCATAGAATGATTTGAGTTTGAAGGGAAAATGTCACACATACTGCCTCTGTGGTTTTCCTTCACTTATGGAGTTAAGACAATCTCTCCTAGCACTCAGAAGGGCCAGGGATCATAACACAAGCTTCCACACCCCATGGAGATCCCTCACTGTGCTGCCTATGGTCCTAATATCCCTGTGTACCTAGAGGAGCTCTCCTCCCAGCAGGACTCTCCATCTCCAGCCTCCTACCAGTTCTGTACTTCCCTTGAGACTGCAAGCAGTGTTTTGCAATATCTGGATCAGCACCAAATTCAGCCTATGTCCAGCAGAATCCCTTTGACCCATTGCTGTGTGATTCAGCAAATATCCAGTCTCCCAGGAGTGATAAGATTCAGTAAAACACTTCCCATCTGTAAATCCCAATCCTGTTAAATTAGGGCTGAGTTTTGTTGCTTGGTTTCTTTTCCCATGTTTTGGAAAGGAAAGAACTTTGTCAGCAGGTTGGTGCAGTGGTGCTTCACTCACGGTCAGGCAATGGAACAACCCCAAACTTGAAATGTAGGACAATCCAACCCCAGTCAAGTCTATGACCCAAGGGCTCAAAAGTGAGAGGAAATTACAAGTGCTACCTTTGCAGTTAATCCATCATAATGGATAACTTTTCTCCCTTCCTCTCTCTGTCCTTTGCATGCAGAAATTTTTTTAAAGGATTCAATTGAAATGTTTCCTGTCTCTTCCAGAAGGAAAGCTGCTGAAAAAGAGATCACGTTGTGTCAGGCAGCATGAAATGCAGTAGGTGCACTAGGCTCTCTTGTCCTTTCTCTGTGATAAGCACTACACTAAAGTCTACTGTCATTTGTGTGTAATGTGAATATCTTTCTGTAATGGAATAAGAGTGTTTGCAAAAATGGCTACTGAAGTGCCCAACCAGTGCACTTACTGCAGGAGAGTGACAGGATAAGAGAAGTGGCAGAAACAAAGATAGGAAAAGAGATTTTTGCACTAACAAGTGTGAACTGATAAGCTTGACCTGTATGGGAAATGTAGAGAATCCTTAGTGCACTTGTCAGGCCAAAATTAGCTGTGCCAATTTGTTTTCAGCAGCACTGATCTCTGAGAGCCCTTTACTTACTTTCTCATTTGTGGAAGAAAACTGCTGGCTCACCGCACTCCACTTAAGAAATTCTTAGCGAGCTAATTCAGTTAGGCATAAATAACTTTCCTGGGTGTTGAAGTCTGGGGTAGGAATCAAGAGGATCTATAGAGGTGGATGGGGAGGTGTTGTGTGGAGGTTTTATTGGCCACATGGATAAGTTATGTGTGTCATCGAAACTGAGCGCCTAATCACCTCCGACATGTCATCACAACTGCAACATGCTCAGCAAGGCAAAAGGGAGGGAAGAAAAGACATATTTCTTTCTCAAGTATGTGCAGCTAGAAAACAGCCATCTCATTTTTCATCTTCCTTCAGGGTAGGTGTTGAGGCCGTGTCTCTGCCAGGGAATGGGGGCTGTGTGCTTCACACAGGAATGAAGTGTGGTGTTTTAAAGAATAGATCTTGAAGTGCTGTTTAGCAAGTAAGCACTTCTGATTAGAGTGTGGGAATAGAGAAGTTGTCTGTACCTGATTAATTTCGGACAATTTGGAAAAACTGGAAGCCAAGGAGGCAAAGTCTGTAGTAAACAAGAGATTGCCAAGTTTCTAGTTTTGTCTGTTTATTTAACTAATTCTTCCTTGTGGGAACAAGGGAAGAAAATATAAGTTATGCTGGCATAGAATGATAGTCTGGGTATCAGTATGGAAAGAAAGAGAAATGTCAGTGCTTAGGTGAGGCAGAAGGGGCTGTGGTAGCTTCACTGCTATGTCTTCTCCAGCTCCTGTGTCAGAAAAGGTTCTTCAGTTGTAAATTGGGTAATGAAAAGGCAAATGGAGCTGGTCTTTGAGCAGATGAAAGAATAGAGACTCAGAAAGATTATGCCCATAGAGGAGGGGAACATAACAGAAAAAAGGGATTAGAGGTGGGGTCTGCAAAGACACCACAGGGAAATGAGCCTTTTGGCTGCTGAGAATCCAGTGAAGAAGGAGGCTGGGAGCAAGAGGGGAGTAAATCAGACACCCTGTGTGGAATCAGTGCAAGAGGGAGTGGAGGGAGCAGGCTGGTCAGGGGTGAACATGAGGCTCAGCAGAGCAGTGATTGCATTAGGCACAGCAAAGGAGCAGAGAGGAGGCAGCTCGTATTAGGTTATCACAATTAGATTCTACTGGGGCTAAGGAAATGTGATTCAAGGGATTGGTTGTTAAATTAGGATTTCCTCACATAATTTTATCAGATCTCACATCATCAAGTCAAATCTCGTTCTGTTCAAGTGGATCTTAAGAAACTGTCAGAACATAAATTGCACCTAACATGGAAATAGGAGCAAACAGAGTGGTCCAAGTATGGAAGGGAACTTTTTGGACTGAGCTATGATTTTTGTTGTGTTTCAAAGGCTTCTTAGGAGAAGCATTTTCCCTCCAAAGAATTTTTCCAGCCAGATTTTTGTCTCGTTTTTGGCTGTTTGCATTTGTATTCCTTGTACCTTCCTTGTATTCTTCCTTTTTTTCCCCCAGTCTCAAGCTCTCACTTGTAAGAGCAAAGGTGATACAGAGATATCTGTAGCAAGAGGCAGTGTGCCATTAGGGCCTTGGAGGGAGGCTGGCCATGGGGGTGATCTCCTCCACGTCACCATTTTCCCCCATCTGTGGAACTAGCAGGGTTTGACTACAGGACTTTGCTGAATAGGGGCTTGGAAAAATCTAGCTGTAAACTCACAAAGCCTGGCTTTGTGTCCAGAAATGGTGTTTCCACACAGTAGATCTGATTTCCATAGCTTTACACTCGTCGAAATACCAGCCAAGGCAAGTCCATGTAACCATGTTAAATTCCTTTCTTTTCTCTTTCTTAAATCAACCAATTTGTGTAAACCTCTGAAGAGACAAACTGACACCACTTTGACCAGAGAGTCAATGTTGATTTTTATTAATTGCTTAAAACTTTTTCTTTTTTTTTTTTTAAATAAGGCCAGGTCTGTGCTGCAGATTTCTATCAGCACAGCTGTTCTGGTCAGACTGACACCTCTCAGTGAGCAAACACTACACATGTAGATGCAATTATACCTCAAAATGGTGCTCGTTTTGCTTGCGGGGATGATTTTACTGTACCGCTACAAAGAGCAGATTTGCCAGTGTAAGTTTACACCGCCCCAGGAATGCTTTGTCTGTTTACTGTGCTGGTATTCCTTTATCAGTAAGGCATTTGCAGTGTAGACATGGTCTTATTTGGAGGGCTGGTTTTAATCCTGACACATGCTAAAGTGATTACACTGCTGATTGAGGACTCAATAGAAGGACTCCAACTGATTTGCTCTGGATCAGGGCCTGAAAGGAGGGGAATTATCTTGTGGTTTGAACACAGGGGTAGGAGCTCTTGGTGCACACCCTGGGTTTGATATTGACTCCATTTGTCTCTGCCTCTAAAATTGGGGGTGTTATGGAATTTGTCTTACAGGAGTTTTGTGAGATTTAGTTGTTTCATGTTCCTCTTCCAGGGCACAAGTAAAATTTATATCCCCAAATGGATAGCCACTACATTCAAAATTAAAAATAATTTTTAAAAAAGATAAATATAACAGCCTAGCTACTTCTGCAGCTGTTCCAATGGCACCAAGTGCTATTGCAGCAAAGGCCTTGGTTCTGGGCCAACCTGTGTGACGGCTTTGAAAAGGCTCCCCTGCCTTTATGAGGTGTGTATCACAGTTTGGGATACATTGCGCCACCACATTTCCCATGGGTGTTTCCTGGTAGCCCAAATGCTCCTTCTCTTTTATATTTACAGTATCCATGTTTTAGGATTCTGTTTAAGGGCCTCAGAGCTCTTGGATGGCCAAGTCTAACAAGGAGCAGCTACAGCATGGGGACCTGTGTGCCAGTGTAGGGCTTTGTGCTCCTGAAATAGGTGCTGCTCCTTCTACAGGGGTTAAAAGCCAAAAGCCGAGAGGGAGCAGGAGGGCACTTTCCCCAGGGACATGAAGTGCTTTCACTGCTCTTTCATGCCAGACCTAGAAGCAAGATTAAAAAGGCCACATCTCCTGGATGCCATGTCCTGTGGTAGCCTGGCACGTACCAGGTTGGTGGAGACACATCCCTCCTTCAGACTGTCAGCTTCATTTCTTCATCAGCCTTCTGCAGAGGCCGTGCCAGCATGTTGAAGCTGAAGGGCTTTTTCCATTCTCTTCATATCATCACTCACTGGGCTGTAGACTAAGCAGGTTCCAGTTGGGACATACAATTCCCTGAACATGTGAGATCACACCAAGGAGCAAATCCCTACAGGAAGCAAAATTAGCAGGAAATAGCTATTGCTCATCATGTTCCTTTTTTACAAATGGTGAATCCTTTCAAAAGCCACATCTGGGAAATGGAAAACTAGTGTTTGGAGCAGAAATCTTTATCTCTAGGAAAAGATAAGTTTCATCTTTTTTTATGGTTTAAGACAGAATTTTTGGACTGTTCTTCACTCTGTAATCTGTGGCTTCCTTAGTCTGTGGCTGTTTTTACATATATTTTCTCAACTGTCATCTATTGGCACCAGAGACAATGTCAAAGGAACAGATCTTTATGACAAATCAGTGCATAGAAGAAAAAGATGGTGTGGTTGTGTCTTGTGCCAGAATGATTAATTACAGAAAGACCCCTTATATTCCAGTGAGTGTTTCAGAAATCAGAGTATTTTGATACTGACCAGCTTGATTTAAGGCTTCTAAAATTATTCAATTATGCTTCTACCTCATCTGAAGTACTCCTTGGCCCTGTTATAGGCGGCAGGGGGGGAAAAAGATATGCAAAAATTATTCTTCTTGCACGCTGCTAGAAGAAAAACAAGGCTGTGTTTGGTGTACCCTTGCCAGGGCCTGGTAAAACTGATCACAGTTCAAGTAAGCAAAAATGAGCCTGTCATGTGCAGCAAAAAAAAGGATAGGTCTCCCTGGCTGTAACCCACAGTCTGAGGAATGAAAATCAAGAGCACTGTAGAACATCCTTTTTAAAACCAAGTCTTTCTGAAAGTTAACAGCACAAAACCATTGCATGGGCTTACATGTTCTACAGAAGAAATTCTGCACTTTGTTCAGGCTTACTAAGAACACTTTGGTTTGCTTGATAATAATCATTTACAAAACTGAGACATAGGGTAAGTAAGGGCTGTGTTGATGGTCAGAAAGCAGTCAGAAAAAACACTATCTAGGCTACAGAATGAGACTTCTGAACCTAGTCCTGCAATTCATCTTGGAAAGATTGTCTTGGACAACCCCCATTTAATCTGTCAGTATATTCTTGTTGCTGTTACTCTGAAACCCCAGTTTTCAGGTGACAGTAGCTTGTAGAGAAATACAGGGAAGAGAAATGACTGAAAAATATCAGGTAATTCATTTTCTATTGCACAGAAATCTAGGAAACTTAATCTTTTGTTTCATGATTATAACTTCCACTATCAGTAGTGCCAATGGACATGCTGGACACAGGTTTCTGTCCATGGTGTGCCTTTCTTTTGTGAAGTTCAACTGGTCATGGGACTATATTGTAAAGGAAGCAGACTTATTTTAAGTCAGTGGCTGTTTTAGCTTGTATTAGTTTGCAAAATCTTAGGTGTAGTCAGAAACCCTTGACACCAGCATAGCTCTTTAGGAAGGAATGGCTGCTTAAGGGACTACTTTTAAGTATCCTTGCTCCTGCTAGGTGATGGCCAGCTTTGAAAGGCAGCCTGGCAGGTTGTTGTGTGAACCAGGACTAGGAAAGGAATATAGGGATCCTAATGTCATTTAAATTTTCAGAGAGGAAGCACCAGGATAAGTTTAAGGTCAACTGTTTTTGTAAATATAGTCTGTAATTTAAGTTTTCTTCTATAGTATTTGCAAAATGAACATTTTGTGAGCAGGGATGGTGCACAAGTAGCTAGCTGTAGTTCTGCAATCTACTTTATAGTTTCTTTACACAGCTGTGGATTAGAAGATTTAGGATCTGGGAGCAAAAAACAAGTTTGAAAAAGATAGTTAAATATAGTGAGAAATATGAAGGGCTTTGATGGGGGAAAGAGAGGGGATGGCAGGCGGAAAGAACCCCCAGGGAATGTTAAGTGCACATGTAAGAATAGGACATATGATCCTTCTTTATTGTTGTCCATTTAAAATTACAATGTGTTCCACTTAAACTAGACATGCTAATAATATAAGAAGAGTCATTTATAGTGGACAAATTCCAAAGACCAAAGCTGTGTCCTCATTTAAATTCTGCTCTTTTGTTAGGGCACCCTACTGACATAATTCTCTATTGTTTCGGCCATTATCGCTTGCTTAATGCAGGACATAGTGTCGGGAAATTCCTGTCTGGCACTTACAAGGTGTTTCTAAAAGGGGGAACAAAAGAGTCAAGAGCGCACAGGGAGCAGGAAGAAGCTGCGAGGGGAAGTGGCAGCAGAGGGAGGAATTCGAGATAGAAGCAGGGGCTGGGGGCAGGCAGAGCCTCTGCACTGCCTCTGCAGTCCCAGGCAAATCTCGTAGGAGACTTAGCAAGCCGCTGAAGGATGGTGAAAACGCAACATTTCTGAGTATGGAGTGGAGAGCCCCTCGGCTGGGAGGCAACAGGACAGAGCAGGAGGTTCTGCTGGGGAAGAGAGGCTGTGCCACTGGGAAACTGGGGCTGGAAGGCTGGCTCCAGGAGAGTTTGATGGAGTTGGATGCTGAGGATTTGTGGTGGTCAGTGAATGGGGAAGGAGTTGGTGTCAAGGCCATCTACTTCTGATACTCTGGATATGAGGAGCAAGATATCCTAGCTTGCACTGGCCTGGACATAAGAAGATTACTCTGCACTGTCATTTGTTAATAACAATGTTGTTTTCTGTCATATAATTAGAAAATACATCTTCCTTTGCCTCCAAGCACTGTCACCTTATTGCATTTGCACATTTTTCATAATATTTCAAGCGAACTGACCAGATAACATTAATGAATATATTAGATAGGCAGGCACTTTTAAGGAAAAAATAATAAACATACTTGTATATTAAAAAGTTAATTCAGTCTGGAGCCAAACAGGTAATTTTCCCTTCAGCATTTTTTCACTCAGCTAAGACAGGTTGGACTAGGAGTGCAGTCACCCTGTCTAGGCTCTTGGCTTGGCTTGCATACCAGGGGCGAATTTTCTTCAGAGACAGACAGCAAGATGATCTGATTGGCCTCGGTCCAGGGCATGCTCACAAAGGGCCCTTTGATGGAGGGCTCCTTGGTGAGCCCTGTACCAAAAGCTGCCTGCCACCCTCCTTTCAAAGATACCCATTTACAGTAATTCAGGGAGGGGGAGAAGGGAAATAAATAAAGAGACGTCAAATAGGGGGGTTGCCACAGGAATAATTACGTTACTGGGCTCGGAGGGGGTAGGGAAGAGGAGGGGGGAGTTATTAAGTAAACTGCTGGATGTCAAAGTAGCTGTTTGGCAACAATGCAAGAACATAAGGCATTTGCAATTAAGCTCATTAAAGCTTCATCATTTTGCTTATCAATCTTTTCTGAAAAGGGTGGGGTGAAGCACCATATATTAAAACATGGCTGCTTGTATAGATAAGGAGTGATCACTGCCTGTTTGACTCTCTGAGCTGCCCTGTAGTACCCATCCTGTGATGGCATACATGATTAGCTGATTTAACTCCCTCTTGTACACAGGCACATCACTTATAGGGGTTGGTTATTGTGTTCCTGCGCTCCACTGCTGCAACACCCAGTCCAGGCAACTGCTCCTCCTCCCTGTTATCTTGTTTGGTATCCAGATGTGGTCTCCTGCCTATCTGTCAATTTCCATCCCATTTGATCTCAAAACAGTGTTTTTTGGAAGAATATTTCCTGAAGCCTCCACACCATGGAATAAGGGGAAGGTGAACTGGGTTATCAGAGCCATTGCTTCCTCAGTCAGGGGGGATGTCCTCTCACTGGAATCCATACTATACCCTGCTAGCCAGAGGCTTGAGTGTCAATGGAAATAACAGCAACTTGAAGATGCATTAGTGGATAGAACTGATCTGAGTCATTCCGGATCTCTTGGAGACCTCAGCCTGCCTGAACTGACTTTTAGCAAGGCCTCTTCTGGCTGAGGGACAGTGGAGTGTGTGAGTTGACTGGAAAAGCCATCAGAGCAACAGTGTTGGTGTGAAAGCCTTGCAGTAAGAGCAGCAGCAGCACTCTCTGAGCTTTCTGCTTTGGAGCTGCTTCCCAGAGTACAAGGAGTGAGATCTGGGAAGAAATCAGATCTGTCTTCTTCTGGTAATGTAGAAGTCAAAATGTGCCGCTACAGCTTATTGCAGATAGTAGATGTGTAAGGACAGCATTTCAGATACAGACACCTCTCATCATCCAAGAGCTTCAGAGCTCCATAGATGTGAGCTAAGCCCTGCACCATCCCTTTGTGGGAGGTGAGCTTTGCTTTCACTTTCCAGATGGAAAAGTTCTGGCACAGAGGCACACTGGGTGTCTGGGGCAGGTCTGAGCCCAGAAGTCCTGGTTCTCACAAGTCCAGTTTCTCCAGTATGGCCTTGACCATGAGATTTCCTCTGTGTTTAGGTTGACAGCAACTAACTATACTGAGCTTCAGAATTTTCTTTCGAAAATGATCAATATTTTCTTGCTTCATTTATTTCTGGTAGCAACTCTTTTCCATTTTGATAGTGATGGAGAGATGGGACCTTGTTTAGAAGTGGTTCTTTCTATAATAAGTTTCTTTAATTACTTTTTCCATTGTCTCCACAATATATTGTCTATATAGTGACTTTGAAAGAAGGGAAAGGAAGAAAAAAAAAAAAGGAGAAGCTGGGTGAAATACTGATATGAAGAAGGGTATGGAAGAAGTAGCACCACTAATACAAACATGTAGGTCATATTGCCATGTGGGAATGGAAGCCAGCTTGAACTTTAATTCTTAGTTTGATCAAGGTAGTGTAAAACCCAACCCCAGAGGATTTCCAATGGAGAAACTGGATTTATATTTTACATATGAGCTATAGTTGAAGCCAAATGTTCATTCCACTCAAATTGTGTAGGTGGATTACTTTACTTCCAGCCTTGAAGTATCATGTTTTTAGCTGCTAATAAACTTAATAAAATCCATTTCTTATTTCCCCTGGTGTACTATGTTCATGAGCCTTGATGTGCCATAAGAGCAATGCTGTCCAGAAAATTCATTTATCAAGAAACAGGCAAATGATGTGCATGAATAAGTGAAGAAGAAAAAGAATATGTGTACCACTTTTTCAGTGGCATTGCTCTTACCAGAATTCCCAGTTTCCTTTTTTCTTCTGACTTACAACTGGACCAAAGAGTTGAGAAAACTTAATAAATTGTAACATCATCAATCTAACAGAAAACTAAGATATGTACAGGTTGTTTTTTGGCATTTTTTAAATTGTTCCTTTCCCAATTAAAAATATCTTTCTGTACCAACAAGCTTCCAGCTTTGGCTTAGCTCCCAGAACCAGACCTGCCGTTTCACACAATGTGTGATCAGTCTAAGGGTTCATTGCCACTGCAATCCACTCAAGCCAAGAATTTACAAAACTGAATGAGGGATTAGACATTTATGTAGATGACAAAAATATCTAACATTATTATCTAATACAAAGAGATCACTGAGAAGGAGATAAAACCTCACTTTTGAAAGGTGTTAGATAATATTTAATATTTAGAATTGGGGTGAGAGTTCCTTGGGCACTTTCTTGCAGGAGAAGGTAGAATTTCACACAGTATCCTTGAACTTTATATTGACATGTTCAGTCTTGGATACTGAGTTAGAAGAGCTGTAACTGGTCATACACAGCAATAACTGCCTCACTACTCCATGCACATTTTCTGATTAGCACCCAGTTACCTAAATGAGATAATCCAAAGGAGCCCTTTAGCCCACAGTTTTAAATTCAATCACTGGCCAACAAGAGGTGCCAAGTGAATTAAGACATCAGTGAGGGTGAGCAATGTAGTGAGTTAAATGTTGTCCCCAAGAC
Organism: Geospiza fortis; assembly: GCF_000277835.1. Classification (NCBI taxonomy): domain Eukaryota; kingdom Metazoa; phylum Chordata; class Aves; order Passeriformes; family Thraupidae; genus Geospiza; species Geospiza fortis. The sequence goes on along the minus strand of NW_005054300.1, from coordinate 1,080,358 downwards.
TCAGAAGTGCAGAGTTGAATGGAAACTTCATTGCAGGCAAAGCCACTTCTTTCAGCCCCTTCATATCCCCCATATGCAATAAAATGTCACCCTCTTCTTTCAAAATGTGGCTGTGGCACATTTCTGGAGCACAATGAATTCATCACTTCCCTTAATAGATTTATTGGGGAGAGCTGGGAAAGGAAATTATCTTTACAAATATTTAGGTTGAACAAAAGAGTAAAAAAGAGTGGGAAACAAACTGCTTTATGGTAACAAGGAGAGGGAACCAGACAAGGAATGAAAACAGAGAGGGTAGGGGCCTCAGGTACAGAGGAAGAAGTAAGATCTTAGGTAGAAACAGAAGGGTAAGGCAGGGTTGAACATATAAACAAAGGGTTTAGGAGAAAAAGCAATATGACTTTTGAAACTTTTAATGCACATCTGACCCAAATCATCTGTCCTTTCAGAGTCAGCCCATCACCTCCCTTGTTTAGACTTTATTTTTCCTTGGAGATCTGTAATCCTTGCTCTAAAGAGCTCCTGACTTTGTGGACATGTGTTGTGTTAGCAAATGCTGCTATTGAAGTCAGCAGACTTGTTAAAACTTGTGCTTTTGCTGCAGCCGTGGAGTTTGTGGTGAGCAGGGAGTGCAAGCCCGGTCATTGCTCCTGGTGTGTGTGCAGCCTGGGAGGGGTTCAGGGGGAGAGGGGAGGGCCAGGCAGCTTCACAGCAGCTTTCCCACCTCTCTGCTGGCCGTAGCAGAGGGTTTCTCATGGAATCACTTTGTAGGGGGAGTAGGGGTTATCAAGAGCACAGAGTTTTTCTTTCCAGCGAACAAAAATCGCCGCTGAAAACTCTTTCCAGAAGTTAATACAACCTGAGGCAATATTTCTTCTGCAGAAACCACAAACAAATCCATGCATGTGTATTTAGGAAAGGACTCCAGACTCATCTGGGCAGATCACAGGGAACTGTGGGGTTGCAGGGAGTACTGAAGCCACTGCTGCTGGCACTGGGCTCTGTTGGCTTTGGTCAATCATTGAGGGCCAGAGTCCTCAGGGGGGCCTGTTTGATCCCCTTCAGTAGAAAAGGTAGAGGAAGGGGGAAAATGGAAGTTGACCAAGTTTATCAGTTCTCTTCTGCAAATGTTTTCGCAGAGAAAATTAAGTTTCTTTTAAAGATTAAGTCCACCAGCATGAGTGCACATAAAGTTATTGACCCTACCTGTGTATTTGCAGAAGACAAGCATTTACCAGTCTTTTTCTGGTATAGGGCTTTTGTTTCACACTGAAAAATAATAATAATTTTAAAAGTTTGTTGGCTTTTAAAAGATACTGCTTTTTTCCATTTCCTTTATTCCCACTCTCCACTGTATCCCTGAGAGATATTATGTACTCCTTGGAAAAATATTTCGTTTGGGAGGGGTAAAACCACATTCAGGTTCTTGCACATCATTTTCATGAATTTTGTGTAGATGTTATGTGGAGCAGAAAAAGTCAAGGTGCCATCACTCTGTGTTCTAGTTAGTGTGTGCATGAAAGAGAAAAAGAGAAAATGGAACCTGCTCTTCAATACTAAAATCCAGCATTGTTGGAGAATCTAACACAGAGATTTTAAATTGAGCTTTTGCATTTATTTCTTTTCCCTGAAGAATCTGTTGGCCTGAAGTTGTGTAACTCTCTGATAAAGTCGTTGTGGGGGTCTTTGCTATCCTGGAAAATAAAAGACTAGAAAATTGCAGTGCAAAGCTCATGTTTGCTGAAGTGATCGACCTTAAATGGTGTGTGGGTTATCTCAGAGTATAATCAGCATAGCTGATTTGAACAGAGCTGTCTTTAAAATAAATATCTGCTGGTTAAGATTTGTTTTCATTTAGGTCTTACTTTCAGCAATAGGATTAGCCTAAGGTCTATATATCTACAGGCTCTTGTATAAACAAGCAGCTTAAACAAAACTACCATTATTATACTGATTTAGGGAGAGAGAAAAGCCTTGTTTGGTTTATTGAGTTAAGATCATATGTGTGACAAATAAAGCCTTCCTTTAAATGTAAGTTTTGTCCCATTCAATATAGTAAGTTTCTTGAGAAAAAAAGAATTACAAAGGCAAACATTATTCTTAATGCCAATTCAATTTGTCACCTCCAGGTTTTAATCCCATAGGCTGGTGAAATACGTGCTATTTCATTCAGTTGAACCACAAGGCAGTTGATATCACCATATTTATCACCATCAGGGTGATATAATCAATTTACTTCTTCCTGTAAGAACTGCCCTTACACTTCCTTTTTCTACCTTTTACTCAATAGCTTTATTAAACTCTTTTCAGTGCTGATTTATTGCAGCCATGGATAATGTTGTGTTCTGTGGCGCTTCCCCCACAAGGAGCTTCAATTGCTGTTGTCATTCTTTTGTCTTTTTTGTTTTATTCAGCACATCAGGTTTTATTTACTATCTTTAAGTGCCTCGTAAATAAAATGTGAAAGTTCTGAGCTCAGTTAGCAACTTGAGATCTAATGAGGGGTGGCTGATCATTTATGGTATGGATGCCATGGGTCTTATTTCATACAACAGCAAGGAGAGTCTGCATGTTTCTGAGTCCCCATCACAGGAGGTGCTGTGAGCTTGAAATTGGTTTGTGACCAAAGAAGGAGTGAAAGGCACGGTGGGAAAGTGCTACTGAACAGACCCAATCTGAAAATGTTTGGGTTTTCTTTTTTTAATATCTGTGCAATTGAAATGCTGAATTTGAAACTGGAAAAAGATCATTTGATCATTTGAAACAGAAAAATATTTGTTTCAAATTGCCACAAAACCAATTAGGTTAAACTATTGTTAAATGAATGTCAATGAACTCGTCTCCTTTTTTGTCCAGTCATGCCAGGTCAGGTCCTAAGGCCCACAGAGCTGCATCTTTGCAGAATTCCTCTAAGTGGGTGAAGTTGGTGATGGAAGCATGAATTTCCAAGTGCACAAGTTGGCATAGTAGTTCAGGAGGAACTCTGGATAAAAGCAATCATACCAGCAATGATCATATTGCCTGCTCTCATAAGTGCCTTTTAAATTACTTGAAATTTTTATGGACGATCCCTAAAATATTATGCTAGCAAGATAGCAATGTATTTAAACTGTCAGCTACCAACCCTGGGTCACTGGTTAGAAATATTACATTTGCTTGTTGCAGTCTATTTGCTGCTGGTGGTTGCAGCTGAAGAGCTGAGTGCACTTGCTGGTGTCACCTCACTGAAAGTAAATTTCACCTTCACCACAGAACTTGATTGCAGGTTGTGAATATTATTTAAATGGAAATTATTTCCTTATAAGAAGTCCACAGAAGCATTGGGATTTTTTCCAGGCCGACTTTTTAATATTTATTTTGTATTGTTCTCGCTTTTATCCTTAATTTGGAGCTAAATTAGATCTGTCAGTGTCCCTTTAAATTTTTTCCTCGCTGACTAATTTGTTTTAGCTAACTTGTTTCAGGACAAGTGTAGACTACTTACCGCACAAAAGAGAAAACTCAGATCAATCTCGGTCTGCTGAGAAAATTAATCAATTTGCAAGTTACATCTAGCTTAATTCTGTCATTTAAAGCAGGCATTGAATTTCCTTTCCCGTGTTGCACAGACAGGGGAAGGTAACTCAGTCTCCATTGGACTAATTCACTTGCCTTGTGCTCTGTGTTGAGGCCATTAAAGGACTGCACTTAGAAAACAGCTGCTTTATGTGTGTGTGTGTGTGTGCCAGTCTCTCATTTTCCACATATGTAACAGATCAAAACATTTAGATTGGGTTGATCCAGTCTATCATGATGGAGAGGTTTTGAAGCGACAGGGGTAAATAAGAGCCTGGCTTGGCAGGAGGATGCCTTTGCCCTGATCCTGAGGAGCTGTTGGTGGGCACCACCCCAATTAAAGCAGGCTGGGCCATACCAGCTTTGCACAGATTCTTTTTCCAGAGTCACTTAGCTTCAGAACATTTGGTAGAAAGGAACAAATCACTGAAAACTCAGCCCTGTACAATGTTATCACTTATGTTCAGTGCTAGTCTAGTGCTCAGGAGTGTTTCTTTTTGTTATACCTCTGCAGACCTGCTGGAAAGAAAAATGTTTCCTGCTTCTTGTTTGCCCTATATATTCTAGAGCCACATTGTTCAGTGTTATCACCTTAAGAAGCAGTTAAGATTAAAGTGAGATAGCACACATTTGAGTTTAGAAAAGCAGCCAGAGAAGCTGTACAACTTTTATGGTCTTCGTCCAAAGTGCATTTAAGTGTGGGACTGTTTTTCAGAAAATTGAATTAAAATGTAATTTTTCAACTGTTCTGTATTTCCATTTATACTCCTCATCCTCTAAATCTGTGCCATGATATGGCTGTCTACTGTTGGCCAGGGTTTCTGGGCCAGCTCTCAAGAATATGGAAATTAGAGAACTAAAAAGAGGAAGAGGATGCTTTGGCAAGCTTACTTTTATTGGTTACGGATAGTTGGCTATCACTGTGGTACCCCTTGGGATTATCACCCGCCAAAATCCAGAACTCCATTTCAGAGGGGATTATTTCAAGGAGCAGAAGCAATTGCAGAGTAGTGTAACAGGCACTGCTGTGAAGAGTGATGCAATGTTTTGGAAGTTCTGCCTTGCTGTGGCTGTATGCCTGGGAATTACTGTACTTATTCATGTACAAGTGAAAAAACCTAGGTACTTAGGGGAAAATGCTGCTATTTGATTACTAGTATGGACAATTGTTACTATGCTTAAAAATAAGACCATCAAATTAGTTGGTGAAGAGGGGAGAGGAATTTGCATGCAGTGCAATGAGCAGGGAAAGAAGAGACAAGGAAAAAAGAAAGTCAGATTTTTAGCCTACATTTGATTGGTGTCTATTTAAAATAATATTTTTTTCTGTGATTGCTAAGCATTACCAGTTTTATTTAAAAATTTAAATGGATAGTATTGCACAGCAGACCCAAATTGTGAAGCTGTTTCATGCTCTGTGCTGTGGGTGTCACTCTAGAAAGCTCCTGGTGGACAGGCAGCCAGGGTGACACTGTGGCTTGAATAAGAGGGCCGAGGACAGGCACGACTCAGCTGTGCCAGCTGTGTGTAGAGCTGGCTGCAGTGAGGCCAGGGGGGCCTCAGTCAAGAAGCTGAGCAGTGAAGAAAAAAGCAAGTAGGCTGGATAATGCTGTGAAGCTGATAATTAATATTTCTGAAGATGTTAGGAAATGAGAGGTTGGGAATCCTTTGGTGTCTCTGTAGTTGTCTTCTTCTGTATTGGTCAGATGCAGAATATGGGCAAGAACTTAATGAAATTCTGCATTGCTGTGCTCATAAACAGCTATTTCTCCTTCTACAGCCCCTCTTCCTATGAGTTTCTTAAGATTGGCTAATGAGATTCACTTTTATCTCAGGATCTTTAACGACTCCCAAAAGACCAGGAGCTTAGTTTTAAATCTCATCAGCAAAGCAGAGCAGCTTCCAGCAGCAGAGTGCTTCCTGACAGCATCGTGGAGCTTGCTGCAAAACTGGCTCAGAAAGAAAAAGGATGCCAGCCCTAGATCCAGCACTGTTGCTTTTGGCAGCTCCTGGATGTTCAGTCTCTGCCTTCCACTCATGGAGCTTACAGCACTGCATTGCTGTGTCCTACTGCCAGGTCAGGAATTGGCTCAAGTGCTGAGGTTTGAACTCCATTGTCATGTTTGCACACACAAAATAAAGGTGCAGGAGTTTACATACTGTGTTTGAAGTAGCTTCTTGAAAAATAGGAGTGTATTATTGCCTCTGCTCGTTACAAAGGCTGCATCAACATGTCACAGTGATGGACTGAGTCTCCAGAAAGTTAGTGAATAAAAACAGTCACATGGCACAAGAAACCTCAAGGATGACCAGGGCCCAGAAACTGTGCAGGCTTTTTATACTCAAACACAGAGCAAACACATTTTGCTAACAAGGTTCCGGACAATGGCATATGGCCACCTCTGATGGTACATTGCCAGAGGAGCTGTAAGGCTCCAGGTGCATCCCTGGTGGGTTCAAATTACTTTCAATGAATTCTGAATCCTAAATTTTCAAATATGAATAGTGCTTTTGATGACACAATTTTGGGTAGTGAAATTGACCTTATTAAAGAGAAGTTATGTTTTAAAAGGACAGATATTCATCTGATAATGAAAATCAGGCCTTTTTCACAGGGCTGAGCCCTCAGAAACTCTGGCTCTCCACCTCACTATTCTTGAAAATATGTCCTAATTCCCAAACAGATCTTTTATTTGATGCTTTACATATGACTCTGTAGAAAGGAGTATTTTAAAACAAAGTAATTTGCCATATTTAAAAAGGAAAAGGAATGGAAGGGAGAAGGGAAGAGCAGTACTCAGAAGCAAACAACCTCAAATTTGAGGTCATGTTCTAAATGAAAAGTGTAACTTTTTTTTCCCCAAAAACCTCATGAGTCCTTTTGGGGCAGGAGGACTTAAACAGAATTTGGAAACTTCAGTAGAAATTGCTTCCTCAATCCTTAGAAACATTGAAGTTCCTGAAAGCCCTACTTTTGAATTCAAAATCTGAGACTGAATGCATTTGTCCATAGAGGAGAGGAACTGAGAGCTGTGAAATGAACTTCATCCCTTCCTCTCTGCTGATAACAAGCAGTATCAAAATGACCTTTGAAAATCTAGTTTTTTAAAAAACTGTGGCGACCAACCGTTCAGGGTGAGGCTGTCCATCCTCAGGGTGAGAGTATGTTCAGAATATATCCATTCTAGCACTCACATGCCCTTTTCTGTGGGTTGGGATCCAAATGTGACCCCTTTCTTTACCAAGTTAAATGAGCAGGATTTTCCTTCTTTCAGAAATTATGGATAAACCAAGTATCCCAAGATGAGGTGATGCTTAGTAGGTTTTCCCTTGTTGATTCCTGAGAATCTCCTCATCCAAATGAAAAAAAAAAAAAAAATTTCCCTTGCTTCCAGTGAGGTTCCTAAGAGCCCCTAAAGCCCAAAAGGAGCAAAATGAGCATCCATTATTGAGAGCCAGTAGGCTTTCTGTTTGCTCCTCAGGGTTGCTTGAAGTCCTTTCCTGGTTGTGGACGGTGAAAGACACCTCAGAGCATGGTCACGCCTTCTTTTCCTCCCAAAAGTGTCTGTGTCCCCCTCATCTTGCTTGCTGCCCCTCCTCAGATGGGACAGGTTGGTCTGATCTCCCTCACCTCGCTCATGAGATCAATTCTGCCTAAGGCCAGGACAGATTTCCTTCATCTTTCCCATGCTAACAGCGTGGCTTAGTTCTGCCTTGTTGGCCAAGCCTTCCTTGGCTTCCCTACAAGCCAAAGGCCACGACTCTGTCTCACGCATTGGTCTGTGCCCCAGGTTGTGCCCACCTCCCCTGGTGGGGAACCAGCCTGGCAGGTGCCCAAGCCCCTCCTCGCTTCCCAGCAAAGCAGTGACCCTCGCTAGGAAAGCTGAACGCTCCCAGAGAGTACCACTGGGACAGCTAATCAGTTGTAAGAGCCTATTGATCTGTTACATTTGTTTCCAACATGCAAAAAGGAGATTCTTTTGTTCTGGGCTGGCACCAAGCTCTTGCCACAGTGGGTTCAGCGTGTCTCCGGACACCCCGATCAGGCGCCTCGCAGCTGACTCTGCAGAATATTTGCTTATTACAGAAGGAACTGAAAGAACCTAGAATTCACTAGTGACCAACCTCTTACTTCTTGAACAGCTGTTTTCCCCCTTCCTTTTGTTTCTGTTTTTTGGTTTTTTTTAATCGCTGCATTGCAAATGTGATTTAAGTCCCCCTCGCAGATACCAGCACACAACAGTCGCCCAGTTAAAATGCCAGCACCATTTGCGCTGAGTGGTCAGTGCTTGCTGGGCTCAGTTCCTTTTGAAATCAAACTTGGAATAATTAAATGGCCACAGCGGTAATGCGAATGCAGATTTTTGCATGTCCAATAATCAAAGGGAGGAAAAAGTAGTCTGAAGCTGTTTTGTTTTAATCATATTTGATTTTTATTTTAAATGAAAGCACAAAGGTAATTTTTCTGTTGCTCTACCTGTGACTCCTTAAATCATGGTAAACGTGCATTATGATCTTCTTAAAAGAGTAAGAACATTCCTTGTTAATTAATTTATACAGCTGTCAGTACAGCTTCCTATGTTATTCATACTCTAAGTGTTTGACTGCCATAGATTTTCTAGCAGTTCCTGGCAAAGCTCCAGTGAAAGCCTGGGATTTATTAGGCTGACTTGGTGCAAAGTCTATTGATTGTGGCCTCGAGGGTAATAACTAAATAGAGCTGGAGCAACAAGTCAATAACACCATTGTTGCTACAGACTCCATTCACTTGAGGAGTTAGATTGTTTTACAGTGGCAAAGAGTAATCATGAGCAGATCAGCATGTTCAACAGGCTCTGTACCATGTTAGTGCTGGGGACTGTTTTAAAGCTTACAGCAGGACTGCGTGAGAAGTGAGGTGGGGTGCAGGGATTAGGAATCCTGTAAACTCCTTCATTAGGACTAAAAGGTTTAGTCTTTATCATCCTGCAGCAAGGAGTCCCCGTGCCTGTGTTGGTCCAAACGGGTGTTAAAATCCTCTGCCCATCAATCCATCAAGGCACAGTAGAAACCTGATTTACATTTTGGTTGGGGATATACGTGCAATGTGTGCATGTATGAGTGAATGCATGTCCATATGCCCTAGCATGAAATATTATTTTAGCTAGTACAAACTTCACCTCTGTGCATTAGTATTTCCTGGCAATGGCTGGAAAGAGGCTCCCATTTTCTTAAATTCAAAATGTGGAAATGCTTTTGTTTATTGCTTCTCTAATCCTCCCATGTGTTTGTTTACTTTTAGAATTCTTTACTTTTGTGGAAATACATACAAACCTACTAGGGGAAAGATGTTTATTTCCTGAGAGTTTTATCATTTATTTGACAGCCTTTGACAACTCATGTTATATTAAGAGCAGATCATTTTGAAAAGTCAAAATTGTGAAGACGGGAGTTTCGAAAACAGAACCGGATGATTTTGCACACATCTTGTATCCCTCTCAGGGAGCTGCAGAAATACTGAGTAATTAGAATTAGTTTCTTCCTAATACCAGTTAGTAGCAGCCTACTCCCTTGAAACATGAAAGATGGTGCAGAAGGTAATAATATGAACCACATAACATTATAAAAAGGCAGGTGTAATTATGCTTTGTAAAACGAACTGAGTGGTCAAGCAGCAAGCTTTTGTGTATTCAGCAGTTCCACAGACTCTTCCTCCCTTCACCTATTTCTTCTTGAAAGTCAAGTTTTCTTTTTTTTTTTTGTAAGTAATGTTTCTAAGCCCACATTTTCACAGATAATAGGAAACAGCAAAGCTTTCTTTCTGAGCCTGCAGTCATTTTAAAACACCAACATTTTAGACGCCAAAATTTCAATAGAGGACTTGATTTTTGAATGTGGTGGTGACTGTGACATCTGACGCCAGTTTATTAAAAATTTATCTGTCCTTCTTTTTCACTACTGCTCTTGCTTTATTATAGCTCATACTAATTAAAGTGCAAAAAGGGGTGGAACTAGTAAGGAAATCCTGTGGCCAAATATTCAGGAGGGTACTGGGCTTCCCTTGGCTAGAGGCAGTCAGCATGTGCTGGGGTAGATCTCTGAGAAAAAATGCAAACGTGGTGAATGCCTCTTTCTTTCTTTTCT
>NW_005054300.1:1065680-1068180 GCF_000277835.1 Geospiza fortis | reverse complement strand
CTATACTTCCAGAACAGATTTTTTTTTTAACTACATAAATCATATCACAATAAAAAGTGATCTGTAGTTATTTCTTCATTAAAAACATTCTGTATGCCCAGTACCAAGTGAAAACTATGAAAAAGAGAAGACACTGCTTCAAATGACTGAATAAAATGACAAGAAATAACTTTTCATTCTGTTCTAACTGAGCTGAACTACATTTTGTACGGATAACAGTTAAATTTAACATTCCTCAAGTTTTCCATTGTCTGGTTTTTTTCCCAACCAGCATGAAGCACTGAAGCTTTAAGCAACCTGTCATGATGCCGATGGTTTTTTGAAGAAAATATGTGTTCCTCAGCTGTTGCAGTTACTGCAGCATTTGTGCCTTTTCAGATGACACTTTGCCTGCTTTTTTTAATTGCCTAAATCCCGTGTGCACAGTGATGAGGGCTGAGATTTTTAAGGACCTTGAAGTATCTAAATCATGGCAGAGGCTAATTATCTCCAAAGATTTGATTCTTGGGTCTGATTCGTTTAGTCTAGGAGTCTCAATGTCCTAATTATCTAACCTATTCCTTACTATAAGATTTGGGGTTTTTTTTGGTTTTGTTTTGGGTTTTTTTTCTTTTTTTTTTTTTATTTTTTTTTTATTTTTTTTTTTTTTTCTGCTAACACAAATAATTGATAAAGAGTTAGCAGAATATTCTAATGGTGTGCATTAGGATTGGATGTAAGGTAGAAAGCAATAACAAGGATTATAAATAACTGCTTGATCTGTAGAATTCTGAAATAGCCTCTTAAATTTGATTAACTGTCCTAATATATGGTTAATCATCTAAATCCTTTATAAACTACTTGTAAATGCACCCTTGACATAAAACATGACTAGTTTGTCTGTATTTTATGAAACATGGCAATTCTATTGAGGAAATGAAGCAGAATTACTGAAATACAGTCAGTGTAACTGAGAAGGTAAACTTGATGTTCCAGGTCTTGACTGTGTAAAGTCAAATACTTGCAGGTTCTGAATTTTCTTTTGCAAATTTGTTGAGCTAAGGTAGTGAGGAGTAACTATGATCTTCCCCAGAGCAAAGCAGGCAAAGGGAAGTAAACAGAAGAAGAGTTATAAAAGAGTTAAAACACAAAAATTGAATGATTTCAGAATGGTTTGGACCTCAGTCCTGTGGTACAAAACCATCAACATCAACAACAGAAATACTACAAAAATACTCATTCTTGCCCCTATGCTGCATCCAGCTGCTTCCTTGTTTATATGGGTACTTCTGTTGCCCTGTCAATGTCTTCAGATTGAATTTATCTAGTGTAAAATATCTCTCCTCACCTCTCCACCCTTCTCATTTTTCTCTTTCTTTTTTTGTCCTGAATCAATCCCTTGGTCTGATTCATCACATGGACCCATAAGCTGTTGAGTCAGCACAACTGAGGTTGGCATGCTGTAACGTGATGGCAGAAGTGAACACCAGGAGGAGAAGTACAGGTGGAGGAAGGGACAGACTTGAGCATGACACCTAAAATTAGTATTGCTGCTGTTTGCTTTGCATCTTGGAAACATGGTCTTGGCTTGAGTCAGAGCATTTAAACTGTAAATTTCCCTCTAGCCTTTGACACCCTTAAACTTTACTTTTGTTATCTGCTAAGTGGGAATAACACTAGTTACCACAGGGATGTGAAGACTTACTAGTGGTTGTTAACCAATAAGCACATGAAAAATAGGGAAAACTGCTTTTTACACTCCAGCATTTTGCTGAAATAATTCTCCCATGCTAATTATCTACATTTCATTCGTAGTAAAGTGGTTGTTTTCTACTGTGTTCCTCCTATCAGAAACATGTTGCTAGAGCAAAGACAGGTCCCTGTTTTTGTAACCCAAGTGCCTCTATTTTTAGTTTTAAAATGTTGGCTGCATCTCTCTCTCTCTCTCTCTTTATTTTTAATTATATGTATATATTTATAGCTCTTGCTATTGGGAGAGAATTTCCTGCAAACAGATCCATTTCTGTGGTGCCCTGATCCGAAATGGAGTCCCTTGTGTTCCACCAAGAGGTTGCTCTAGAGTAAATGTCTGGTTGTAGGATAAGCATGGTGAACTGTAAACTCTATATTGCCTTCAGCACATAGTAGATTTGCGTGTGCAGGAGGTATTAGTGGCTGGGCATCCGATACTTGGCAATGTCACGTCTGAAGACATGAGTGACAGCAGAGATGCAGCCCCAGCCCCAGTGTCCTACGGAGTTGCTTCCTCTTTGGATAATTACATTCTCAGCTTTCTCTGCAATTTTAACTGTGGGGGAAGTATCTGTCCTCGCTCCCTCATTTACAGAGGTGAGTCCTGTAACCATGCACCATTAAACAGCTGCCCCATCTCACCCAGAAGGACTTTTTACATAATGTTCATATCTGGTTTGCATTCTGAGCTGCGCAGATCAGCACTAACGCTACGTGGGTATCTGGAAGCAGGGTTTGACCTGTACTTGGGTTCTGGTTCACATGCAGC
>NW_005054300.1:1049280-1065641 GCF_000277835.1 Geospiza fortis | reverse complement strand
TGGAATGCAGAATCAGGCCCCTAAGGATCCTTGGTAATGAAAGGTATCCTGTAACTGTAAGGTATTATTATGATGACTACTCTAGAGAACATAGAGGTATTGAAGTTGGCAAAATGAATTACAGAGTTAAATGTATAAGTAAACCAAGAAGCGACTGATGTTTTTTGCATAGTAATAATCTTCATAATAGCTTCATTTGCACAGTTATTTCATTTTATACTTAAGGCACAGTTTTGAAGCACAACTCAGTGGAGATTTTTCCTGTAATCTATAAACTTTAATGAAAGCTAATTGGAGGACAAATTTTAATCTAATTAAAATGTGGCTGCATAAAACAGAAAGGATGAATGAAGCGAAATGCTCTATGGGGCACAGTTTTCAAACAATGACTACCCTGAATACTAAGTCAAATGAAGCTTTTGTAAAATGATGATCATGAACATTGCCAGCAACAGAACAACCTTGAGAAACTGCAAATGAAAGTTTTCATGTATTCAGTTTAAAAAGTGGACATTTGACTCACAACTGCATAAGGACTTTTTAAAAGAAAATAAAAAGCAACACAGTCTCATCTAAAAACATAACAAGTAAATTAGCCAAAGGTGTACATTCCGTCCAAGTTCTCATGATCAGCAGATGCAAATGTTTGCAGTGCACCGATGAGTTATGAGCCCTAATGAGATTTCAATGCTGAGCAAACAATAAAAATTTATGCATTGCATAGTTTTAGTGGCCTTTGGCTTCATGGTTAGTGTTACACCCTTTCAACAGCTTCAGTAATATAATATCCAGCTGGCTTTGGAGGTAAGGAAAATTTTAGGGGTGAACTGAAATTGTGAGAAATAACGTGATTGATTGCTTTGTCAGAATAATGCATTTCCACGGTATAATTGTCCATAGTAATCTCAGCCCGGGTATGGATACATAGGTTCTAGTTATGTTCAGACACAAATTTTGAAGGATTCAGGTGAAGAATGGCTTTTCCAGCATTTGAGCCAGACTGTTTCCTGTGCTGGGTACATGTCCAGGGGTCTCACAAACAGCCCCTCTAACAAGAACATTCCTGTCATAGTCTGGCAAACGGGAGAATTGAAAAGCTGCGCTTTCCCCAACAACTGTCGTGTCTCAAGAAAAGAAGCGGAGGACAAGCACAAAAAGAAAAGCACAATAGATATTGAAATAAATGTATGTAGTGGAGAGTGGGGGGATGAACCAGGGAAATCAACTGGTGCAGTGTGAGAGTGAGCTCAAATGAGTTAAATTTAAAAGTCCCATTTGTGGGTTAGGCTGTTATGCATCCAGAACCTCCACCATAATGATTGCCTGCATTACCCTACATAATATTAAAATCTTAGCGTGTGATTAATAGCAGATTCCCTGCATACGTGTCACACCACACATCTGCAGCAAATCTGCCAGTATATTTCTCTGCTAGTTTTACTTTGGGGCCATAAAGTAATTCCTGTTTTGTGAATGAGAATAAACCTATTATGCACTAGGTTAGCTACACCCAGTTTCTTCTCTTCAGGGAAAAAGAGCTGCTTATTTGATACAGCATCTTGAATTTCAGTGTTCAGAAGTGAGTTTAAGCCTTGGCTAGATTTGCTTGAGCAAGCTGTTGGGATTTGCCTTCACCATTTCTTAGTTATGTGTTTTCCAAAACCTTCTGTGCAGAGTATTGAGAAACTTCTGGACAGCAGTAAACTAGTGGACTTAATTGCAAGGTGTTTATTGCTAAATTTGTTAATGAGTCAACATGCAAAAAAGATATATTTATCCCTGTTTCCTCTTAAAGAAGTAGTAAAAAATAACTTCAAAAAATCTTTTTCTTAAGCCGTTTGGTGATGCAGTTTTGCTGTTCACAAAAGCTCTTTTTCCCATCCACAAATAGCTACCTTTCCCTTTGCCCCAAGGGAACTAAGCATAGCTCAAATGAAGCTTAAAAAAAAAAAAAGATATTTTTCCCCGTTGTAACTCAAAGCCTCTGCATATTCACACATGCACACAAAATAAAAAAAGGAAGATGTAGAAGCATTCCTCCAGTCTGCCCTCTGAAGTCCTGTCGACCTGTTTTGCTCCCCAAAATGAAAACAGAACCCCATGAAAACAACTTAAAGGACAACAAGAAAACATTAGGAAAGCAACATCTGTTTTGCATTCTTGGCATCGAGTCTGTCCTTGCAACACAGGGTCTGACACAGATGTACAGGGTTATGACACCACTGAGTACTGCTTGATTTAAAATGGTGTAACAGAGCAGAATCAGGGCACTGAGCTCTTACAACTCTGTGCAGAGCTCTGGCGCTTGATCTCCTTTGCAGATGTGGGACTCAAACCCCACTGAAGTTTTAGGCATCTTTCCATTGATTGATGTGGACTGTGGAGCAAGTCATATTCCTCCTCCAACCATTTAGAATTTATTATTGACTGATCTTGCTCATCGTGTGTGTTTTTTGCTGTCTGTAAAGTCTCATTGCCCTAGTGTGTTCCAGTCAGCTGCACTGTGCACAGCCACGCTCAGAGAAACTTTCAAATGATGCTACATAATTAGACTCTGCAGTTTTTAAGTAAGATAAAATAGTAGCAAGGGGGGAGACATTTAAAGGTACTCAGAAAGACAAAAAGAGCTCTGATTTAATTGAAGAGAATCAATAGTAATGTAAATTTAGGAAGCCAGAGTTGCCACGACAGCAGCTGTCTCACCATGACTGCTGGGATGGCGCAGAGGGAGCACATCTTTCCCTGTTTAGTTGCCCAACCATAGTAGTAGCAAAATCAGCTCACCTCAGCCCTGGCACGGCTTCAGGTCCCCGCGGAGCTGTGCCAGGTGGCGGTGCCACCGTGCAGTGTTTTCACCTGCCACTAGATGTCTGTGTGGGCTCTGAAACGTTCTCGAGGGGTGATGCCCCTGGTAAACATACAGGCAAAACTGGAGCGCAGGCTGTGTAGAAGCCTTTTAGTTTGTGTTTATAATTGTAACAGCATTACTTTAATTAGGCCTGTGTTTAAAGCAATATGTGTTGTCTAAAACCAAATTCCAGCCTTTCTCATTTGTAGCAGATAAGGTGTTTTTCTTGTCCACATCTGTTTAAGACTGTTTCCTTTCTGTTCATGTGAAGAGCTGAAATGTATCTTAATGCTGTGAAAGTTTTGGAGGCAGTTGCTGAAATGTAAAGTATGTTCATCTTCTTTTTATTCTGAAATGATGAAATAGCAAAATATAGAATATCTTTTCCGTAAGTGAATTGGTAAGACACATATATCAGCACATATGGGCTCATGGAGGAAGGTAATGCATCAGATGTTAAGTTCATTATATTAAAGGAAAACAAACAAACAAACAAACAAAAAAACCTCTGGACCTGGGCACAGAAATCTGTTTCCCAATTCTATTTCTCAGCAACCCACTGGCTGGCCAGGGCAGCTGCAATTGTGACCAGCTCTTCTGCAGATATCTCCTGAGAAAAATGCAAAAGTAATCAGCATATGTTTGGCTTTCATTTATCTCTGTCATCCGGGAATAAGGTACAGATATTATCAGGAGCAATGAAAGGTTCATTCTGATATTATTTTGAAGTTTTTTTGTCTAGACAGAGAGGAGCAACCACTTGTATCTCTGTGGAACACACAGCCCCATTCCACACGCTCACATCCTAGGCTGAAGGCCAGAGGGAAGTAGTAGGCTGTCTATATTAAAAAAAAAGTTTAAAACCACCACCCACTCATCAGGTGACTGGAGACTGTGGTTGTAAAATATGCTGCAGGCAGAAGTTCTGAAAAATCCCAGAAAGTGTTGAAAACATCTCTAAACAAGGTATTTTTCTCCTGCACCTTTCTTGCTAAAGGTCCCAATTGCTGCCAAGAAAGCTAGTGAGAATGTTAGCTGCCAAATAAAAAATTTATGACAGTGTTTGGCAAAGGATTGTATCACTGCTTGTTTTATACATTTCCACAAGTCTCTTGAAGGGCTGTTGGACACATACAGCTCAGTGATCACTGTGCTTTATCTCTTCTTTAATATATTAAAAAAGGAAGTTCCAATAAAGTATGGTTTAAACAATAGATTTTTTTTCTTTGAATACTCTCCTATAAGCACTTGCTATGGTGAGAATATAATTGCTAAACAACATTCCATGTATTAAAATTGTTTTTAAAGCCCTTTACCTGACAAAGTTACCTGTACATAGTTAAAATACATGAATTTTTCAATTAAAAATATATTGCTTTTGGAATTGTGCTTTTTATATGTGGGAGTCTGGGCCAATAAACTGTCTGTTAAAACATAAAGAAGTCTATTCAGTCAAAGTTGTGTCTGCCACTTATGTTTCAAAACCCAAGAAAATAATGTGTTTGTATTACATTGCTCACCAATATCAATTAGGTTTTTGGCTCTATCATTAAATTAATGTTGGGGAGAAAATTGTTCGAGTGGATTTAGCAGAAAAATATACATTTGAATACAGAGCTGTAAGCACAGTGACAATAATTATTAAGCTGGCTGATGCTGAAGCAACACCCTTAAAAATATTTTCCTCCACTGAAGAAACAAAATGGTCTGTCTCTGTCTTCTCAAACCCGTTATCAGATTAGGCTTCCAGCTGATAATTAGTGCTGTTTAACACAGATCTCATTGCTGGGAAATCTCAAAGCCTGAGCCGTTTACTTTTCCTCATTATCATGTGCTGCTGGAGGTGGGAGCTCTGGAGCACGGAGCTGTAACCCCCTGCACCATTTTTCAGGAGACAAAGAGCCTCCTCTTCTCTCTGGTGCCCAGGAGTGGTGGGACACGGCTCTGGCTTGCTGTCCCCTTCCAAGGGGACAACCAGAGCGGTCCCCAAGCTGCCCCAGGGCCCACAGCTCTGTGCCTTCATGGCACAGCAAATAACTCTTGAGCCACCAGCACTACAGCTGCTGAATGCCTTGTGTATGCTTGTGCATTTCATGGTGTTTGATATAAAGTACTCAAGACAGACCAGCATTAAGAGGATTATTTCAGACAGCATTAGGAGTTAATTTACAGAAGATTAGCTCTAAATCAGGCAGATATCATAAGCAAATTAGCATCAGTTGTAAGAGATTCAGAATCAAAATGTGTGGTGGTTTTAGTTTTTCCCTGCATGTGCTTAGTGGAAGAGTAATATCTTTATTCATTTCCCCCACTAAGGTGTTACATCTCAAATAGTGAAGAACAGGTATACTTATTTTTTCCTACAAGCACACTATTTATTATGATGCTGTTTATTGGCAGTGAAACTGCTTAGCTCCAAATACCCTTCCTCTGCTGAATATTTTATATTTCATGCCATTTCTTCATTGAGTAATGTTTTGTTTGGCCCTAGAAATGATGTCTCCATGGTGTGTTACAATATTTTAAATAGGTAATATGGAGCTTTACTTCTGAGTAACGTAGTTAATCCTTTTTTTTTCTGTTAAAATGAGTCACATTCTAATGCGAACTCATAAAAATAAAGGAGTGTATAAAATGCTACATACCAGAGTGAAGATTATAGGTCCTTAAAAATAGCTTCCTTAATATTTATGCTGGTAAATTATAAATTTGTTTTATTTCCACAGCAGTGATGGTTAATTTGTATTAAAAAGCAGATTCTGTTCTTCAGTCAATTTTCCAGACTATTTTTCTGGCTGCAGACAGGCAGACATGAGCACCTATCCCATCCCTTCTCAGTATGGCAGTTTTGGGAACACTTGCCCAATTAGTAGGGAAGATGATGAAATGGATTGGGCCATGATATTAAAGCCTGTGCCCTGAGTTGTCCTTGAGATTCTGAAAAGTTTTGAAGTCTACAAATAGGATTCTCATATTTGGAGAAATTTGTGTTCTGCTGTCCAAGAGATTAAACTGCTTAGTCTTCAGTGTGCTCCTGAACACTTGGGGTTTTAACAGAGGAGGGAAGTCTGGGCGGTACTTTTTACGATTTTTTCCCTCTCTTGATGGACCAAATTCCTCTTGACAAGGTTGGCCTGAGGTCATGAATGTCTCCCTGCCTTCTATGAGACAGGAATCTCTGTGCCTTCCAGGAGATCATGAAGACTTACACCTACCCTAAGCCAGTTGGGCTTGCAGGTCCCTCTGGTTGCAAGACCTGCGAGGGGCTCTTGCACTGTGACTTTGTGCCCTGTGGTTTTACCGAATATTTGGAGATTGTTAAACCGAGGGGTCTGAGGTCATGACAAAGTAGAGGCTTCTCTGCTCCCCTAATAGAAATACTGTAACATGCTGGAAAGAAAATACTTTCATAGTGGCAAGTATCTCCTGACAACTAATTTGATAGTTCTCTATCAGGTAAACCATTTGTGAATACATCGATTCATTTTATTTTTCACTGTTCTGTCTTCACTGTTCCCAGGTTTTCTCTGAACCGGTTGGGCAAAAATTGATTTTTATTTGTTCCACTGGCCTTGTGGAAAATTAGCTTATGAACTGGTTTTTATAGGAAGACTCAAAGCACAGAAAAGGTTGAAAAATAAGCCTATAGCAGTCAAAATTGTTGTCTGAAATGTCTTCAGACTGGAAGGCTGAATTTATTGCTCAAAACAAGTACTAGCATTGTGGAGGTGTGCAGTCCTGCTCATTATCACTGGAAAAGGGGGAACCAAAAAGCACAGTAAAAAATTAAATTTTAATAATGCTCGTGATATTTTCTAAATCCTTCTTGACAGAAAGATTCTCATTATTTTTATCTGTCTCAGAGTAGGCTCTTTTAATGCCATCTCACAAATGGCCTTAGCCATGATTGTTTTCCTTTCTTTTATAGCATTTGAAAAAAAATGAATATATACCAAAAAAAATTCTATTCTATCATTCAAGAAGTGCCATGAAATGGTAACATTTTGGGTAGCAGATCTTCAGGAACAATTGCTGCAGATGCCTTCAGGTTTTTACAAAAGAGGTCAACATTGTTAAGACAATTGTAGGAAACTTGCCATACAAAAAGATGCCCAGTTAAATATTGTGTAATCAGAAGAAAATAATGCAAGAAGAGTGTGTGTGTCCAGTCTCCAGCTTTGTCACAGCTAAAACCTGTAGATTAGTCATTAATTAAATTGAGGCAGGGTGAAAGACGTTACTTCCTTTCATCTGTTTAAGATATATCTTTTAGTGGCTTCTAATGATTATGGAAGTTGATAAGATGCAGACTTTTGACATTTTTGTTTTCTTTAAATTGCACAGAATGTAAATTTAACTATATTTATCATAAAAGCCAATATGAGATCTTGTACGTTCTTGTCATTTTATAGCTTGCATACATTTCTTCTGCTGGAGAAATAATTGCTTTAGCTTTGAGTGCTGACGAGGGGGTTGGGGCTTTTTTTTTTTCCTATTAACTGTTTGGGGACCAGGGTTTCATGTACCCGATGTGCTGAAGAATGCCACTGCACCGACAGCTGGGCTATCCACCCTCCCTCTGAGCTCTTGCTAAAGCTCTTGTAATGTTTGCTAAGGCCTATGGTTCTTAGTCATGCTCAGGTGACTAAATGTGTGATTTGTTCTTCTTGATACTTCAGTACCCTGAGAAAGGCTGGTTGGAGATTAAGACAACCTTGACTCCTTCCACTTGCAGTTGCCACTGTGCATGTGATCATCATTTAGACTTGCCAAAGGGATCTGGTGTTGCCTGTGCTTTGCATGAAATGAGTTAGTCCCTCTCCCGTTTTGGTGGGTGGGTTTCCATGGCCCCAGAAGCCTCACTGTGCCTCCTAGTGACAGTCATAACCTAATTGATTCCCTCTGTGGAAGGAGTGGACATGGAGATGGCAGAAAGCTGAAGTTCCATCAAAACCATGCAGAGAAAAGTTCCATGTCAGGGTCTCAGGAGCAGAAGGATACTTTTCATCCTTCAGAAATGCCTTCCCATGTGTTTTTAAAATAAGCAATGAATAAAATCTGGCTAGTACAAGATTTTCACCACCCTTCAATTTTGTGTTTTGACCTTTAGTCCTATATCTATGGGGTCCTCAATCAGGCTTTCCCTGTTACTGCATTTGATTTCCAATCGTTCCTGTAGATCTCTCTCCTTCCCAGGCCAGTCAGTCCCCTCTCCCTCCCCACACATGCCCCACTGATCACTTGGGTACAATTTTCACTTCCTGAGACTGCCAGCTCCTTGAGAGAAGACCCATGCAAGCCCTGATGGCTACCAAATAACACTATACTCCAATGCTGTTCATTTGGAATGTTTTACAAGATTTCTATTATTAATTAAATGTCTCCATAAGTATTTTAACTATCAGATATAATCAAAATAATTTTAAGTTTTAATATATGGCAAAGTTGTCAGAAGATGACACAGCAAGGTAAAAACATAGTTGAGTCAAGGAAGGCCAATGTGTTTCAGCAGGCATTCAGCCAAGAGAGGAATATCCTTTCTTTTACTCCTCCAGAAAAACTGTCAAAGGAAAAGTGTATTTGCTTCTGGTCAAAATTTAATGTGCAAATATAGAATCCATTAAAAATAGATGATGGATCAAGGTCTTTACTGTCTAATTATTGATTAGCATCTTCTGCTTCACTGGTGAGTTTCATCTGTGCAATATTTCTGATTGATGGGAGATTACACACACTTTACAATATGCCAGCGCCTCTCTGTATGATTTTGCCTTCAGAGCTCGCAAGCTTTCTTGCCTGGGCCTCATGTTCAGCCTTTTAGAGATATTCATTCCTATGTTGTAGGCACCTAACCTAGCTGACCAGCACTGCTGGGGTGCCTGTATGGCCAGGAGAAAGAGAGGGCAGTTCAGAGCAGGACTTGAGCTTATGTACAGGGAGCTGAGAGATTAGCCAGATATAATTTAGATGTTTAAAGTGGGATAGTGTGACTACTTCCCTGCACCTGTTATTACATGACTCATTCTTTCATTCAGGGCCCAGGTGGAAACACATTGATGTGGTTTGAGTGTAATATTATAACTAGAGATTGGTATCCATGTTATTGCAAGTAGACAGCTCCAGTCCTTAAGACTGAACTTTTAAGCTAGAGGACATAGCACTGCACAATTCCTCAGTCCTATCAAAAAAATCATAGGTGCCCTGTATGGCCTGGCTCTTTAAATAAACCCTGCTACAAAATCAGCTAGAAAAAGCCCATCCTTTTTTAATCACCAGCCCTCTGTTTTTGAGGGTTTCATTTTGTTATCTGTTCAGCTTTCAGCAATTTTATATGGATTTTCCCAAGTTCTTACAAAGAGGCACTTTTGGGAAGGAATTCAGAGAACATGGAAGAGGCTTCTGCTAGGAACAGTCTGCAGACTGATGGTGGACCTCGGGAATTGTGGTCTTTTTGTCCCCAGTAAGCCATGGGGGGATTCCATCCCCTCTCCACCACCCCCAAAGCCTTTTCACATCTAAATATACAATGTCAATTACAATGTAATTAGGTCTTCTGGCTTGAGAACATAAAGGCATAGACATATGTTCAGAGTTTGTGGTGAGGAAGAGGAAAAAAGTTGAGCATTTTCCAAATTCCTCACTTTTCCCATGGTCAGCTAGAGGAGGGCCAAGGAGTCATAGGCAAGTTGTGCAGATATTTTTTTCACTGGTATTTCTGTTTGCTAATTTCAGTCATTAATGATGAAAAATGTCTCAAGTCAGATACTTCCAGCCAGCTGTAATTCTGCTAGGCAATGTTCTCTTGCTCTTTTATTACAGTAGATTGCCATGTCTTTATGTTTTTGCCACAGCCTGTCTCATTCTTTTCAGTTGCCTTTATTTAAGAAAAGCATTCTTAAACCTGAAGATGTGAATGATTGAACAGCCCCCAGATACCCTGAACTTGAGATTTATCATGATGTATCTAAGGCTTTGCTTTACCAATCGTAACATTTTATTCCCTTGTGTGGGGTTTAGTGCTTCCATTTGAAAACTCATCGTAACAAGGATGTCCATATATATAGTAATAATTGTGTCTGTCCAGAAGCTATGTGAGTATAGCTGTATTACTTTAAATGCACATTTAATTTTGCTTGGTATGTTTTTGCCTATTTGACTAGATCCACACTTAGTGTTTGTTTGAATCTGCTGATTTGCACATGAATATTGGACACTTAAAAATCGTTTGCCACTGATTTGCATGCACCTATTTTCTTTCATGTTAGCAAAAACTGCCAATCAGAAATAAAAGGGCACAAAAAAATGCAATAGCCAAGTATTCAAAGTGACCATTTAAGATGTGATTTTGTGTACAGAGCAAGCCTTTCTGTGCAGTAAACTGATAGGAACCACTTCTAGTTAAATCATAAATACATATTACAGTGAAACACTGTTGGACAGTGCTCTGTCATCAATCAGTCTGTGTTCTTGAGGACACTATTTTTCAAGATGCCTCCTTTAAGAATAAAGCCCTGTGTTGTAATGAATGTGTGCTAACTGATCCCCGAAGCCATTTGTTTGGTTTGGGTTTTTTTTTTTATTTGTATCAGTGTCAGAGTTGAGCTTCTGTAGGAAATTTTTTGCAGTATTTTATTTGTAGTCCTCAAGTTAAGGAGACACTCTTTATGCACCCGGAGTCTGCACTGGTTCGTTTATATCCTGCATTTTGTTAACATGTTACCGTGATTGCTGATTTTCATGACAATTGTTATTGTACCATCAGTGCTTAATGGCAAGGCATCATTATTCAATGCTGGTCAATCAGGCACTAAGACATGTGCAAGACATCAGGCTGAACCCATATAGATGTCGTGCACTCCCCTGCTAATGAATGCAGTTTTATAGAAAGGTTTAAACACGGTTGGCATCCTTAATGTAAGGTTTGCAAAAGCTTATTTGGGAGCTGCTTTGTGTTTATATGGAGCAGATCTAAACATGGCACAAACAGAGTTAGACCCATTGTGTGCGTGTGTGTGTGTGAAGCCACGGACAGGCACGAATCCTTTGGGGGTTTGAAATGTGGAAAGGCAGCACAATTTCTGCCAGGGCAGCAGTGAGGGGAATGGATTTTCCGGGAGCATCAGTGTTTGGTAGCACACGTGGGACCTGTTCTGCTGAGTGCTGGTTGCCCTGTGCAGCAAGGAGGTGATCCTCAAAAGCAGGTGGTGTCCTGAATGTGGCACTGGCTGGAGGCATCCTCCAGCACAGCAGTGGTTGGAGATTAGGCACTGTGACCATAAGGGTCAGGTATCTGGAAAGGTGGAGCAGAAGGAAACTCGAGAGGAGAGGGATGTGCTTTCTGTGTTATTAGTCCAGAGTACTCTTCCAGTGCGTCAGTTAACGTTACCCTTGTGTCTGCTTTAGTTACGGTTTCTGTGTGGTTTTGCACCCAAATATTTCGGGCTGCTGTCTATAATAAACTAGATGGAGCTTGGTTTAAAAGCACACATTTTTTGTCTCTTCTAACTCAAAAGTAGAATGAGCCCTTGTACTCCTAGAGACTCGAGTATGAAAGGAACAGTAGACATTGGCTGTTAACGAGCTCCCGCACAGGGCTCCAGCAGAACTTGGTGTGAATTCAGTGCCTAAGCTGCATCAACTAAATGGTTAATTCATCTCATATCAACAGCACTGTGATTCATAATGTAAACTTGAGGAATCCTTGATGTTTCAGTCACACATTCCTCTTAATTTGGCCATGCATTCTTTTAAAGCTACAGTGTGCTAACTTAATAAAATGCAGCATGCAAATGCACAAGTTTTTGCCTTCAGGCATTTTAGCCACGGATGTTTCAATGGGTGTCTTCTTTCAAGTATATGTTCTTTCCTAAATTATTTACCCTGTAAACATGCTTTGCATTTTCAAAGAAAAATCTGGGCTTCCTCATTCACCAGATTTTGTTGAATTTAAGGTGTAATAGAGATAAAAGACTATCATCTGCTTCTTGTGAGCATGTTAGCCTTTGGGATTTTTTTGTAGCGAGCTTAGGCCCCATTTTCTTCTCCTTTGGTATTATCATTCCCTCCCCCACTTAAATTCCTTGATGCTTTGCCTAGAGCAATACCCACTGGCAGTGTCTGGCTGTGACAGTACTATAGGCTTCTCTACAGATGGGTCCTGCCAATGCCAACCATTGTTCTACAACTGTGAGCTGGCTTGACTGTCTTGGATCACTCAAAACCCCCTTTCCTCTTCCTTTTTTCTTTACTCTAAAGGGTCATCCTTGCCTGTTGACTTTGAGATCTGAAATGTGCTGAAACCCAGAACTTGTGTTCTCTGTCTTAGCTGCAGATCCCAGACTCGGATTTCAACAGGCACCACTGAGTCCTCCTTGGGACTGTCCTGCTGCTGCCAAGGAGTTCTGTCATTCTCCTCCCAGCCCAATCCTTTGGACAGTATGCAGTTAGTTTAATTTTACTTGCTCACTTGAAAGGAAAACAGTAAAACTCAGTGTTATTCTTTTTTTAAAGATATAAAATTAATCTTTAACTGTGGACTTGGATATTAAAAGTATATAATGCTTCAGCATAGGAATCTGTTGATAACATCCATCCTATTTCATGATTAATTTGTTCCTTTTAATATGATATTCTTTTGCTGCACTGTGCAGACTAATTCAGATTCCTAGAAATTGAACTTTGATATGTATTTCCTAGATTCACACCGTAAGTGAACCTTCAATTAGCAGATACAGGTGGTGGCTTGCCTCACTCTGTTTTCTTTAAAAGGATTTTAGAGACACGGACACTGAGTAAATAATCTTGCAATCAGGTGTGTACTGACAGGGTATTAAAAATAAATATTAAAAATAATGATGATTTGGGGGACTTCATGCTTCTTTTTTATTTTTCTTTAGTTTTGCTTCTCAGACAATGCAATGATTTTTTCGGTGGGCCAGAGATAGGAGGAGTTGATTTGAACACTCAGTATGTTATGTATGCCTTTGCCTAACTATGTGTTAGATTAAGCGAGTTTCACTCACAGTTAATCCTTTGTAAATTAGCATTATGGATGCCTTGGGGCCCACATCCCACAAATAAAATGGTTGTCAAGCCAGCTGCACTGTGTATTACTTAAGCCTGAATGTTTTAAGAGTTTTCATGCTTTTAATCTATTTCACTGCTGAGTTTCAATTTTGCTGAGTGTCCTTTCAGGAGTGATGAGGGCGAGTGAGTAAATATATATTCTGGTTTTCATGCATTTGCCTGGGCAAATCGTTTGTTATCAGGTGTTTGGCAGAGAATGTCACACCCCGCCACAAAAGAGAAGCTTGTAAGTTCAGGTGTTAAATTGAAGTGCAAACCAACAAGAACCAAAAGCCCTTAATTAGCTTTATTTTGTTAGCCTGCTACACTTTTTTTTTTTTTTAGGGAAAAAAAAGAGTGAGAAACATCCCTCCCTCCTCCTCATCCTTTTGGCAGAGTAAATATTGCCTGTTAAGTTTGAATTAGCTGTCATCGCGAAAGAATTAATGCTGTGGTTGAGCCTTTCTAGTGAGGAAGGGAAAAATAAACGAGACAGATCTTAGTTCAGCTTTAAGTGATAAATGAGGACAAAGCAGCCCATTCATCTCCTGCTAGGAAAGTGGACACAAACACTAAAGCAGTTTTGCGGAAGACGTGTCAGCAAATGTGATCATTTTGTAACCTGTCAGGAGGATAGAGAGCTAGTCCTTTTAGAGTGTCACAGGGGAGGGTGTCTGTCTGATGTGACAGTTTTCATCCATCCATTTACTGCTTTTCCTATAGGTGGGGGGTAAGCAAGGAGAGAGCTGGAGTTGGTTAAAACTGCATTTTTCTTTACACTTCCTGGTATAATTTATATGTATATCCACCCGAATCTAAATGAAAAACATTTACCAAGAAAAACTCCCCCCTGCTCTCTGGAGTTTCTTCTCTCTTTCACTGTGTGAAATATGTTCATTTTAACACATTACACTCCCCGTCTTCAAGTTGTACTAGGTTTGATGTTTCACAGTTTTACCTCTTCTTACCATTGTTTGGTTCTTGCAGACTTGTTTTGTTTTGTTTTGCAGAAGTATGAGAAAAAAATATATAACTGGGGGTGCTTTTATTGCACTTGGTTGTTGGGATTTTTTTTGCTATATCTCTCCAATTATGATTATAAGCTTCATGTACAAGTGTGTTTTGCAAAACTCCCTATTTATGAAGAGCCTGTGAAAATATTCTTCCTTCTCTGTGAAAATGGAATAACAAACAGTGAATTCTTACAATCCAAAATCCTCCTGTACAATGCCTCAAATTCTACTGTTTCTTGATTTAGTAATTTTAATTGACCTATTAATTTTAGGAAGAATCTGAAGTGATGTGATGATTGATTTTAGAAACAGGAATTTCTCCCAACAAATTATGGAAAAATATTAGGACTTTCTACTTCTGGCATTTTTTATTTTCACTAATCTTCATTTTTTTCGTACTGCATAGAAATGTAACATTGCCTATTACCATAAGTAAAGGTATGCTACAGAGACAAGAGAGCTTATGCTTTTACAACATAAGCTTCACAGTTTGACACTTGCTTCTTTATATCATCCTTTTCTTCAAAACTATCTTTTGTACTTTTCCCTTGGTATTTTAGTACAAGTGAGTATCTCATTGACATGTGTTTCCTTGAAATCTTGTTCCTTAATAGTAAAATCCCTTGAAAATTAATAAATTGTTTCTTTTCAGATTAAAACTACTGAAGATTTCAGAATGGTTTTAAAAAATATAATGGTATCTACTATTATAGACCACCCTGCTTGACTGAACACTATTTTTTCATTTGTTCTTAGAAGGTTAATAAATTGGAACATCATTTATTTAATTTATTCTAATATGTATATAAATGTATGCATAATTCAGAAAATTCTACTTCTTTCTTGAATACAAAAGTTGGATTTAATAGCTACATAAAGATACAGTTGGAAGCACTGGAAATTGGGAGAAGTAAAAAATAATCAAGATACACAAAATGGTAGAGGGAATACTGAATTTGTGGGCATATGTCTTTTCTCCAGTTTTTTTTGTACACCTCATTTTATAATTTTTATATCTATTCTGCTGGTTTGATTTATTGTTTTATTCACTGCAATTTTTTCTGTCTCTTCTGCTTTTTTCTAGGATCATCCAAAACCGGATTTTGATTGTTGTGCTGGCAGTCATCATCATCTTCACCACCATGATGGCTATTTATTTTTCTGTCAGGGGACGCTGATATCTTTGTTCTTCACTAAACAGCAACAAACTGCTTGTTCTGAGTAATTAAGACAAAGTGGTCACATGAATCATTCTCTTGCACTGACAGAGTCTCCCTCTCTTTTCCACTCTTCAACTCAGGTGCAAGTGGTGTAAAATATTTTGTATTATTGATGGCATAGTTGATGGCATGTGGGACTATTTTTTTCTTACATATTTGTCCTTATCTGAGTGTTTTCAGGATCTTAATATTTGTTGGAGTGAGGGCTTGTTCTGGTATAAAAAGACTTAATATGTGTTGAATTCACCCACAGACAATTAGCCTGTAAGTTGCCAGAGTTTCGTGAGGGAAGAGGGGTCTTTGCACTTTTCTTGTGCTGTGCAGGGTGTATGAATATCAAGCAGTATCTGACCTATGATTTAAAATATAAGTAAAGCAAAGCCCAAATGATGTAGAAAGTGAACCTGTCTCCTGTGACTAACTCCCAATCACGCATTATCGTAGTAGATGTAACCTGGTTAAGAACAGTAGCTAGTTTTAAAAAGAGAGCAACCTTAGGATGGTGTTTAATATATGATGTAAATCCAAAACTCAATTTAACAATTTTTTGTTTTAACTTAGGCTTTCTTTTCTGTTATTCAAAGCAATTCCACTTTCATCAAGATCATGAAAATGCATCACTTACCTAAAATGTAGTTATGGCTACAGCCCATCTGTTGAATCTCTTTTAAATCTTCCAGTGTTGATATATGTACTGATAAGCATTACACACTAGGCCCTTAATGACGACATTTAAAGATACTTGTCTATTTGTTGCTGATCGAAAAGAGATCTTAAGTAATAGTTCAGCAACAAATGTGTGATTATAGTTCATTAAACAATCTAGATTTTTAATACTGGCCTGACTATGTTGAGACTGCATGTTGGAGTATTTTGAGTGTATTAAATTCTGATGTGATATTCCCCTTTTTGAACAGAAACTGTAAAAATGTTAATTTATATATGCTTTTAGCTGATATAATATATCATAGTTTCATCTACCTGTGTGTAAATGAGCTGTTTCTCTTTTCCTATTGGCTGTGCTTCTTGACAGGTTGAGGTCATTTGGCTTATATTTAAGTTTGCAACTTCAACAAAGGTCTATCACTGCTGATGTGATAAAGTTCATATTTTTATAATAACTTTTGAATTCATTATTTGCAATCCTTTACAAATATTGCAAATGAAGAGGAATATTAAACCCTTGAACTTAAGCCATTAAATGTTTCCGAAAGA
>NW_005054300.1:1026780-1044280 GCF_000277835.1 Geospiza fortis | reverse complement strand
CATGTCCTGCCTGCATGTATTTGTCTGTACATACTCCTTTTGTTGATACTGCTTGCAGGAGTTGCAGCCAGGCGTGCCTTCCAAGGAAGCAAAAAAATACCCTGTGAGTTTACCACACCACTAGAAAACTTGCTTTTAAATAAAAAATAATATTTAATCTTCTCTTCCTAGAAGAAACAGGCTTATGTCTTTGCTCTGTCTCATTTGATGAATTTGTCTTCCTATCCCCTGCCAAGTTGGAGCCTTTGACCAAACTCAGCCAAATGTAATAAGAGAGCAGAGCTCTCAAAAATTTCTTTCGGTTTCAGGAAATCAGCAGCCAAGAGGAGAGATGTCCTCACTGGCGTCCTCACCAAGAGAGGCTGCAGTGTGACATCCACCCAAATTGGACACTACCTAGGAGGAAGAAATTATAAATGCCTCTCTCCCCAGGAAAAGCTCACATCCCATTTAGATACTAGAGAATCCAACCCTGAGGAAACAAGGCCTCATTAGTGTCATTGCTGGAGGAACTACTTAATTAAAGGACAACAGAGTTGAGAGCATTGTTATTGTAGGCCTTTGTTCCTTACACCTGGTCATTTCCATTGATGTAAAATGTCATCTTTCTGATCTGGTAGCATTTTGCACCCACTTTAGACAAGTATTCCTGGCCAGCTGAGGAGGTGCAGAGCAGGGAAGAATCAGACCTTATTACCGAGGTAATTATAGCCTCACCTACCCATCGGGCGAAGGGTGTACACCTCTATTAGCCAGGGCTCCCACAAAGAGAACAAAGGCTGGCTGGAAAGTGGGAGCCACCCAGGGAGCATCCCTGTGTCCAGCTACAGCACTCTGGGGCAGCAGACCTGCTGGGGAGGTCATGACCACAGGCTCCCTCCTTTCCTGTCTCCTGCTTGCTTTCCTGGCATTAAATCCAACTTGCCTCAGCAATACTGGGGAAGGCCATGAGATGGGGAGACTAAAACAGGGAACATCGCTGAGGAAATCAGCTCTCAGTTAAAATGCTAAAGGAGGTAGGGGGTGGCTTTCAAAGCTTGTCTCAGCAACTAGCCTAATTCTATTTTCAAAAGCCACTGTTGAGTGCTTTTGAAAATTTCATCCTAGATGCTTGGCTCAAAGACCTTAACCAAAGATTTTTTTTCTCTGCTATACGAAAGCTAAATATAAACCAACATTATTGAACAAAAACCTAACAAAACCCCTGTTGCAGGTCTCGAAAAATCTTTACTCAGAAAATCAAATTATTAGAGATCATCATCTGAAGTGTCCTTCAGTCTTGGATGCCTCTTGTTTTGTGTAAACAGTTTGTCATACGAAAAAATATATTTCTAACAGCAAACATTTGCTTTCTGTTCTTTTTGACGTTTCCTATTTGCCTTTTGTTCTCCTGCCCTCAGAAAATCAAGACCTGAATGTCTCCAGATGAGCAGCTGAAGTTGCTTTAGAACACGTGGATCAGTTTATTTTACCCATTCAAGTAGGTGCATATGTGTCTCTGCTGTTTGAACAGCATCTTAATGACTTTTCTGCTGATTGCCTCTGGACCACAGGCAAGTAATAAAGCTGGCCTGTGCCTCAGTTTACCCACCACAATTTCATTAATGCTAACCTCACGAGGTGGTGTAATGTTTAATATATAATGTGCTCTGTAATCCCTGGATTAAATGTATTATGTAAGTGAAAAGCACCCATTTGATGTGTATGTAAATGCTGCAGTATTATAGGTAGGAGGGTCATTTGGGTGCAAGTGTAATACAAGTGCTGGCAAAAGGCAAAAGGGATTCCATTGTATTGACTTATTTTTAAAGAGCTTTTTATTTACTGAAATGCTCTGGACACCCAGAAAGAGAGACATTCCTCACTAAGCAGCTCTTCTGTTTCATCTGTCTTGGAGTGCTTTGATAAATGGATTGAAACTTGTCAGCTTTTCCTGTAGTTTCTGAGACTCCCTCTGGAAACTGTGTTGAAATGTTATTATTGTAACTTCTTAGAGCACTACTTAATGAATTGTAACAGATATCCCTGCGAGTCCCGCGGATGCTGTGAGGACTGCGCTTCCTCTCCTTCTCACCGCAGGAGCAAACCAGTGCCACACAAACACGTGGCACAGAGTGCACATCACCAGCCACCACAAGCAGCTGGTCTGTCACAGGGACAGCATTTCTCACCTTCATAAGGCTTCAGCCCTGGCCATGTGTCCTGGCTGCGTGGTCAGCAGAGCTCCAGGGATGTAGGACATAGCCAGATATCACTTAAGTTAAAGATTGATTTGATCTTTTAAGAGCCTTAAGGAGGACAATGAACTAGTGTAGGGTTAGATCAGTGTTGGTTATATCCTCTACCTCTAGGATGAGATGTTTTGGCTTTCACACAGTGCCTGAGCTGTCCTGCAGCTTGGACTGGTGACTTGGGTGCTGTTGGACAGTCTGAACTCACACTACCCACAGGTGTCACCTGCCCTCAGAGCAGCTCCTTCTTTCTCAGGCAGACAATGGTTATGTGATGTTACCACATGGGCACATGAGATGGATGGAGCAGGGTGTGGTACCTCCTCTAAAGCACAGGAGTGACCCAGAAGATCTTCTTGAGGAAATCTGCAGAGACAGTGGTCAGAAGTGCCTGACAGGGACATGTCTATAGTGTGGAACCTAGAGGGAGGAAAGAAGTCAACCATCTTGGGGTCATCTTGGACTCCAGTAATGTTCTACCCTGTTGTGTCCCACAGTGGAGCAATGGCATGTAATGGTGACCTCTTTATTTTCTACCCCCAACCTATTCAAAGAAATGTTTTTCCTCCTCTGCTCTCTCTGGAGGGGTGGTGTGACCCCTGATACACTTGGTTTGGCATCTTGGTTGTGCTGGATAAGCTTAATGATCCTTGTCCTGATGCAAGGGTCGCTTGGGAGTTTAGAATTTTTTTGATGTTTTTCTTTTTTTTTTTTTTTTATTTTAATCTTTTCACTGGGTTTCATTGTCCTTGTTTTTTGTAAGAATACAAAACTGAGCTGTTGATATTCAGGTTGCCATGAGGTGTGACATGGCCAAACACACACACCCCACGGCATCACAGCTGTACCCCTTGCCCTGCATGGTTTGCCCACAGTAGACAGTGCTACCCATCTCCATCATCATTTTCTCCTGAAAAATAAGTGTGTGCCTTTCCCTTGCTTCCAAATATGAACGTGGATCATCCTGAATGAGGTCTTCAGGAAGAGAGGAGGGAAATTTTGAAGGAGGTTGTGGCCCGTGTGGTGTAGGATCAGAACTATAAGTTGACTGGTTATAGGTCACCTCCCCTCAGCAAGGCCTCAGAGGTGCCTC
Organism: Geospiza fortis; assembly: GCF_000277835.1. Classification (NCBI taxonomy): domain Eukaryota; kingdom Metazoa; phylum Chordata; class Aves; order Passeriformes; family Thraupidae; genus Geospiza; species Geospiza fortis. The sequence goes on along the minus strand of NW_005054300.1, from coordinate 1,040,956 downwards.
CATTGCCCTCAGCACTTTGAAGCCATCTTTGATTGTTCACAGCCTTTTATTTCACTTTTTATTAACATTTTACATATTAAAATTTGTGTAGGCAGCCAGAAGAGAGCAGCATCTACACAATACTTGATGCAATGGAGAGGATTAGGAATCAGTGGCTCAGTTCTTTGGGACCTGAACTGGGGGGCTGTGGGGGTGGTAAAGTGTCCTTTCTTTACACTACATTTTAAAGGCACTTCTACTTTCTTTCTGTGTGTTGTCACTAAAATACAACCTATGTCCAATACTGACTTGTGGTCTCAGCTGGTAGTTTCAAAAAATTAAATATAACCAGGGTTACCTTGGAGTTTTTGCTGAGCTGTTCACATTTGCTTTTAAAGCTTCTTCCCTCTTCTCAACCAGACCAAACCTCTAAGTTCCCATACCTAGATACAGTGACACCAAAGTAAGAAATTATTTTCAAAATAACAACTAGTGAATTGGGATTTTTCAGCCACCCTTGTGTGAAATTCCTTCTGTATTTTTATTCACAAAAGGAATGCTCTGGGAAGCATACATGCTAAAGTTGCCTCTGTTTATTCCTTCTAAAGTGAAATTATCCATGTCCTCTTTTCCCCCGTGAGATCCTGGAGGAAACTGTCTGCACACACACGTTGACACATCTTTGGTGCATTCCACACGAGCCAGTGAAATTACACCAGAAATATGAATTTAGCCCACACAGTGTGTGCACGCTGTGCTGTCCATACAGGACATACAGAGACACACCCTGGCAAACCCTCCCATTTAAATTTCAGAATAAGATATTCAAGACAATGTGTTTCCCTTCCTGACTGTGTTCTGTACACTTTTCTCAAAAAAAAAAAGGGCATTCTATGAATTGTACCACTTTCCAAAAATATTTGACGTGGGTTTAGTTGTTTTGAATATTGAGGTTTTTGAAATCTCAGTAATTGTCATGATTGCTGTGTGTAATAGAAATTAGAAGGAAGTCTGTGTTTTGGCTTTGAAGCCACCTACTTCTAAGAGTGCATTTTTTTAAGTCTTCTTTTTAAGGTGCTTCTTTGTGCCCCAGCTAAACTTTCCCCAGATTACGTGTTAGCTATCATAGCTGTTCTATAGTTAGATTTTAATCAGCCTCCATACACAGTAATGTTAAACACTGAAAGAGCTACTAATTAATCGCCTTTCTGTATGTAACAGAGAGATAAATATCCATCCCAGAGGAATTGTAATTTCATGGTTTCTAATGATGGTTAGATTACATTATCTGGATCACTTAGGCTGTGGGTGTCATAAAAAATGCTCAAAGTCATTTATATTCAGTTTAATTTTTTTTTTAACTTTGTAAGCCTGAGAAAATAATGTGATGTTAGCAAGTCTGTTTCATATTTTAGTTAAATATACCTTTGTTGCACTGACTGAATGGATTCAGATGACAGTGACAAACTCAGTTCTTTTCTATTTAACATGCACCTTCTGCAATCAAATTAACAATGTACAAATCTTCATTGGGCTGCTGCAGAAGAGTCTGTTGAATTCCTCAGCGTTGTTGAGCTTTGGCGAAAGCGTTTCCTTTTGGATGTCCATTAGGAATGAGTGTTTTCTGCTAATTCTTGTATGTTCTGTAAAGTCTCAGTTGTCTGTCTTGAACCAGGAATTAACTGGACTTTTGGGTTGTATCAGGCTGTGGTTCAAATAAAATAATAAAATCCAAGAGCAGTGTGAAGCTCTCATTTTCCCCTTCCCACTTCTAAGTGATTGGAATCCATGCACGACTTGGGCTCCTGGAGATCTGCATCCACGTCACACTTAAATTTGGTAGCCACAAGAATATTAAAAAAAAAATCCTACTCCATGTGTACATTGTAATAGCTAATAGTTGCATATTTTGAAATTCTGCTCATTCATATTTAAAAGGCTGAGTCTTCTTTGAACTGCTGTGTTGGAGGGGGAAGTTAATTGTTTCTGAATGAGGATGATACTCCCTTTCCATATCAATTATGTGTGCTGCTGCGAATTATCAATAATCCTCACTCCCAAACTCTGCCGGCCGCGGTTCCGCACCAGGCACGGGCGCTCGCGCAAAGCCGCCGGGGCTCCGGGGCTGCAGCCCCTCCCTGCATCCACTGGGAGCCACGCGTGGGAGGGAACCCCAGAGGAGCAAGGTGAGAGGAAGAAATGCACTATTTCCAAGAGAGAGTTTGTCACCAGTTAGCTAAAATTGCTTCTGAAGTTTTGCTGGCAACTGTTTTACATGTCTGACTTGGTGACGAAGGAGCTGTACTGTCTTAATAGAGAACTCCAGAACTTCAGAAGGGCTTCTCCTTGTTTGAATGCACAGCACAATGAATTTGTACCCACAGAGCATTCACCACTTACATTTCAAAACCTACAGCACACTAAACGTGAAACTTTTGTTCAAATTTCAAGGATTTTGACAGCCCAAGTGAATAGACACTGCCTATTGATTTTTCCCTTACAATGACTCTTGGATAACCTATTTTCTCATTTATTTTTAACGACAGCTCATGAGATTTTACAGCAATTCTGCCCAACCTCCTAATATCAAAATCCCTCCTTGACCCTGAAAATTGTAATTCTGCTATAGATCACAGCTGCTGAATATTACCTTTTACTAAGCTGGTTAAATAAAATATGTCCAAATCACTAGATCCCACAGGCCATGACTGCAATTCTAATTATACAGGGTCTGTATTTCTGCTCTACAGTACAGAAAAGCACAGCTTTCTCTGAGTCCACACCAAAGTCTGGGAATCCAGAATATTGGTTCTAGTTTTGAATTTAAAAAAAAAAGGAAAAGTTACACTGCTCTTCAATGATTTTCCTGTAAAACTTTTACAAGGGAACCAAACCCTTTTGATGTGTTCCATACAATAAAATGCTGTGTAAGTCTGGAGGACAGAAGCATGTGGCGAGAATTTTCTTGTGTCTGGGGGATGGGTGTATTTGATGTGTACCCATTTCAAAATCAAAAAAAAAAGTCTCACACTACTCTTAGGCTGCATATTCTGCACAATGGCTCAGGAAACCAGTGTAAGGAAACTAATTCTGGCCATTAAACATATTCTTTCCCCTCCCACTGCTTATTCAAAGAGTGATCACATGCTCCCTGCTGCAAGTTACACCTTTATAGAATTTAGATATGGAAGAAAACTATTAGATTAGCCCTTCCACCTACTGATGTGGGATTGTTCCCTGGAGAACCTTATTCATTAGTGCATCACTGACTAACCTTCTGGGCACACTGTGCCAAGAACATCTTGGTTTTGTTCTGCTTTTTCCTCTTGTCCTTTCCTCCTGGTGCTGAGGACTGAGGGGATAGTTTGGTGAGGAGTGTGGTGGAGAAGGTGGGGTTCTTGTTTCATAGTAAGGATGTTGGTTTGGATGCTTGAGTATGTACATATTTCTGTGGATGATAAGTTTATATACTTTTTAAATTAGTATCGAAGTGCAGAAGATCAGAATAGGGGGTGATCTTATTCAACATAATTCACTGTAAGATCTTCTGGAGCCCAGTGGTCTACAGCAAATTACCTTCATGGCTTGCCCTGATTCTGCAGTGTCCTCAGATGTAGCTTCCATTTTACTTTCTGCTTTCACTCTTCTGCGAGCAGATGGAGCCAAACTTTTAATTGCTTCTCTGCCAGGGAAGGCAGCTTGGCATTTCACTGCTTTTCCAGGAGAGGAGGTTTTTATTTCAGTTGTTCTTTGGTCTGATCCTATAAAACTCTGAGCTTTCAGGGCAGCTGTGGGTGCTTGGCATGTCTCACAGTAGTGTCTGGTATCAGGGCACTGTCAGCTGAGTTTCCTATTGCAAACTTTTCCTCTCAGAGCTTCACTTGTACCTTCTGTCCTAGTAACTTTTCGTAGCAATTTCCCTATCCAGAAATTGAAGACCTCAGCACCAGCCCCTTCTCTGGGGTCAGCCACTCGTGTTTTTATAGCCCAGTTCAAACCCACTATTGAAGCACCTTCAGTCTGTCACTTTAGATGAGTTTATTTGTTCCTGTCACGTGGCAGCTGCCACCTCTCCCGCTTTCTGGGCTCCTGTGGGTATTACCTCTACACCACACTGCAGCTGTGCCTTTTCTCCTTGGGCCATCCACACCCAGGCCTCTGCAAGGCTTCCAGAGGTGAAACCCAGATCCAAAGAGGTCTGCACACAATCGGACATCTGCTGACCACAACAGGGACCATCGGGAGGCCAGCAGAGCACAGACCAGGGACAGGGAGCCAACACCACACAGGATTTGCTGCATCCTTCGGGGATGCACTCCTGCTTTGTCTGAGGACCTGGTCCTTGGACATTCTCTTCATTGATGAATTCTGGAAAAAGTGAGGGAAAGGGAGGGGAGCAAAGTGGACCACTGCCATTCTGCAGTTTCAAAGTTCTGGTTTCCACCTTCGGACTATAATAAATGGCTGCTGAGTTACTTGACATGGAGCTAAAGACTGTAGGGTGAATTTTCAGAGCAACGCACAGGAAATTATATGCACAATTACTGTTGTTAACAGAGCCTGGGCATGTAACTCCCTGCACAGCAGGCTGGAAATCTTCCCCATGCATGTTTAATGGGGTTTGGGTTGCTACATTCCTGGGGCTGTGTCCCTTTTCTAATGCCTACTGTCCTGAATGAAACAAAGGAAGTACTGAATGTAAAAGAGATTTTATTTTGCTGTTAAAAATAATATTTCCTTTATCTACAGTTTTCCTCCAATGCCAAAGCATTTCTTGCCTCAGTCAGTGATCCCTTAACCTTTCTGTTCTGTGAGAAAAAAAAATCACATATTTATTTATTTATATCTTCTTCTTCTTCGAAATGTGCTCCACATAATGTGCTCCTCAATGTTCATACAAATGAGTTCATGTTCATGCAGGCAGCACAGTTATTCTAGTGATGGATGTTGTTAAAATAAGTGTAGGTCAAAACACAGAAAATATCTGACTAAATCTTAATTTGTAAATGCTCCTGAGTAAATAAAATATTTGCACATCTTCATAGAAAAATTAATTTTATGTGCCATTTCCCTAATCAGGTATGTATTTCAAGTGCCTCCCTGCTCAGGGGGTTATTAACGTGGTATTTAAACTTCAGTAGATTGTAAACTAGGAAAAGTCTATAAATTTGGGATGGTCTTGTTCTTCCATGCTGTTTATTTAGCTTTATGGACCATGATTGTTTTCTTCTTTCCTGTGAAGAAGGTTGTCATCTTCTGCACCTAGATCAATCCAAACGGACTTTAATTAACTTCAATAAAAATTAAATTACTCCTCTAAACTAACAGTTTGCAGCTACGAGGAGATTATATTTGCAGCTGTGCCCTCTCATTGGTTGAAATATTCTTCCACCACCCTGGGCTCAACTCTCCAGCTTTCTACAGAGTCTGAGGGCAGAAAGGTGCTGTAAAGAGAGACTAGAAATACCAAAGTAAAAACACACATTTTAAAAAAAAATATATATATATGTAAAAAATACATCAAATGCATAGCCAAGTTTCTGAAAGGTTTCAATCATTCTAAAATTGCACATGATTGCTTTTAGACTCCCCAAAATGCTTTCATCTAAGAGCAGAAAAAAGTGTAGTTTTGAAAGCATTGTTGGGGCATGTCTAATAGATTTGTCTAACTCTCTCTGTCTTGATACACACAACACAGTTGATTGTATTCTCCTTAGCAGAGATCTTGAAACTGTAAATAAATTTTTGAAGTAAATAGTCATGATAATTGCTTAATGAAGTATCACACACCAGCAGTTTTGAATACAAAAAAAAGTTCAAAACTACTGTGTGGTGTCTCTTTTTACTGGAAATGAGCTTTTACTTTTAAACTTCTGTTATATTTGGAGAGAAGCAATCCCACCGAAAATGATACCACTACTAATAAGGAACATATTATCTTTCATGTGGGTATTTTTTTTCATGTTTAAGGTTTCTTTGTTATTATCTCAGTAGCAAGACTCTCCACAGTCTTAGGCAGAAAATCAAAATATGCCTTAAAGCAATAATCTTTTAATAAGTATCAAATGTCTTTCAATGAGATAAAAGAATTCTCTAGCATGCTTATACACACATACCCACACACACACACACACTTACTTCACTATTCATCTTATTTTACACCTTTTCAACAGTATTTTTGGGATTTTTTTTAACCAAGACTAAACCCTTCTAACAAACCTTAGATAATTAAATTTCTAAATGTAACTAAATATTTTGTTAAAATTGTTTTCTCCAGTTGCTGGGCCTCCTTGTCCTGAGGGCTTTGGGAGATGCAGCCATCTCCTGTGGCCTCAGGTATTTCCACTGGCCCAAACAAGGATGTTACTCCAAACTTCTTTAAGACCCCAACCTGAGGAATTAGGTGTTTTTGCACTGATTTTTCAGGAGTCCAGGATTCACACAGCCAAAATCAGGGGAGATGCTGGGAGCCTGCATAACTCTGCTAATGGACACAAAGGGACAATGGGCCTCATCACCCAGGCCCAGACTTGTCCCGCACACCTTTAGTCCTTATCCCAGGAAATGCAGCTGGAAGGTGAGTGAACTGAGGTGTCTTCTCAAGGCAGCAAGGATACATGGGCAAGATTCCCAAAATTAGGCTAGGGACCTGCTCTGACAGTGTCCTGCCAAGGAGGACAGGGTTAATCTGCAGGGGGAAGTGGGAGAGGTCTGGATGCCACTGATGAGAAGCACAGGTTCCTTTGCTAATCAGGGGAAAGAATATTGCATACTCTTACCTCTTATCCAGCCTTAGAGTTTGACATATCTGTTTAGAGAAGAATATTTGTATTTTTATATTTCTATTTGTATTTATATTTACCTGTGTCTGAGGTCAGATTGCAGTGCAGACTCATTGCTCCCACTGCTTCCCTGTGGCTGTGGCGTGTGGAGAGCAATGCTCAGTGAGTGCTTTGTATTCAGTCTCTCCTCCTCGAACTAAGAACCGGGATTATTTTCACTCAACTTTCTCTCAAAGTAAGCATGAAGGAGAGGAGATGCTGCCCTGCAGGGTGCAGGCATTCTGTATTCTCCAGTAACTTAAACAGGCCCTTGACTGAAATGGAAGAAGTTGGGGGTTTTGTAAAATGGCGGCTCTTGCCCCTCAGCCTCGGTGACAGCAAGCTGCAAGTTGCCTACATGCCACAGGTTAAGTTGTCAAAGTTGTTCTCTTCCCTAATGCTTCTTATGACAAATACTCCTAATTGCTTCTTCCTTTCATACTTTTCCATGCCTCCTGGCTAAGACATCCGTCTGTAGCCTTCACGGTTCGTCTTTCAAAGCTCGGCCTCAGTTGTGTCTATCTGTGTTTTCTGTCTCTTTCTAGCTGGAGCCTCCCCTCCCTGTCTCCCCATCCCTCAGTGCCTGCAGAGCAGCGTGCGGGCACCTGCCAGCTGCTGCAGAGACCGAGCTCTTCCCACTTCCCACCTTGCCGCAGCTGAGCGCGGTGTCGGCCTGCGCTGTCTACACCTCGTGCATAAAGATGCACAACTTCCCGCTCTCTGAGTAACCCACAGCACGCCTGCCACGTTGAAATGCCATCACCAGCCACTGATGGAAAGTACAGCGAAAGGAAAAAACAAAATGAAACCAAACGTGGTTTGTCTCTTTCATGGAGGTGAGTTCAAATTTTGTAGCTCCTGAGCCAGACCTCCCTAATGTGTACGGTGGTGCTAATTTGAGTTGCGAACTCATGATTACTTATTTAAGAAATCTACATACCAGTGTTGCAAGAAGGATACTTTGAAAGCCTTTTAAGTATCTTTCTCATTAATTTACTTAATCCTCTGATCTTGCCTTCTTTTAAGTTGTTTATTTTTAAAAGAAAGACAAAAGTGAGCTGGAAAGCTTTGTTACTAAAAGAGAAGTTTTTAAATCTATATGGGATACAAAGTAATTAAGAGAATATAAATATAGGTGCAAACAGTACACAAACACATGGATTGGGTGTGCTAGGAGGGCTTCCTCCACTGGCTTTAAAGGGAAGCAGCGGTCAGGGTAGCAGAGTACAGATAGCAGACCTCTGTCTCAGCCAAAGCAAAACTTTGCTTTCTAATGTTTATTGTCTTTCTTTTTAAAAATGCTACAAGACACGACAATAAAAGGGTTTTTGTAGGATAGAAGGTGAAACCTAATTCTGTATCTGATGAGAAGTTCAAAATTTTCACAGTATTTTTCATTCTGAGCAGTTTTATGGCCATTTTCAAAAGTGCCCTGACAGCTCAGATTCCTGCACTTCAGGGTGCTCTGCTTGGGATGTGTAAGGAGATTTCTTTTTCAGAAAGCAAGTTGCTCAGCCATCTCTGCAAAGCAGGTCCCTCCACTGCGCTCAACACCCAAAAATAAACCACCCAAATCCATTCTTTTCTTGTAAAGATTTTACTCAGCTAACTGGGACAGGGCAGGCCTGAATTTTGGATGAAAGAAAACTTAGATGAGCAGGGAAGCTGTTCCCCAAGGACTATATCCTCAGTGATACTATGAGCCAGCAACCCCCGTAGCTTTCAGCATCTCTCATGATCAGACTGGATGTCTTTTGCCCGAGGCTGAAAATCTCTTCCTCTCTAAAACCAAAGAGATGTTGGCTGTGAGTTATGATTAGTAATAGAGTCCATTTGTGGTGAGGTGGGGGGAAGGGGAGAGGATGGACCCAGAATCATAAGACTTTATGTGCTCGGCTTATTTCCAAACAACCACAGACAACTGCCCTGCTCTGGGTAGTTCACTGATTGAGGACAAAACCAAGGAGAAAGCACAGGCAGAACAAACAAACAAATTATATGTAGTAGTTTGCACTCTTTATAAGTGGCATAATTGAAGTACAGCATGTTGAAGAACAAACTCAGGGAGTTACACTGACTAAAAGGCCTCCTGGAAGAAAGATCAGAATTGCTGGGTTGTCAGGAAAACAACCCCGAGCAAGCACATTGGCAAAACAAAGCGGGAAGATATCCAAATGCCTGCTCACAGCATCAGCACCCAACTACTCTCACTCACTGAGGAAGAGGATGGGAGCAGGGTGGTGCTGACAAGGGTGTCAGATACTCCTCTGAGATCAACTCTCACCCACATGTCTGGGTGAGCTGCTGAATGAAAATGTTCCAAATTTGGAGGCCCCAAGAGGGGGTAGGTTTTGCTTGGCCAGGCTCTAATTGCATCTTTGCATTACTATGCAATTAATTGCTGCCGTGGTCTGCTTGAGAAGAGGGAGTGTGCCAGCTCCATTCCTGGGCAGCCCCGGAGGCTGGAGGAGCTCATGGCTCTCGCTCCAGGGGGTGACCTACTCGGATGGCTCTGTGGCTCTGCTGCCAGCCCTGCTGGCAATACCAGTCTTCCCAGGGTGATGTGCCTTCCTCCTGCGTTGTGGTTCTCTTAGCAGGCATTAAAAGTTTCAGAAATTGCATAGAAAATGTAGGGCAGGGAGAACACATAGATTTTCACTGATTTTGTGTTTCTTAGCAAAGAGGTGACAGCAATAAAAATGCGAGCACAGTTTTCCCTAGCATTTTGTATAACTGTTTTCAGTGCATACCTCAAAAGGAGGCAGTGTCTTGCAGAAAATACAAATAATTCCCCTACAGAAGGGAAAAGAAGAATAATTTTGCTCTTGCTTTACAGATCACTATAGTTCTGACACCAAGAATTTAAAAGAAAAATAGCACAAATTCCTGAAAGCAAGGAAAAGCAGTGTTTAACCCCCGAATTGGGATGCGCTCCTCATTTCTAACGTCTCTCACTAAATTCTTTCCTGTAGAAGAGAGATGAGAAGGATGATGGCATATTTATAACTCCCAATGTCTGATTGCTAGTGTTGGCTTCAGTGACCAAATGGTATCATGGAGATCTGGGGCACAAAGAGTGGGTGCAGAAGAAGGAGGCAGAAGAGAAGCTTCCCATGAACCCCAACACTGAATAGTCTGTCCTTTGCTCGCCATGTTTAACTTTGGCAGCAGCACCAAGGATTTTTTCCTGAGGTTTCAGGTGTAGTCTGGCTCCTGGATTCCTGCAGGAGATTCCTTTTATTCCTGGCCATCCTCCCAGTCTCCTGGGGAGCCACTGCAGCACACGACAGTTTTTCCGAAGCCTGACAGCCCTTGGCCAGCCCAGAGGAGCAAGCAGTCTTTGCCAGGGCACATCTGGGTAAAAACTAAGAGGGTAAGCCTGGTTTATATGTCTGTGCTTCATCTGGAAACCCTACTAAGGGCAAAAGGAGCTCAAGGTTCCTGTGCCTTGGAGCTCCTCTGTCCTGGGCATCTGGCAGCTAGTGCCACTTTGTGTTGTAGGCAAGTGGTCTATGAATCACAGAATCATGTAATCATTTAGGTTGGAAAAGACCTTTAGGATCATTGAGTCCAACCATGAAGAGGTGTGGCCTGATTCCAGTAGTTAATTTCTTCCTCTGTTTAGCAGAACCCACTTTGGGTTTATGGACAGTAAGGAGGTACAGGAGGACAGGCAGATGGGTGGGGCACATGTCAGGTTCTGCCTTTGTGGATTTCAGTATTTATTTTATTTTAAATATAGACATTTGCATAAATATAAGGCTATGCTGAAAAAAACTCTGTAGTGTCACCTCTGTGTATATGACTAGACACACAAAAAAACAAGGTCCCCTGGTTACACTGGGTGGAACCAGCTGGCACTTAATCCCCTTATGTGAACCTAAAAATACTCATAGGTCAGGGCTATGAAAGAAAAGAACCTTTTTCCCAGTCAAGTCTTTTTGTCAAGAAGTAGAGGAAAATGTTTTATTTATTCTAGTGGTTGAATTGCTGCACAGAGAAAGTCCCCATGGTGAAGCATTTTCATGATTTTTCCAGGCAGAGGCACCAAGAGGCTGCAGTTCAGTCTTTGGGAAGATGCTGGCAGCAGTGGGCTTTTAGTAGGGATTTATACCACCTAGAACAAGTAAACTAAGTCCTGCAAGCTGAGCATCTTAGCCAGTTATCACCCACACCTAACTGAAGTAGCCGAAGTTCTTGTTATAGCTTGGCAAAGTTATCTCAAGTTTGAAATCATGAGGAAAAGTGTGTCTGATCTATTTTAACCATTTTCTTTGGGGACCCTTTGGTTAGCTATTTCTACTGCTGTATTTTCATGCAGCTGCATAAATGAGCCAGGCACGTGTTTAAGTTAGATCCATTTATCCATCTTGTAATATCTAAGTACCCCATGTAGATGATGAACAGACTGGGCTGGCCTGTTGTTCTGCTTCATCACCCCTTTTGGAGCACAACCTGTGCAAGGGATATGAGGTGAGGTGGAGTCAGTTTTGCCAGGGAAAGGATTATATTAGGGTTTGCTCTATGGAAAAGAAAGAAGGAGAATTCGGGAAGGGACTGGATGTTCTCCCCACCCTTCCGCACCCCACTGGCTGCTGGTGGGCTTTGTGCCTCCTTCCATACCACATGTGACTCAGCTCCAGCAAACTCCAGAAGCTGGAGTCCTTTCACCAATGTGATCCTTTCTCTTTTGTACCTTCTCCAGAAGACACACACACATCCCAGCCAGTGACTGTGTCTCCAGAAGGGCTGAGCTGGGCACCTCTCCAGAGACAAGGCCAAGTTATGCTTGGGACAGAAGGCAATAAAGGCCAAATAGTGTTTACCTTATGTTTCTCATTCACAGCCTGCCTTAAATCATTTGTAACAAGGCCAGGGGGGGAAGGGGGATGACACTGGGATTGTGTGCAGTCCGAATGCCAAGAAGTGCTTTTGCCTTCCCTGGAGATGAGCTCTGTGGAGCCTTGCAGGGTGTGATTTCTTATTTGGTAATGTGAACACAAGGAGCAGAAGCACAAGCAATGAGCACAGCAATAGCATTAGATCAGAGGATTTGGACTTTGCTGTACTCCCACACCCAAGTCAGTCACAAAAATACGCAAGCGTACATTTGCAGATGTGCATGTGCTCACAAAGGCTGTTCTGGTTGAAAAAAAAAGGGGAGAAATTACTGTTTTTATCAAATAATACACTTTTCAGGAAATCTGAACTTTGCTGTGAGCACCAGGGCCACCAGATGAAAATTTCTGTTGGAGCCTGTGTGAGGTCTCTGCTTTGGACTCTCTTTTATTGCAGTGGTGAAATGAAAGTAGGTGCCCCACTCGCAAGCAGGGCATCAAAGTACACCACTTGCATAAGGAGTTGTTCAAAAATAACCCGCAGGCTAAGATCCAGACCATTACTTTGCACAACTAGATTTTCCCACTGTGCCTTGACTCTTTTGTACAAGTGTGCATGACAGTATCAAGCAGAATAAACAGCTGCCACCCTCTCTGCCATACTTCTGAACCAGTTGTTCTAAAGGTTAATATGCATAAACCCTAAAAACAGATCGAAAATTTAGCATAAAAAGCAAAATGGAATCACCTTCAGGAACTTGCCAGTTTGACCATTTAGGAGTCTGGATGGGTATTGATTTGAGGTGAATATTCTAAAGTTTGCATTACCCTTTGAAAAGTGCTAATGTAGTTCTTGTCACTTTAAATTAACTTTAGATGAGAGGGACTGACAGAAACATGAAGATGTGTGAACTATATTTGACTGATATTCTGTCAAATATTGCATGGGGTTATGATCCACAACTTTTCCCATCTGCTGCTCAAACCTGAATCCTTGAATGCACAATGGATTAATTACCATATTTTGTTCTGATTTCACTTAGTAGTATAAAAGACTGTGAATGTTAAATGTACCCTTACCTGCCTTCTTTTTCTGAGGGTAAGGTATAGAGGAGGGAAGACAGTGTGTTCTTTAGCGATTTTTTTACACCCACACAGAATGATTCCTAAGTGCATATCTCCTCAAATAATTAGATTCCCAGAAGTTAACCAGAGGAGCACAGCATTCAGAATTTCATTCACTCCTTTCCTTGTGAGACTTTCTTCCCCCTCAGTAATAAAAGCACCGAGTGCTGATGTAGCAGATTCAATCCCTGTGCTTTACAAGCAGCAGTATAATTACACCGGCTCTGCCATTTGGAATCCTCGCAGAAGGATACGGCGTGGAGCACCGGAGGTAAGCGCTTTCCACTGATGTTGTGTTTCCTAGAAGGCCTGACATTGATTCCCCAGTGCCACCTGCACATCCCAACAACTCAGACTGACACTCAGTAGCCAGCCTGCCCCTTTCTGCAGCTGGACACCAGAAAGCTGGATGTCTTAAATTAAAGGCCCCTTTGAAAATAAGAGCTGTATTAACTTGGTCCAAATTCCCCAGTGTTTCAGCAAAAAACCACAAGATTTAGTAAAAACTCTTTTTTTCTCCTAACCTCCTCCTTTCCCATCAGTACTATTTGGATCAGTTGAGTTATTTTGGCTTTCAACTGAAGGAATAATGTCCACTTTTGTTGATGTACTGAATAAGGAAACTCTGGTAATAGCTAGTTCCCTCATTTTACAGAGTCCTTAACACATATACCTCTTGAGTATTTTTTCTTTAGGAGGACACTGTGCATTGCAGCTACATCCTGGGTTATACTCAGGCACTGCACTGCTTAAAAGATAGAAACCATTTTTGTGTGTGTCGGGTTGACTCTAACATGCCTGTGTCAGTGAGAGAGTGTGGTTATCCAGAAATAAGAAAACTCAGTGATGGTGTGAAAGGCAGATTGAATGTATGAGGTCAGAGAGACTTGTAAAATGGAGAAACAAACTCGTTTTTTATTACAGTGAAGTCCCTTCTGGAAGAACTTAATAATATTACACTTGGGAGTAATTGTGAACCCAGTTCTGTCTTTTATATGTTTTGTCAGGTCTGGGAGATTTAAGAATAACATTGCCCTTCTCCAGTACTAGAATATTACATAGATTCCTCAGATATATCCATAGCCAATCCTCTGTACCTTTTTATTTTCCAATACTTTTTAAATGTCATTATTCTTTCTTCATTCCTTTTCTTATGAAATCTCCAAGCCTTGCTTTGGGTACTCTTTCCTCCAAGTTTCTTTCTGTGATTACCAAAGGTGGGGCTCAGCAAGGGAAGGTTCTACGTAGGAAATACTTCTGTTTTGTTTGGAAGAAGTTCTGCTATGAAGGTGCATGCTTGTCCTTCATGTTAGTTAGCTTTAATCCTGAGGGGTTGAGGATGATATTATGTGAACCCAAGCAGGGGAAAAAAGGAGATGAGATACTCTTGGAATATATTAATAGGTTCTCATG
>NW_005054300.1:1009891-1026755 GCF_000277835.1 Geospiza fortis | reverse complement strand
CATTAGCAAGTGTGTAAATGCCAACCAATATTGTCAAGCCCAGAGCTTGTATCTACAGGACAGCTAAAGGACTCAATAACCTTTCAAACTGTGCCAGGAAGCACTTGGCTGATGGTTCCACCCAACACCAGCAAATGCTCAGGTGCTTCTGTTAAGTCAATCCCACTGAAAGCTGATGCCTTAAACTCTACTGGAGGGTCAAAGGAGAAACCTTCTGTTTTAGTGCCACTTTTCAACTTCTCTTCATCTAGCAAGCATCTGGCCCAGTTTAATAATCTTTGTTCTGAGTGGTGTAAGGTCATTAACAAAACCTTAATGGGGACAAGGGTTGCAGCATTGGACCTCTATTTGGAGAATCTATTCCAAAAGGAAAAGGTATGATGTTTCTTGCAAGTGACATAAAGATTAATGAGGGATAGACTAATGCCCTTGCTCCAAAGTCACCAAAAATAGAAGGTTCTGTTTAAACTTTTCAAAATGAATTACAGTCAGGTGCTGACTATCAAGAAACAAAATGAAATCTGAGTTGAAGAGTCTGGAGTAATTCTCTGGGTCTTTCCCCAGGCCTATCACTCTTTTCTATGGATATGAATATTAAGGGGTAACAAAGTCTGCAAATCTACATGTCCTGAGCTTGTGAGAAAGGCTGGGGACTCAAAAAAACCACTTGGGAACTGCAAACATTGTTGGATATTTACAAAATACTGGTATTTCAATCTGATTAATGGATGTAAAAGAGGAAAACTTTTCCAATTTTTACACCTTTTTTGGAGAGTCCAGATTTAAATCTAGGAGCTGGTAGAAAAAAGGATGAAAATATCTTTATGCATATGATGAAGGCTAATTATTGGAAGTTACAAATATTTTTATTTTAGTAAGGCAGTTAGGGTTCCACTTGAGTTGTTTCGGCAAGATAAGTTAATATTCACATGTTTATATTGCAAAAATACAGATTATGTTTGTGTGGGTGCTACAAATATATTGTGGAAATGGGTCAGGACAGTTTCAGAAATGTATTGTGGAACAAGTCAGAGGCAGGTGAGAATGGAAACCAAGTAATGATCCATTGCTGCTATGTATTTTTGAAAGAAACCACCAAAGCGCTGTACACCAGCTCTTTCCTGTGTTCCAGAGTATGTTCTACAGGCCTTTTTTTAAACTTTATTTTTAAACTAATTTTATAGTGTTCATAAATGTAAAAAACCCTGGTGTTATTCACCATATAGACTGCCAGCAAATTTTAAGTGACTGGATCTCTTCTTTAAGGTGGAGTTAACATATATCTGCCAAGTGATATGGTCAAGTTCTGTACTGTTTGCAAAATGCATTTTCAGCTGTCCTTAAATTGCAAAATATTTTGTTAGTGTCATATTTTCAAATGAACAATTGCTTTCCTTAAACAAAAAGACAAAAAGCCAATGTTTTTGAATACCATTTTCAAAATACAAGTTATCATGGGAAACAAAAAGTTACTCTCACTTCAGTAAACTCTTAGGCAGAAACCAATGACCCTGCCAGCTCAAGACCACGCAAGCAAGTTTATGCACAGAGAGCAAAACCAATAAATGCTCCCACAAATGACTTTGGAGAGAATTCTGAACATTTCTTTCCTTCCCTTTCCCTCTTTCCTCACCAAAGCAGTGTGCATCCTGACAAAAGAGAAACCACAGAATGTGCAGAATGTCAACAAGATCCTGGAATCTGATTCCCACTAGTTTTATTGGGCTTGGAGTTGGGTACTTGCTGCCCAGAAGAACAGACAATAGGTTCATTCCTTCTCCTGAAGAAGTACAAAATGAGGCATTTCCTCCACATGTTCCCCTGGCCCAACACAAGACATTCAGAGCGTGTGGAGCTCCGGACTTGCTGCTCACCTACAGCAGTGCTCACACCAACCCGCTGTGTGCTGGCTACACCCACTGCATGCTCATTTAAACTTCACAGTAATGTGAACATTCATTAAACCAACTGTGGACAGGTGTTTTTTTGCATTGGAAACATGTGAAAACATGTGTTTTCTATGTTGTTTTTAATACGAAGGCTTGTGTCCAACAACCTAATTATTTTTATTCAAGTATTACATCACTCTCGCTAGCACAAGCAGAGTGCCAGCACCTGCTCTTTCCTACACTCTCTTATATTTTCTGTGTCCTCACCTCTCTTCCAAAACAAAGGGGGATGATTCTCACCATGAAGGAATTTACTGAATGGTCTCCATCTGTGCCACAGCAGAGACACAAGCCAGTGTAATCAGTTCTTTGGCTACTGATGTTGACTGAAGTAACTCATGCTTCTGTACTCAAAGTATTCATTTTAATCCCCTAAAGACCGCCAAGAAGGAGTTGCGTATGAGCAATCACAGACATTTTGATACCTTTCAACAGGACCTTCTCCAGATGACCTAACAGTCTCTCCTCTTTTAAAAAATCTGTGATGTTAGAAATGCTGAGTTTTGTCAACATTTTGTGGAGAGAAAAATCTTAGAGGTAAAAAAAAGAACTATGTGAAGGACTACACATGCAAACTGAACTATAACTTGTAGAAAGACCCACCCAATTTCAGCTACCATCCTTGATTTCCTGATTCGTCTTTCCACTGTGATTTTTTTCCCTCTATTCAATCTAAAATCTCACCACTTGTTTAGGATATCTCTTTATAGGGTCAAATAAATAAGTTGAATTTAATCTGGACTGCTCTCTCTTAAAATCCTGCATTCAAGTTATCATGGTTGGCACCTTCTGCAAAACTTTGAGATAGTCTTCTACCAACAAATTTGCTGGTTGACGCTCTTCTCATCTGACTACAAGATCCCTTTCTCTGCTCTAACTCTATATCTCATTCTGAATGGTGCTCATTTTTCATCACTTGGATCTCATCAATCTTCCTTTTGCCTTCCTCCACTATCTTAGCTATTGTAGCAAGCATCAACAGTTTGCTTCTTCTTTCAGTGCCCTTCAAGGTTTCTTCCCCCTCCATCCATTTCCCATTGTTCATTTCCTCAAAAGCAGCTCTTGTTCCAGTTGGTCTGAGATGTCCATGTCCATAGCTGTCCTTTCATGCTGGTTATCTTTTCATCCACATTTCTTGAGAAGCATTCTGCGCACATTTGCAGTTGCTGACTTGTTCACTTTTCAAAATTTCCCTCAGTTCTCCTTTGTCTGGATGACCACTGAAAATTTAACTGCACTTTGACTGTCCTGTTGGCAGCGTGCACTTCCACATTTCTCTGTATCTATCTCTTGACTCTGAACTTAAAACCCTTCCCTTTATTTTTATTCTGCTTGTGCAGAGCCTTTCGCTGTGAGTTCCTAGTCCATGACTCCTAGAGGATATGTCAATGCACTCAAGTATGAGGGAACATGAATACTGCAATGAAGCCAAAACTCTTGGAAATCTTTGTGGCTCAGGGTGTACAGAGTCTGAACCTAGCTCCAGCCACAAATTTTGCACTTGGCCGGCAACTCTGTGTAAAACTCATATTGGAACATCCTTGAAATTAAGGGGTGGTGTTGGAATCTGCATCCAAATTTCACAGCTGTAGGTCACCTCTCAAACACGGGTATTTGGAAGACAGGACTGTGCTGTAAGCAGCTACATCGGTGATGAGATATTGTTGCTGGATTTTGCTGTGTGTGTTTTTGAAATGCTCGCTACAAGGACAGCTGTGAGGCAGATGCCGTTCTGAGTTCAGATGTGGAATGTTACAGGGTCACTCTGCTTACCTTATCATAAAAGAGCACGCGTTTTTGTGCTCTTCATGTACTGGAAAACAAGTTCATGACAAATACTGTATTGTGTGCAGGGGCTGGGGGTGGGGGAGAAGAAGGGAAGTGTATCTTGTCCTTAGGGGCTGCTGGTGCTAGGCACCACAGAAGAAAGCCCTGTTTGTCAGCAGCACTTAGAAATACAGGGCCCAGCACGCGGCACCTGCAGCAGCTTAAGGATGGCTCCCTGGATGGGGAGCTGTGCTCCACTGGCTGGGGTTTCTTGACTGCCACACAGAGCCAGGAGGAGTGGTGGAGCCAGACTACTGCAGGAGGGGAATCTGCGAGGTGCACAGCCTGACGACATGGGGCAAGGATTTCTTAGATGCTTTTAAAGGATTTCTGCAAGAGGCTTTAGAGAATTTAGTGTGGTCCTAGCCTTTGTTCCGTACTCTGTGCATGAAAAAATGATACTCCTTGAAGGGGGACAGTAGTGTTACAGGATGTTGATGCTGGTGTCACCAGACAGGCAAAGTGAGAGTCTGGAAATGGTTCTTGAGTATAGAAGGAGTAGAAGGTGCTCAGAGGTAGGATAAAAATGGTTGGAAAGGAGCCAAGACTCAGTGTGCATGATGGGGGATGCAATGATAGAAAGCAAGTGGGTTTGAAGCCTAAGGCAGGAGGTGAACAAGGAAATCTGGGTTGGAAGATGGGAATTCCTGTGGGGTTGGGATCTGCCTGCAGGGGAGCTGAGGTGTGCAACAGGGGTGTGAATGATGGCTGGCATAGTGAAGAAAGTCAAGGAAATCTGGGTTGGAAGATGGGAACTCCTGTGGGGCTGGGATCTGCCTGCAGGGGAGCTGAGCTGTGCAACAGGGGTGTGAGTGATGGCTGGCATAGTGAAGAAAGGCTTCCAGCAGGGCCAAAGTTAGGTCAGGGAGAGGGGGAGAAAGGCAGAAAAGGAGGAGCGGTGAAAAAACCAGAAAGGAGCAATGAAGGAATTTTTCTCCATCTGGCTCTTTTCTACACAATCAGTAAGATTTCAAGCCTATGTTTTTCTTCCCAGTGTCCCTGTGTCTTGGAAAATTGGGTTGAGCTATGCAAAGGAGGATAAGACAGCAAGGATGGAAGAAGTCTTACAGCATTGGAATCCCACCAACTTGTCTGGGCAGCTGTTACTGCTGATTATGTATGCTGTGCTCATGCATGCTACATTTCCCATGTTGGATTCATGATTTGGAGGCTGCCTTTGCAGACAAAGGTTTTGGGCTGTGTTCTTCCAACTTACTGGTCTGTGCAGTTTGTTACAGGAACAGCTACAGATTCCAAGACACATGATAAACACTGAAAATGGAGACTGATACCTGACTGCCTCTCTGCCTAACATACTTTTTGTATTCATATAGTTTCCTTCATGGTAGGGTCTTAGCACCTGTATGAGTTGAATGTTGAACATACCTGGCACAGGCATCAGTAAGGAAACATTGCCCACCGCCACATTTTATACACCGTTGCCACGATAAATACAGGGTCATATTCTGATGCTATTCAAAGCACAGAACTCCTATTTGGAGTCAATGAGAGTGGCGCATAAAAAAATCAATGGAAAGATTTGACCCCATTCAGGTGGAGCAGTCCATGGTACAAATTGCACTGACTTTGTTGAGCACAGAAGATAAACCCCACATTTTTTCCTTGCTGTCACTTTTTGCTAGCATGCCCTTTGGAATGTGCTTTTTCACCTCACTGTATCTAACTAGCATCATGAGGTGGTTTTCAATAAAGGTGCAGTGAAACTATCCAGGGTGGGGATGCCTGATTGGCCTTTTAAACTCACTTATAAATATTATTGCTGATTATTCACATGTGAACTCTATGCATACCATAATTTAAACTAGATTATAAAAATTTAGAAAGAAATTAGAGGTATTATTAAACATGTAGGGATACCATTGTTATACCCACAGGTAAAAATCACTGTCTGAAATCACCTCAGAGGGATACAGACTGAAAGAAACTGCTAGTTTGGCTGGTGGTTTAGAGGATGTTCTATTGCTGAGCTACTAAATAAATCCCCTTTTGCCCTGCACTGCCTCCAGCAAGCCCTTAGCCTTCCCCACTCTGTCTTCCCCACACTGTTTCTCAATTTTTCCTCATAATCTCAGCCCTGATTCTCTTTTTCCCATTCTTCTGAATGTTGAAGTCACGACCTTTGTGGTTTATAGGCCACAAGAGACTGAGCTAAATGTGTTAGCACAGAGTCAAAACAAGTAATAGCTGGCCAATTAAATTAATAATCCATATTGTTACAATGTTTAACCACGGCTGTTTCCTCAGTGGTCTGTTTAAATCACAGCCAAGTCCTGACCTATTAAAATGAATAACTGGAATTATGAGAAACTCCATTTAATAAACACAGCAAGGAACGCAACACAATCGGTATGAAATATTTATTACCACTTTAAGCAGCAGCTAGTTGAGATTTAAGATTGGATTAATGAAGGGGTTTTAATTTCTGGCTAAGGGTAGAAAGCTTAAACCTGGAAGATTTCCTCAATTTCCTGGTATGGCTTTGCAATGGGCAAGATTTGAGATGGGAGCACACAATTCGATTCATGCTTTTCCCTTGCAGAGCTCTCTCCAGACACGTTCGATGCAGAAGGAGATCAAAGCAAGCAGGCTCCAGACAAGTGGCTCAAGTGGCTTGAAAAACCTCTGGGGAATAAGGGCTGGAGCACTAGACATGAGCCTTTGGATTTTAAAATGAGCACTCCTGCCAACCACCATCCTATAGAGAGCAATGTCAATGGAAGGCTGGTACATTCCCTGTGACAACGGCTCGTGTGCATGCATTTTTTTGCAGTATGTCTCAGGGCTAGAGGAGGGGAGAAAAAAACCCTTCTCTCTGAAATTTGTCAGACAAAATTTCAAGCTAGGAGCCAACCCTTATTGTTTCAAGTGGCCCAAGTATTGTTTTTTTTAAGTGGCCCAAGTATTGTTTTTTTTAAGTGAGGAACCACCAAGGTTTTGCTATTTTTATTCATGCTGCACATTCATCTGCAGGGTTTCCCCACTTAACACAAAAGCAAATGTTCTTCTTTGATAGAAACTAAAATGTTACCAGGCTTGAAAAATAGTCTACCATGCTCAAGCTCAAATGGGGATATTATTTTCCTTTTATTTTCTAATTCTTCTGATGTACTAACACTGAGCAGGTTAATAACATGCAAATCCTGGCACAATGGAGCTGTCTGGAGGTACCATGTCAAGGAGCCATGTAATAATTGCTCTGGGCTATGCAGACACCTGGAGCATCATCTCTGTGATAATGGATCATTCTCACCATTTCCACCATAATGGTTCCACACCATAAACCATACCCTGGGCTGCCTCAAAAGAAAGTCCATTTAATAAACACAAGCTTGCAGGCCAAGGGAGGTGATTCTTCCCCTCTACTCTGCATTCATGAGACTCCACCTGGATTGCTCCATCTGCCTCTGGGGCCCCAGAAAAGGAAGGATGTGGACTTGATGGAGTGAGCTTAGAAGAGGCCACAAAGATGATCAGAGGACTGGAGCACCTCTGCTATGAAGACAGGCTGAAAGAGTTAGAGCTGTTCAGTCTGGAGAAGAGAAGGCTTTGGGGAGACTTTAGAGCACCTTTCAGTACCTAAAGTGGCAACAAGAGTGCTGGAGAGGGACTTTGTTACAGGTGTATGTAGTGATAGGACAAGCAGAAATGTCCTCAAACTGAAAAAGGGTAAGTTTAGATTAGATATCAGGAAGAAATTCTTGACTGTGAGGGTGGTGAGCCACCAGCAGAGTTGTCTGAGTTGTGGGTGCCCCATGCCTGGGAGTGCTCAAGGCCAGGTGGGATGAGTCTTGGAGCAACCTGATGCAGTGGAAGGTGTCCATGCCCATGGCAAGAGGTTGGAACCAGACAATCTTTAAGGTCCTTTCCAATTCAAACAATTCTGTGATTCATCAGGAAGGCACTGATGCATTAAACCACTGCCCTAATTTGCCTAAATACTGACTGCTGCCACTGCCTCCAAGGATCTCATTTTCAGCATGTGCTGTGATGATACCAGGAATCATGCATACTTTCTCCTCACCTCCCTCTTTTGATTCTTAATTAATAGACCCAGCCTGAGAGCTGTAGAGGCAGAAAGATTTTGTACAGCTCTAGACAGCAAGGCCATAGATGAAACACTCTCTTCCTATAGCACATTTGAGCCCAAAGCTGGCAGGACCCATGACTTGGGGTAGTACAGCTTCAACACCCATTTTGCCTGATGGATAAGACTGGCCATCAAAACTGTTTGCCTCTTGTGCTGACAGCCCCATCTATGGCCCTGATTATATCAGGAGAGCTTTCATTTGTACAAGGTGGTAGACAAGCATTTCACCATGATCTCAGTATATGTTTGTCCCATATATTGTACCAGTCAGCTGAGGGATTTTTCCTGGCCTCTATTTCCTGGTTCCAGACACTTGAAGACATCTCTGGAGCAGCATCAGACCTCAGAGACTGACTGAAGTCTGCCAGGCTTGCTGAGCCACTGCACTGCACAGCAGCCAAGAGGACAAGCTTGGCATTAAAGAGCTAATGCCAAAGACAGGTCAGAACCCCAAATTTCTATGTACTGTCTCCTTTTTCTGCATTTCTTTTGGGAAATATATTCACATGAATGCATTAACTTAGGATATTCCCAATGGAATATGAACTGGATCTTCAGGGGCTTACTAGCTAGCTTCCAGAGTTGCAAATATCTTTACTTCTCTACATTTTCAATGAAAATAGTTTTGTTTTCCCATGTGTTTCTTGTGAAATGACATAAGAAATTAAAGGAGTGTTTCTGGGCCTAGGGGAATGAACTCCCTCCTTCCTGAGAAACCTATACCTTAGGCACTTCCCTGCTTCCTTTTGTAAACATCCTTGTGCATGCAGGTGCTGTTGCGCTCACATACAACATACAGGGCACGCAGCAGCGGTGCATCTCATGGAGCACACAGCAAGTTATTTATGGCATGAACTGCATGAAAAACCTAGTGTGAATGGAGGTGACATAGCTCAGATAGGTCTCCAGGGTCCCAGGCTCATGCCCCACGTGACAGGGGACAGCCTGCCGCCAGAAATGAACTTTGGCTCAGGAAGTTGCACCGCAGTGCATCCGGGAAGAGAGAAAGGGCAGTAAGCTTTTAGCCAGACGCTGGCACAGACCAGTCCTCCTGCCTTCATGTCCACTTGACTTGCAGGAATTTCATTAAAATCTGCCAGCCATTAGACTTTCCTTGACCAGGAAGTAAAATTATGGGGGTTTGTGCTATCTTGTGGCACTTCCATTGGTTTATTCTATGTCTTTCTAAGCCTTTAGGCTTCATTTGCCATTGTTGTCTCTTGCTGTCCTTTCTACAGTTTCCTTCAAGGCTCCCTCAAGAAAGAAGAAGGGCACAACCATCCAAGAGGTTCAAAAAGAACAATTCTTGGATATTGTGTTGCCTACACTTGTAGCAACACAGAAAGTCCTTTATGCTGCTCACCTGTACATAAATTTTGATCTGGGTTTATGTACCTGCTCTCAGCTTAGCCTTTCTCCAGCAGGTCATAATCTCTCCTTGTGCCCTGCCACCTCTATGTCTCAGCTGATTGTCCCTTTCCTAGTCTCACATGGAATGAGATGAGACAAAATTATCAATTTGAATGTTATGACCTTGTCTGGTGGCCTTGCTCCAGTTGGTGTGGGTGTCAGAGGAGTCCCACTGGCATTTTAGGTACTGTGGGTGTTTGTCCTGTACCATGGTTGTACCCACCCAGGCAGTTCCTGTGACCCCCTAAATAAATAAAGGGACTTTCCCAAGATTTTGCAGTGGACACAGCAGCCTGGGACCTCCCTCATCTCAGAGCTCCCTCCACAGTCCTGCAAACCACGATCTGTCCCAGCATGTTTGAAAATCACAGAGCTCTAGGGAATGGAAAGTTTATATATAGGGCAGATTTCCTGGAAGCCATAAATTGATGGTTTTATTTAAGCTTTTAGCAGAATTCCCATGAGAAGTCAGAATCTACTGGGTTACTTTGCAGGGAAATACATGTGTGAAATTTCCCTGAGCCAAGCCCCTGTCCAAGTGAGGGCAGTTTTTCTCAGCTTCCCTCTGCTGCTCACACCGAGTATTTTGCACTAGAGCCTGTTGTTCTGCACAGCAACATTTGCACCCCCGTGCAGAAGCTGTGGTGGGGTCCTGAACATGGTATTTTAGAAATCTCATCTCTATAGGGTTGCAGGATATGATGCTTAAAATATCTGTGGTGGCTGGAATGATGTCTCCTAACTCTGGCCAGCCCAAGGGAGTCAGCAGTGGGACGGATGCCTTGCAGAATTGCCCCAGAGCAGGGAGGGAGCCTGAGAACTCTGCCTGGCCGCATCAGCTCTGTGTGAGCTGAGCTGGGGAAGAGATGCTCTGAAGTTTCATGAAGACAATGACTGGGTGATTAGTGACATAAGTTCTTTAGTAATTAGTGGACATTAGCATCAAGGCAAAATCAGGTCTCCTGCTTGAATTCCAAATCATTTTTCTAAGGTGTTAGAAAAAGCACCTGGGCTTGGCCAGAGCATTGGTTCCCAAGCCACTATGGTGCAATACAGAATTGCAGTGGAGGACCAGTCATGTGGCAACCTGAATTTATGCTATGTTTCCTGTCATCCTTTAATGATTTTACCTCATTTTTAGTATGAAATCTTGAAGAAATCAAAGTTTACCTGATTCAATTTGGATATGAAGTTTCAGAGCTCTCCTTAGCAACTTATTGTTCTGGTTTGCTTGTTGCAAACAATCTTAATGGAAACATAAAGGGCAGGTCAGAGCAAAATTAAAAAAAAAAATGAAAACTGTACAAAAGTAATGGAAAAAAAAAACTGACCCACATAATTTAAAGATAAATATTGTTATTTAATTCCACAGTTCTCTTTTGGAGTGTGATAGCATAGATGTTGTTATTTTTTAGAGGAAGAAATATGACATCCCATTTAATTTCCTCCGAAACAAGACAATCTGGCTTACCAAATATAGCCTGACAAAGAAAAATAGAAATTTCCTGATCAAAGATCCAAGAGTGCAGTGCTCCACCTTAAATCCCTCCCACCTATTAGGTCCCCTTTTAGACAAGACAGAGAAACAAATTTCTCACACATCAATGATGCTTCCATAATCAATTTCAAATAGCCCCTTGCATAGGGATGCAAATCTTAGCTTTCTCTTAATAAAGCCTTTTAGAAGATGGATGTACTGATCTGATATTATTAAACGAAAAGTGGTCTCTTTTTAATCTAGAGATGCAGGGGCGTTAGTAACAGAGTGAATCAAAGGCCTGGTCTCTTTCTCTTCCTAATTATCAATAGTGTTTTATAATCTTATTAATATTGATACACAGTATACTGAAGATCTGTTAACGTATAATGTATGTGGAGGATAATTAACGAGATCCGAGTCAGATCAATCGCCTATTTGACAGAAAACGGTGTGTGGCTTATAAATTATACATATGCTAGGTATGGCTAGAAATGTTTAAAGTTTCAGTCCAATCCTTCCAGTACAGCACTGGGAAAACTGATGAACTTAAAGGCACAGTCCCTTGCCTGTTAGGTTTATACTGTACACTCAGAGGAATAACTCTTATTTAAAAATCAAAGAGTTCCATTAACTGCCAAGATCTCAAAGCAGCACAGAAAACACACCTTCTCCTTGTGAAGTGCAGCTAAACAAAAGGCAAAATCTTGTAAGAAAAAGGATGATTAATAAAAGTGAGGTAATTTTCCTTTTGATTTCTGAGAGGAGGTAGCATGCAGGATGTTCCAAATGACAGAAATGATCCCACATCTTCACACCGGCCTCTAACAAGGTTAGACTTGCTAGTGCAGTAAATACAATTAATAATCCCAATTAATATTGCATGTTTTGGTAGGTTTGAGAGCATGAAAGCTTTCCACAGATTACTCTTCACTCCCCAAAGCAGACGTGGCGTGATGAGACGAAGGGATGGAAATGTGGAAATAAAACTTTCCTTTTTTGTTGTTGCAGAGCTCGTGATAAGCATGGGGCTGAGATGAAAGGAGATGTCAGGTTTAACAAAAATAACATATTATTATTATTAATAATTTACCTCAGGGGTATGACCCAGTGCAATAATGACTGCTTGAGGCTGTGAAACTCCACCAACATTTTGAAAATGGCTCAGACTTGCTCAGCTTTTCCACAGCAGACCTTGGGGCATGTTCAGCTGTGTTGTGGGGAGATACGATTCCCAAGGTGGAGAGGCTGTGTCGGTCCCTTGTGTTTCATGTAGGAAGGCTTGAATCAGATTAAACAGGCAGAAATTCAGCTTCCTCTGAAATCAAATTTCTACTGATGTCAGTGAGAGTTTTGCTTGAGAAAACATACAGGCAGTGCCATGCCAGATCATGCTTGAGACAGGATATACTTCATCAAGTGACCTCTCTTACAGGAATCAGCACCCAGTGCTGTGGAGAAAGACATAAGCTGGGGCTGCACTCATCCTTGGTGTGGATAAATTCCCTCCTAGCATGTTCCAGACTATGCCCACCACTGGAAAATGCAGGGAGGACAGAGTTCATGGCTGCACTCATCTTGGTTGCTTTCAACTACACATACCTCACAAACCTGCCTCACAAGAATTTTTTCAATAGGTATCTTTGGGTCAGAACCTTGTTTCACCTTACCTCTGAAAGCAAATTGTTTATCCACAAAGACAGACTTCAGGGTTTTTTTTGTTTGGTTGGTTTGTTGGTTTGTTTTGTTTTCCTTTTCTTTTTTCCCCCATGAACCACTACATAAGCTGTGTGCCTGTATAAATACCCCACAATTTTGAAGCAAACCAAGTACTCTTAGTGGCGCTCATGACAGCATGACAGGCACCAAACCTGTCCCTAAACACAGCCTTTTTTGAAGTTAGAGATTCAATTCCACCCAATTTACCCCTGGAAGCTGAATGATCCTCCACAGAATTACCCACAAACAAGTTTGCAGAAGCTGACAGTTCGTTTGTAATTAAGCCTTTAACATATGACTATGTGTGACCTGGTATTTGTTGCAACAGAAGCCGATGGGCAGACAGGAGCCCCAAGCTGGCTACCAGTGGCAATGCCTGGAGACCGCAGAGCTGCCTGATGGAGACTCTTAGGATTAGCAAAACTTTTCCTGAGTCATCCTTTGTACAGCCCATGTGGGGCCATCTCAATCAAAGCGTCCAGCCTGCCTGTGGTGTGGTGAGTAAAAGACTTGCCTTGTTAAGGTAAGTGGAGGAAAATTGTTCTCTGTTTTGCCAGGTGAAGTGTTAAGTACAGGATCCATCTCAGGGAAGGACAGGAAAGGCTTTCTAGATTACAAAGGCCATTACTTAATAGCCGTGCTGTCCCTTGAGCCAAGGTTTAAAGTAAATTATTTAAATTATAATATTATGCCCTTTCCCCTGAGAGGTTCATAGGGCTGCACTAGCATGAGGGAGTGTATGCTCACAGCCTCCAGATGAGGCAGCTGCGGCATTCAGGAACTCAGGTCTAAGTGCTCAAAATGACCATAACCTCAGAAAACGTGGACACCAAACCAAAATCAGCAACAGTTTTGATACTAGTGAATTCCTCACAGTCTCTCAAGATGAGTCAGTAGCTAAATCAGGTAAAACTGCTCTGGTCTCCTGACTCCCCAGCTCTGTGTTTGAACCATTAGACTCATGCTTCCTTTTGTCCATTAGTGGCTTCATTTCTGTCTCACAGCATTAATTCAGGTTATGTAGCTTGCAGTGTTCCATATAAATGAGCTTAAGACCACACAGGATCACAGGAATCAGTGCGGTCAGGAAATGCTATTGTCTCTCTCTCACACCTTCTCATAAAGGATCCACTGGAAGATTTTTAATTGTGTCCTGTCCCCTGATCCAGGCACTGGTGTGGTCACAACCCGGACAGACTCTGGGCTTACGTGTCCCCTCGGTCTGCTTCCCTGTCATTCTCTCCAAGCTGCCTTCATTCCCATTTTACATTTACCTTTCGTTCCACTTTCTTGGCACATGTTAGCCTTGGTTAACTATATTGAAAAAATATGTCAAAAATATTTTTAACTGGGGGTCAAAACTGCTTCTCCAGTTAAGTGCTCTAATCGTGCATCTTTGCCAAAACTTTCTCAATGGAAAGTCAAGATCAGAAGTCTCCTTTTTATCCCTATTTTCCCTGAAACAGGGATGTCCATTCACAAGTGCTGTGACCACATTGCCTTATCCTTCAGGATTTCAAAGTGGAAAAAAAAAAAAAAAAAGACAATGAAAATTAGCGAATTTTTCAGATCCAAATCCTTGAAGCTTTAAAGGAAAGACTAAGGTATCTTGTTTGGATATTCACTAGCTAATGCCAGGCCAGGAATCAGTCTTTAAGCATCATTCTGTAGGACAAAACACAATGAATTAACTTCAAAGATAGCAGGGAAATTTAGGTACAAATCAGCCACAGGAAGGGACAAATTAATAGTAAGTAGGGAGCAGCAAGTTCAGATAGCGGGGAAGCTGTTCTGGTTTGCAATGTCTGGAATGAAGACATCCCCCTCCTCCCCAAAACAGGCTCCAGCATGCCCATGGCTCAGGCTGTGAGATATTTATGGCCTAGCCAGCATCAGCCTGAGGCCATGTAAACAGAGCTATTGGATCCTATTTTGGAGAGAGAGTTGCACAACACTGTCTTTTTTCATGCAAAATTGAGGATGTGTATGCATTTTGTAGTGCTTTTGGCTACAGAATCAGCCCTGGAGCAGGGAGACCTGGGTGCCACAGCTTAGCGAGGACAGCTGAGCAGGCCCACCCTTCCCACACAACCTTCCCCAACAGTTTGGGAAACCAGTCCCGTGATGGACAGGCTTGGGAGGTCAGCCCTGGAGGTGAGAGGGGCAGACTCTGCTCCTCAGCCCCAAGGGAAGTTTGGAGCAGCAGCCAGGCTCCCTGCCCGGGCCAGGAGCTGCTTGAGAAGCTCTGAACACCATCCCAAACTTGAAGTGTCAGCTGCCCAGGAGGAGCCTGTGGGGCCAAAGAGGTGAGCTGAGCAGCACTTTCTCTGCCCTGTTTCACTCCTCCTCCCACTCTTCTGGATGCTCTAAATTACAGTCTGATGCTCATTACCAAGTCAGGGGGTGTTAATGAGCAAGGAAAAGGAGGACATTAAGTGTGTGAGAGCCCGAAGAGGTGGCACCACCGCACCACCTCTGAGAGGCAGGAGGCCAAGCCTCAACATGTTGTGTCTCTGCCTGTTCACCCACGTGCTCTCCTCTCTCTGTCTGGCTGCCAAAAACAAGGACAAAGAGAGAGGACAAAGTCTGGAGCCTGTGGTTGGGGAGGTGCAGGGACTGTAGCCACCTTTCAGTCCCCACCCTGCCAGAGGAGGGCTCGTCACCCATGAAGGATGGCTGCCTGTAAGGATGCTCTTTCCTCAGCTAAATCACACTGAAAAGTCTCCCTGTCGAGGTTTTGTCAGAGGCTGTCAAAGTACCAAAGTGACAGAGTCTGCATCCTACATCTAGGTGCCCCAATCTATATTCCATCACCTTTCTCAGCCTTTGTGATAATATGCCAGATTTTACACTCGAGTAGCTGAGGCCCTGGCACATTTCCCTGCCTGCCATTCTGTTGTGAATGGAAGGGGGAGTGGTGAAGCCTTCCTCAGCCAATGCTGCCCCAGTGAGAGTGGGGTGTGCCGGTGCTTTCACATCAACAGTTTGTTTAGAACTAACTGGTGCCACTTCCCAGTGTGTAGAAATCCTCAGCGATTTTGATTTAAATCGTTTAAGGTTGAAACGTTTTCCCCTCCCTAAAGAAACACTGTTTTACAATGAGATAAGTTTAATGGGAAGTCCATAAAGTAGAGTTAAGCACCTTGGCAAAATCCAAGGGTAAAACACACAGGTAGTAAATGGTTTGTAGATTGAATCATTTCCTGGAGTCCTTGGAGAGTGTCTTTTACATCTTCTTGGGTTCAAGCGCTGTACAATTTCACCAAGATTCAGAATATGGTTTTAAGGAGTTTTACCCAGCCTGGAGCTAGAGAGAGGAAGAAATTATTTCCAGGGAAGGGTTGTGTGTCCTGGCCATGACCTGGAGACTGACCCCATCATCTCATAGCATTTCATGCCCTACACTCTGCATTGGCTTTGGAGGGAAATACAGACATCAGCTTCCTTCGTGCAGACACACTTTATAATCAACCTGGGCTGCCCTAGCAAATACTAGTAGAGCGTATTAAAGATCCATGTCTTTCCCCCAGCTAGTGGAGTTAACTAAGAAGCTTTACTTATTGAGTAAAGCCAGAATTTTACAAAAATCTCATTTCCCAAGTAGGCAGCAAAGGAAGAGAGCAGAAATTTTAAAGGCCTCAGCACCCTGGGTGCTCACTGAAGACTAAGTCCTTTGGAGAATCTGACTGTTAAGGTGTCGCCATGGGAGTTAGCAGAAGTATTGAGCACTTGAGAAAAACAGACCTGAGCTTCATTGCCTGCAGGTATACTTACCTAGAGTTTTTTCTTAGGATAAGACTTCAAGAGAAAGTGGCTCTAACATAGTGGCTCTCTTCTCTCTTCTTTCTTCCCCCTCCCTTCTCACTCTTCAGTCAGGCAGTTCGGCTCACTCAACCACTGGAACACTATTCACATTTTTTGCCAGTTGAGTCTTCTACCCTGTGGTGGGCCATTTTAAAAAAGCACAGAGCCTGATTCAAGGGATGTGGTGCAAAAGAAGGAGAGCTGGTGCCAGGAAAACCCCCTAAGTCAGCCATTCACTGAAAGTCCATGCTCCTCCACCTTGCTGTGTGATCCCAGCAAAACACTGGAAGCAGCATGGCTGCTGAGGTGGATGGCATGGCAACTCTGGTAGCATCTGGACTGCTCTGAAAAGATAAAATAGATTTTGTGTGCTTGAAATGTTTTGAAAATGTAGCACCAGCAGAGAAAGAAAGAAGTTTTCAAGTGCTGCTAGTAATTTTATTTTAGGATCATATTGTTGCCACTTATGTACAGTACAGACAATATTTTGTTTCCCTTCCTTAGGTAGCTGTGGACTTGAGGGCAGATCAATTGTTTGCTGTCTTTAAATCCACACAGAACCAAAATAAT
>NW_005054300.1:997477-1009881 GCF_000277835.1 Geospiza fortis | reverse complement strand
CCCACAGCATCTTCCTGCTAACTAAACAATAACAATTTCTCTTTTACTAGCAAGCCCAGAAAATGAGAAGTTAACATAACTGTAATATTTTTCTATCTATTAGCCACTCTTTTAATCCTCCTCCCCATCTTTTCAAATCCTTGAGGGAAGCAGATGAGCTTTCAGGATGCCTGAAGGTTCCTGTAGATATATGTTTGCACAAACACACTCACTGGAACCTTTGCTCTCCGTTAATCCATGCAGGTCATGGTAAGCATACAAACCCCCAGCCACCTCGTCCCTCAACAAAGATTTACTAGTCAGTGCAGAGTGAAGACACTATAGTTAAGGCTACATTGACCTCTTGAAAGGTTTCATAGAATATTCACTCATCTCCTATGAAGTATTATCATAAATAAACAGTGGCGCAGAAATGAATGAAGCACATTTCATGTCATAATACATAAATGCATTTACTTCACAAATTGCAGGAGTCACTGTAACCAGCTGACTCCTTGAAAAACGCGGTACAGTTTTGGAAGATAAACTTCTAACTAAAAAATTGTCTATTACACACATAGATACTGAGTTACTAAACATAATACACATATCAAAATGTTATCTGTGTAATAACTGCAAAGGCACAGATAAATCGCATTATCATGCACCTTTGCCTTCATGTGTTTTGCTGTTTTCCAAGGGTTCAATCTTATCCATATACACTTTACCAGCACTGGAGCTTTGAACTTTTGAAAAGAAAGAGTGAAATTATGGCTGTTATGGAAATCAGAATCGCTGAGAAAATGCTCTCAAATTTAAGGGGGAGGGGGATGGGGGGGAGGCAGAATGTGAGTGAATCTTTAAAAGCCCTCCACTACCACAGCTAAAACTGAAAATTTTTCAAACCTGACTCAGGATTAAGAAATAATACTCCTCTAAATTTCAAGGGGAAAAACTGTGCACACATATTGTGATATCTGTGTCACGAAATTGTGAGTTCTGCAGTATGTAGTCTGAGGGTCTTTCCATTTTCATGACAGCTTTGACCAACTCACTTTGACTTGCCAGCTAAAGTGCTGAAAGCACTCATGTCTATTTTACAATCCTATGGCTAATCCCTTTGATATCTTGGGGCCTACCTGTTTTTGTAGAGCAGAGCATGTGTATAGGAAGAAGGTCTAAACATTTATGAAAGTACTGGCAGGAGTTTTGTACCACTGGAAGAAGATACCAAAGTCTTGGTGAAGGTGGTCAGACACTGGAACAAGGTGTCAAGAGAGACTGTGGCATCCTCATCCCTGGAAAGAGCCAACCCCTCAGGCAACCTGCTATAGTTGCCCCTGCTCTGAAAGGACAATCTCTAGAGATGCCCATTCAGCAATGATGTGATCTGTGGGTGCTTTAGAACCAAAACAAGATTAAGAATTTGTAAGCTGAAAATTGCTGCAGTGTTACACATAGCAAAATAATACAATGAGAATGGTGCAACACACGTTGCAATGTTTCTCTCCTTTGAAAGTCAGTGATTGATGTATGGCTGTTAGAAAGAAGTGGTTTTTTAGAAGGCTGTTAGAAAGAAGTGGTTTTTTTAGAAGTCAACACACTCTCTGAAATACTTTTCTTGAGCTTTTTAGATCTCTTTTTCCTTAATGCGCTCAAATGCTAAGCACCATTCCAAATTCATGTCAATATATCTATTGACATCTTTCTTGCTGTTTTCCTCTTCTTCTATTCTCTGTGGTATCAGTCTTGCCAACTGCTTCTGAGATCTTTGGTTATGATCTAGCAAAGCCCTTAAGCACATGCTTAACTTTAAGAATGCAAACAGTCTTTGTGAATTCAGCGGGACATTTCCTTTAACTGCTTGTCTGGGCTGGGGCCAGAGTGCTCAGTGCTCTATATACAGATCGAAATACAATAATTCACACACAGTTGGTCAGAAAATCACTGCAGAGCGTGCAGTAAATTGGAACAGATTTTTCCCAGTCCTTTCACAGGATCTGGCCTGTGAAACACTACAGAAATTCTACCAGTTCTGAATGTAGTTTATAAATTAACAGAATTCAATTCATCAGCATATGTCATGGAAAATATCTGGTTTATACACAAAGTTACTTTCACATGCACATATTTTCTCTTCGTCTCCCTCTCCTTCTCATGCATGCACACACATACACACACATAGGAGACTTAAGCCTGCTTGACTCTGTATCTTACTGTGTTCCTCAGCAAATGTCATTACTTATAGCCTCTTCTAAAGTTCAAGAAATCTGCACAAATTGCTAGGTAAAAGTTCATGATACTTTAAGCTCTTAAAAGACATTTTGGGGGAGGCTGTACAGAAGTTTACCAGCAGGCTGCAGATAAGCACAAACCAGGCAGAGGTGCAAACACGAGACCAGTCTAGCACGGTCAGGCCAAAGGTCTGAGTTCTTGCTATACCAGGTGCCCAGATAAGGGCACAAGAACAGGGCAAATGTATCCTGGCATTTATATGTCCCAAGTTTATTCACTCAGCTTCCAGCAGCTCAGGTCTTCCCAAGACAGAATGGCATATTAAGATTTACTAGTACATTAATTTTTGTAGTGCTTTTAATTCCATTACTTTATTTAGTCTCCTTTTTTTCATCTGTGCAAAACTTCTGGCACACAAACTTCTGTGGCAAGAAGTTTCACAACTTGCTCCAGTCTGTACTCTGTGAAGGAGTACAACAAAACATTTGCTGTTTTTTGTGAACATACCACTTCCTTGCCTCATGCAAGAACTAGGGGCAGCAAAAGAAAGAGCCATTTCTTATTTGCCTTCCATGTGCCATTCATGATTTTATATTCTACTATAACATCCCCCTCCGCCAGCTCTTTGCTTAGCAGAAAAATCCTCCTCCATCTAATCACTCTCGTGCAACATCCTTTGCACAAAGGAAGAGCTGATGTGCTGGAAGAGGGAAGCTGTCTGCTTCAACAAGGTGCTTCCAGGGGAATTGGAACTCCCAGGCTAATGAGACCTGGGCCAAGAGATTCTGCTAAGTTGTGATTGCTTAAACTTTTGCATTCAGGTAATGAACACCTCGTTGTGCATCTACTAAAGTCTGCATGTAGCCAGCTGTGAGCTGTAAAATAGTATCATACATGAATGGCAAAAGCAAACCATCCTTTTTTTTCACTGCTAAAACAAGAGACTCCTCAAGTGGAAAAGAAAAAATGTGTGAACCATTCTGCTGGTTCCAAGAACCAAAGTTTGTGGCTCTCTTTTTTTCTCATTTAAGACACAGCAGTGGAAGATTGAATGGTGGATGTGAGGCCAGTTTCTTCCTTGATGCATTTACTTAAAATTTTCTTTGTGGATTTTTGAATAGTTTGCAGGTGTATATGTGTGTGTGTCTTAATTCATTGTACACTACCCTAAGGTTTAGACAGAACTGTCCAACAAACCACATGACTACAAAAAAATTATTTTGCAGTTCAGATTAGTAACTGAAAACAACAAAATAAATGGACAACAACAAGAAAAAAAAAGCAGCTTTTTTAATGTCATGCTAAAATTTCTTCTTTCTGAGTATTGTACATATTCAAGACTGCAAGACTACCTCCAGCTCTGAGAGCTGATATTCACACCTGCTTCCAGATGTGTCTTCTCTTCTGATAAAGACAGTTATTGTTAACCTGCTTTGCATTTCTCATAAGCTGTGCTTTTTGCTGCATTTGTTGCCCCAGCATTCCTTCATGTCTGAAAGGCCTAAATCTCATATTCCTGCTATAATGCTTTGAGACCATGAGATGTGTCACCAAAATGTCTAGAAAAACAGAGGCTAATGCACTGCCTTTATTCACAAGTGTGTTGCCTTATGTACCTCAGTTAATCCAGTACTAAAATGGAATGAAATATTGGCTCCATGAATGCCAGTAGCAAAATCCACTGACATCAAGGAGGTCAGGAATCTACTGACTTCTGCCTGTCAAGTGTTGCAAACCTGTCTGAGCTGATGTCTGTAAAATAAGACAAGAGACAGAAACCCAAGGATTCAACCTCAAAACTTGATGCTGCTCTGGGAATCTGTAACTCTTACAAAGTATCTCCTAATGGACATTCTTTCTTCTTGTTTTTCTTGGCTGCTGTTGAGTGTTTCTGGTGTGCCCAAGCAGGGTGAGCACTGGCTGTGCATCCAAATGTAGCAGGTACAGTGCGTCTGCACTGGGATGTTAATGAATGCTGGCATCAGGAGACTGGCAAGGGAAGAGACCTGTAAGAAAAGCCTTTTATTTCAAAAAGTTCTTCTGTACCCCATGGCTGGGGGACAGATTTTAGTGCATGTCCACTGGGTTGCAGAATTTCTCATCACCGTGCCTGAGAATTTGTGCTCTGTCAAAATTGTTGAGCTAAAATTTGCAAAACATTCTGGAAGTGTCAGCTCTCCAAAACACTAGAGGTGCAGCTGGTATACATTCTACACCCTCCAATAGCAGATAGAGCTAAATGCACTTAACTGAATGGGAGTCTCTGGGATAAAACTTGGCTGTTCTACATGAACAGCAAAACCTCATCAGTTTTTTTTTCATCAACTTGACCTTAATTTCTAAGTTAAAACACAGTGTTGCTACCCTCTGTTCTAGCTTGGCTCTGCTTCCTTTGTGCAATGTACAAATACAAATATACTCCTCTTGCATTAAGGAGGTGAAGTACAAACATTATATACTGAGAGGTAGGACAGAACCCTCAAAGGTAACAGTGGGTAGCAGGGATACAGCTCCTGTAAGACTCCAGACCAGACCAGACTTGATGCCATTAACTCTCTTTAGCACTTGGAGCTCAGACAATGGCACATTTAAAGTACATGGGTGGCTTCAATCCATTTCCTAGTGGGCAAGTGTCCACCTGACAAAAGCACTGCTAACATTGGCAATGTGTGGAGCACTGGCAGCTCACCCAGAGCAGCCAGTGGACAGAAACCCATGACAGGGATGCTCTCATGTTTTCAGAAGAATGTTTCCAAGGGAGGCATATGACAAACTGATGGGAAGCCAAGTGTCCTGCCACTTGGCCTGTATTGCCAAGGTGTTAGCATGGCACTGTTCCCATTCCCTAAAGACATGTTTAATCTTTGACAAGGCACAGTGTTTGATAGCAGAGTTGTTTACATATGCATGTGCTCAGCCGAGCTGAGGTGTGCTGCACTGTCAGTGCCACATCACTCATTGAACAGGCTTCCAAACACTTCTGATAGTTTTACTGCTGAATAGAGAGAAAAATGGACACATTTTAATCATTAAGCACTGTTTTCTTAGTGGTAGCTCTGTCCATAAAGATACTGTCTATGAAATCCTTTAGTCACAAGAAATAAAGTCAATGATTGATTTGTATTCTGCAATGCACCCTCTGGCTAAAACCAAGTTATAAGTACCAAATGGTTGAGACGGGGCTTGTGAAAGGGCAGTTATGTGAGTGGCACTAGAAGAAAAATGTTAATAAAGGGCAGTCCATTGAACTGAGGTTAAATACTTTCATACTTCTCAACCAGCTCAGAAATGTCCCTGAATTCTCATTAAAAATGTTCTTTATAATCTGATGTTTTACCTTATTATGGAAGAGGGATCTTGATGATCAAAAATTATTACTTCCTTGAGGAGAAACAAAGGTAACAAGGATATAGCTTAAAATCCTTTATTCTTTTCATTTTCTTTAAGCATTTGTCTTGTCTTTTTGTTCATTTGTCGGGGCTTTATTTTATTTTTAGAGTTTAGTTGCTTTTTTAAATGAGTGAACTTGAAGAAGTTTGGAGGCTTGTCCCTAATTGTGTGCAGGCTCTTACTGCTCCTGAGGCAGAGCCAAGCCAGGAGGGCAGCCAGTCTTTCCACTGCCACACCAGGGACCAGCCCCACTAGCAGCCTTGGTCAGCCTCCCTTCTCACACCCCAGAGCCCTCTGCAGCACTCCCCCAGAACCAGCAAAATCCACCCAAATATGTATTTGAGACTTTGGGATTTTCCATACTGGCCTTGAAGTCTCAGAGAAACACAACCCTGACAGGTACAGTTCACTAGAATCCTGTTTCCAGGTTAAAAATGGCAAAAATCCCAATATGCTGGGAAAGGACTTTACAGAAATTATCAAATGCCTCAAAGTGTCTGAGTTGAGGTTTGGGATGTCATCGAGTCTGCCTGATGAAGAATGAGCTTGCAGGTGTTGATGCCAGGCACACAGTAGAAAGCTTGGGTTTAAACCAGACGATTGTGTGCCTCACAGGTAGGACTGTGGACCTGGCACCTGGTACATCCTACAGCTGTGCCAGTTTTCAGCTGTGCCACTGGGTACAACCCAGGCTTTGGAATGCTTTGAGGATGCCAGCACCTCATCTCTAATTTAAGCTCATAGAAAGTCCCAGGGAAGTTTTCTCTGTGTTATCATTGCCAAGGGGAGTGACTGATAAAAATGGTGTGAACTGATAGGTCTGGTGAGAGGATGCACAAGTGTTGGGAGAAGCCCTGCAGTGGGCACGGGGATGTGCTTGAGTGGAGAGTCCCCCTTGGTGGCCTGCACGGCACTGATCTGATACAGCAGTTGGACTGACCCCAAAAAAAGTGTTGCAAAGATGTTGTCTCCTCCTTAGGAAGGGGTGTCACATCTTTCTCCTGCATTAGGAACAGCACATACCTTGATTTTTAACCATATACATGATAAACCAACATTTGTTTTAAATTTTAAATGAGCATAAAATAGCATTTTTATAAGTGCTTCAGCCAATGCCTGTTTAGTTACAGATGGCGTGTTTGAAAGCCAGGGCATGTTTGATTCCGGGCTTTTCTTTATAAACAGCTTAACCTTTTTTGTTTAACAAATGCTAGGTTTCAAACAAGTCTGTCTGTATTGACTGAGTAGCATTTTTTCTGCTACAGAAGTGTTTAATCCTGAGAAAACTCAGATCTGAAAACCTCTTCGTTGGCTGAAATGTTCAAAGATTTAACAAATTCAGCAAGTGGGAAAATTAATCTTTGAATAGAAGAAACAATCTGACAAAATAAGCCATAAAAGTAGGTGCCAGGTGTCGCAAGGAAGTTCTTAATGCAGCACTTGCTTAATGTATACTCAAAATGCATCCACTTTTGTTCCAAGATCCAACAAAACATATGAAATTGGGTTACACCAATTCTCTTGATCTATGAATCTTCCACTGTGTCAAAAATAATACACCAAACAAACTTACATGTAAATGGTGTGATAAAATGATCTACCGTATACATTATCATCCATTAATATTGTTGGGGCTAATGCATTTCATCTGTCACACACTTTGTTTTATATTATCCCCACCTTACTTAAAAAATACCATAAACTCTGCTGGGTTGACAGTCATGCAGGTTATCTGCTGGGAAGCAAAAGTCCAAGGACATTGTTTCCTGCCACTGTTTTCCCCACAGCTGCAGGTGAAGGAAGTAGAACAGTCAGGTTTCGGGGAAAGGTGTGCTCTGCTCTGGGCATTGCCACTGTCCTTTGGACATGAAGCTTCATTTCTTTATGCTCATCTTCCTCTTCCACTGAGTATGTTTGTAAATAAGTGGAGCTGCACCTGTTCTCACAGTAACCAGTGTGACATGCCCCACGCTTGGCAGAAGGCTCCAGGCTCTGTAGTATAGCATAGTAAGTGAAAAATAACAATTCATAATAAGATGAGAGACTCTGAGATCACTCTGACCTTGAATTCTCTACTGTCTTTTAACAGGGAGAGGGTGAAATTGGATAGAAACAGCCCCCTCATTTTGTGTAGAGCCACCAATGACCCAGGCTGCATTTGAACCACAGCCCCAGAGGCGAAAGGCTTTGTGTCTCATTGCCAATTCACAGCAAGAACATAACTTGAGCCCACACACTAATGCTAAGCAAGGGCTGAGTGTTACTAATCCTTGTTCACATATCTACACCTATTAAAATCACATGTGTGAAGGTTTGCAGGACTTGTTCTTTTACTGTAATGATTGGGCCTTTCATAATGTGTTCTTAAATAAATTTTTTAAAAAACTGAAAAAAAAGGAAAATAAAAAGACAAATGCAAGAACAATATGTGGCTTTCTTCCTCAGATATATTGTGCTGAATGGTGTTGTTTGGCTTAAACTGAAACATGTTTTTAGAAGGCTGAGAAGAATGTTTAGACATAATGATTTAGAAGACTCATTATCACAGGTGCTGCACTTCATTCTTCCAATTCATTCTTATTACCAGAAAGCCACCTCCACAAAGGCTGCCTGGCAGTGTCTCTCCCACTGGAATGCTTGCCCTTCTCCCTGGCTGCATAATGTGTGGAGGGCAGGATTATCCAACTCACTAACCATCCCTCTTGGCCCATGGGCTCCAGGATGATGGTGAAAATCTACTTGGATAAGATCTTTTAGATTCTGACTTTCAATGACCCTGTGACAGAACAAGACAGAAAACTGCTGCTTTTTAAAATGCTGGGTAGTTACTTTCAGCTGCTAACAGATTTCCTCATTCCTGACAGAATTTATAAGCATCCACTATAGTTCTTTTTTTCTTCATGTAAATTATGAGTATCAGACCTGAAAACCTGAAAGAATTCTCTTGAAAGACCATTTTATCCCTCCTGATGTTTGCACCCCCATGGACTAGATGTTTTACAAGGAAGACCAAGTGGAGTGACAGAAGAGGAGACTACTTTAAAAATAAATATTCTCTGATTTTTTCAGCCAATGACAGCAGCCAGAGGTGAGCAATGGGACTTGTTTGTCCAGTGTTTTTGTGAGTAAAATCACAGTGCTCATAAGTTGTTTGTTACAGTTACAATTCCTCATGATATAACTCTCAGCCCTTTATGTACCTGTGCAATCATGAAAAATAAGTCTCTTAATTGTCATCTTACACACCATACTGGTTTTTTCCCTGATGCTTATGGGGAATTATTCCAGGTAAATCACACCTGTCTGGCAGTTAAACAGCTTGAAATGTAAAATGCCAAGACTTCTCCTGTGCTCTCTGTACCCATAATTCCAGCCCTACTTCTTTCACTGCCATTCTTCGATCCATCTTTTTTTCCAGCATAAATTCCTCTCATAACTTCAATATCCTCACATATGCAGGATCTTGGTCATCTCTTTTAAAAAGTCATCTGCAAAGTGACCTTTTTTTTGCTATTGCTATAAAATCACAGCTTCTGAAACCCAGTGGTCTGTGGGGCATGAATGGATGTTCTGTTTGGAAGATGTCCAATCATGTCATTCCAGCTCCAAGCTGTCACTTCCCAGTGCTCCTACAGGCAGCCAGTTTTCTTGTTAGAAGAAAACAGGACAAAGTGTTTAGGTTTAAAATGTATCATTATTTTACTAATGCTACTTTCTCACATAAGCAAATAGTGTATCTTTCATATGTTATGCAATTATGCCTAAGAGATGGTCTATGTGGGATGAAATAAAAAATGATGGTCCATGAAATCAGGTATAGAAGGCAAAGTATCCACAGAGCAATATAAAGAATTTGTCTGCATTATAAACAGATTGGGGAGCCCACATCCATTCTTTATTCTTATTTTCTGTATCTGTTGTTGAATTTTTCACACAAATTATACTCTAGAAAGTGACGTGGCCTTCCATTGCCATGTGCATATCACACTTAGTAGGAATAAAACCACTTTGGTTTTATAAGGAAATAAAGCTTTAATGTAATGTGTATGAACACAGGTGATCAAACCCAAGTAATCAAATCCAAGTCCTGTCATCAAAAAAAAAATTCTGATCCTAAAACCAAATAGGGCCAGGAAACCTCTCAGAAGTCTCCACCTGCCCCAACTGCCAACACCTGTCAGTCAGTATCAATCCCCAGATGATGTCAGGTCAGGTATCAAAAATCCAATGTATTTGTTGCATACACCTGTACTTTTCAGCTGAATTCCAGGAAAACGACCCCAGACTCAGTCAGAGCAGAGCCAATCAAGCAGTTTGCTCCTGATGAATTTAATGAGCCCTTGGGTGCTGGGTTGCTGTGAGTCTGAATGGGCCTCAGTGCAGTGGTGAACTCCCAGTTGATTTTCTGGTTTTAGTGAATACATATTTTCATTTGAAGCCACTGCAAAAATTATTTCATGCTGAAAACAAGCATTTGTGGATCTTATAAACAAACAGTATAAATAAAGAAGCTAGCCTTCAAGTGTGACTTTGTTCTAGAGAAATATTAAATGCAGTGCATCACACACACATTCACAGTCACTCTCCCCACCCCACTTAATTTACACTTTCTCTTATTTGCAGGCTTTTAAAAAAGTATTACCCAGCATAGCACAATTTGCCATCAAACCAAAAGGAAAAAATAAAACCCAGTACTTCACTCAGAGGTTGGAAATGCTGCAGACAGAAATTGTTAAGTCCTTAACATATCAATCCAGAGTTGTATAATTCACTTCCAGAGCTGCTAGCAAGTCACAGGGGGGGTGACTTAATATGCTCCCCAAAGTCCATTATGTTATCCATATCCAGGAAGATATCTGTGCCAGGGCTTTCTTGAATCAAAGCAATGTCCACCATTCTTCAACTGTGAGCCTGCTGAGATTTTTTTTTTTCCAGTTTTTGGCAAATAGATATCTGGCTCTAGTACATGCCAGATTGATGCACTTTGTTACTGATCCCTTAATAATATTCAAGTCTCCTAGCCCCAGAACACAAAAGCTCAGCAACTGCACCGATATCTACCTCCAATTTTTTTGCTGATATGAAAAAAAATCCTATTATCTTCCTCCCCCAAAGTGTACTCCTTCTCTTGTGCTAGATCTCACAATTTTAAACATGGAGGGTTTGACTTTCATATAATCTAGTGACAAACAGATTTGTTTTCAGTTTTAACAAATGTAGAGAGAGACTACAAGTGAAAGACAGATAGAAAAAGGGAGGGAGGAGGAGAGAATATGTGGCCCCCAATTTACACTTGGGGGCCACATTGCATCTATACAATATTTTCTAGTACATGTATCATATTAAGATGCCCTGCATGACTTCAGGGCTTCCTTTACAATACACAGCTATTACTCTTAAAGCCAAACCTGTGTGTGGAGCTGTTTTCTAACTCTGATTAATAGTTCCAAGGATATAATTGCTAAAAACATTAACAACCACCTATTGTAAATAAAATGTTTTTTAGAAATCAGAAGCTAAAAGTAAACAGCCCAGTCTAGCTTCATTTCTTATGTTTTTATTGCTAGAGTCCTGTGAGACTCAATAGATGGAACTATTTCATAACATTGTGCTGCTGTATAATGCTCTTTAGTTACAATATCATGATATATTAATGCATATCTACACTTCAGTCTTCAGCAGTTTCTTTCATCTGAACAGATGAGATCTGAGCCACTTTTTTTTTCCAGTCTTTTTTGATTTTTGGACCCCTACAAATTTCCAGTGAACAGTATAGCCCCCTTTAGCATTTCCATATGCAGAGATTGCTCCATAGCATCTGCAAACCCATTCTCCTTAACCTTTTATTAGCAAAGGTAGCAGGAGTCTGTAGGTCACAGACTGAAAACATTTTCTAAGACCTTACAAGTTAATTAAAGTGCAAACCCCTCACCCATTTGACCAGCAATACCTTTGCAATTTGCAAAGGTGCTAGAAAAGGTGCTAGGAGGATCATTGTCTTCCCAAGAACAGCCCCATAGATGGAAACTCCACCTGGGCCACTGAATTTCCAGCTTCACTCTTAACCCTCATTCTTCTTGGGCAGTGGTAGATCTGTCAGTGTAAACAGTGGGCACAGAGATCTGGAAATTTGAAGGCTTCTTGCAAAGGAAGCCACTGAGCCTTGTGGCTTCACAAGTAAGATTTTGCTGTATTTTCAATACTACCAAGGCTTTTTAAAGTGTAATCAAGCTTTTCCCCCTGTTCTTTGGATGATATAAAAATCGCTGCATCTTAGATGTTGTGGGCTTTTTCTTCTAATTTTTTCCCTTAGTTTTCTTTTCTGTTTTGTTTTGGTTTTGGTTTGGTGCTTGTTTGTAATATATGAAGAAGACTTAAAAATTGTAGTCAAAGCTATTTCTTCGCTGCTTGTTTGCATTGCTAGTATAGGTCTTATCTTTCACAGCAGACTACATTGCCACTGGAGTTCTAAAAAAACAAAAAAGCAGGACTGCCCATTAAGTGAAGATCAGAAGTTGAACAAATTGGGAAGCCACTTTTCATGGAACTGTTAAAATCCTCTGGTTTTGCTTATTTGCTCTTAACTATAACCTTGTGAAATATGCAGCTGAGATTAAATCATTGTCAAAGTTTCAGCCCTTGTGCCCTTCCATCAGGACGTGTGAGACTTCCCCCTGCACATTCTGAGATAAGTCTGCACTATTTTTGTTAGAATAGTTCATGCATTTAGAGCGACTTGTTCCAGCACAGATAAGGCAAGTGGTGCTTTATGATGTACGAGCTGGTCCTGCTGTAGTGAG
>NW_005054300.1:986471-997459 GCF_000277835.1 Geospiza fortis | reverse complement strand
TCCCTGTCTACACTGCCAGTTTGGAGTAAATTGGGAGATTCTATTTAACCTTTTGTTAAAGAAACAAAGCAAAACAAAAATCTTACAAATCCTACAAACTCCAAGATGAACTCCTGCACAGAAATCTCCAAACTCTGCATAGGAGACCATTGGTACATCTGTGGGAGGATGGTGGGTCTGAACATGTTTATTTCCTTTTTTTTTTTTTTTTGTAATGAAATTGATTTAAGAAAAAATTAAAAGAAAATCTAAAGGCAGTCAAAAATATGTGCATTTTTTCCCTAATAATCCTTCCAGTGACTGTAACTGCAAGGCATATAATGTGATCTTAGCTGGAAAAGGAAAGGACTTGATATTTGTAGGTGGGAGAAGAGGTTCACAGAGTAATCTGTGTGTGACCACAGCATTAATAGCACTGAACAAGCAGTGGGGTGAGCAGTGGGACTTGGGCAGTCTGTTCTCCACGCACCTTTCCCCATGGATTCACTGCTCTCTGCCACCCACACTGCCCTTCCATACGGACCTTCCCTCCCATGGCTGCTAAGCTGGACTTCTCTAACAGTCATTAAATTGGAGGGCATAAATAATGTTGATGTCTCCATCTCCTGTCACATTCAGCTGAAGTTAATCTATGGTTACAAATGCTACAGCATGATGAGGTGAGCTGCTTTTCTCCAAGAAGCCAAGATAAAAGAGGTGAGATTGTCAGCCAACAAAACCAGGGAAAGTTAAACTTCATATATCTCTCTGATGAAAAACAAGCATAATAAATCTTTTAGAAAGTAAAACAAAACAAGGGCACTCTA
The DNA here is from genome assembly GCF_000277835.1 of Geospiza fortis. Lineage (NCBI taxonomy): Eukaryota > Metazoa > Chordata > Aves > Passeriformes > Thraupidae > Geospiza > Geospiza fortis. The sequence goes on along the minus strand of NW_005054300.1, from coordinate 996,653 downwards.
TGTTGTTAAGAGAAGCAAATCCAGAAGGATTTTACAGAAACTTTTATGAGTTCTGGTCAAAGCTATGCTAGAATATCACGTATTCTATTGAATTAGTGTTGGTGCCAGTTCAAGAGACTGTATCCCCAATGTCACGATCTTGGCATTTCTCTTAAAACCAGAGTTCCTAAATGTCTGTCTCTCAGAGTGTCTGTGCTTTCTTTATTAAAAAATGGAAATGTCTATCCATTAGAGTCCTTATGGTCAAGATTTCAAGTATGGAATGCAAATAGGAGTGTACTGTACAGTGGCTTTATACTCCAGACAATAAATTTAGGGTATACAAAGACATTTTCTGTTGGCAGCTAGTAGCATTTTCCTTCTAGAAAGTATCTTCATCAGAAGTGAAGTCCAGCTTGTAAGGACCTAAACCTTTCGTGTGTAGTCTCTGCCAGTCCTGCAGGCACTGGCTGCAGTCAATGGACTAAGTCAGGTACTGTAGCAAGGCGAGGCATTGCACAGCGGGGATGTTTTAGTCTAGCTGGGATAAGCTGCTGTTTGGGCCCCTATATTAACTTTGCAGGCCACTCAGATGACCAACTTAAGGCCAGGAAAGACAAAATATTCTCTGATATTACTGTTGCAGATAATCTTCAAATTTGTTTTCACTGCCTTATCCTGAAATATGCAAAACACAAGCAGAGCCCTCTGCCTGTGGTGTCCCACTGCTGCCAGGGAGGAAAATGTGAAGGCAAGAGGAGTTCAGTCATGGACCACAGAACAGCAGGAAAAGGAATGAAAGCTACTGGTGAGGAAAAGGCAATACAAGATGATACTCTTTTATAGTATTATATGGCTGGAACAAGAGGAAAATGAGTTTGAAATAGAATTGCGGTGCTCTTTTTTCCTTTTTTTTCTTTTTTCCCCAGAGAAGGTAATGAACAATAGCTGGAACAAAATTTGCCTACAGTGGAAGGGGAGTTCTGACTTGAAATATTTAAAACCAGGTCAGATGTCTTTCTAAATGAAATATTGTAGCTCAGCTAGAAATGACAGACTCATGGCAGGAACCACTTGTTGAAATTCAATGACCTCTGTAATACAGGACCTCAGAGCTGAAGATCATAATAATCTCCTAAAAATCCTACTTTTATTTATTTGTATTAAAGTCGTACTTAGATTCAAATAACATCTGCTTGACAAAAAAAACCCCAAACATATTCTTAAAAATTTTGTTGTGCTAAATCAAAACTAACATTGCTATTTTCTGCTAAACATTGCAAATGCACTTAGTAAAAACAGACAGTCATTGCCAAAAGGGCATATAATACTCATTTTCTAACATAAACAACTAGATTTTTGCACAGGAAGAATCTCATGGATTTTGGTAAAAGATTCATGCACAAATTACCTAATTGGTGGAACAGGATTTCTAGGCATATCAAGTACCCAAGGCACAGTAGAAGCTCTCTGCAGGTCCTGAGGTGGCTATAGGTGGTCATTGACAACAGTTCTTACTTGTCTTGAAAAGAACAACTTAAGGTCTGATTCTGCAACCTTTTGATTATCCTCCCAAAGAGAGTGAAGGTAGTTTGCCACTTGACAGGTTTGAAATCCGGAGGGAGAAAGGAATTTCATATTCCTACAAGATGGTAAATTGCTGCCTTTCCAACTTTCCTGTAACTGTCCTGTACTGCAAGAGTCAATGTTTCAGTTATAAATCATTTAGTTCTAGTGCCACAGGAAAGTATGCAAAATGGACTGCATGTGCTATTTTAGCTATGTTCTCCACTCCTGTCTGGACAAAGATTGCTTTAGGTCAGAGGGACAAAGAGAGCAAGCCTGAGGACACATGTATTTTCATAACCATGGGCACAGTTTTCCCAGATCTTTTGAACACAGATTTCTCCAGTCTGGGCCAGCAAAGAAATCTAAAGGCCAGTGCTATTCTATCTATGTAATCTCTGCTTTCTTCTGCATTCCTCTTTGGCAAAAGCACTGCCTTAGCTCCCTGCCTTTGAGAAGGAGGCTAAGCTAAGCAGGCTGGCAAGGCACAGAAAGAAGATGGTGCCTCAGGCAAACTGTGGTGATGCCAATTCTACCACAATGCCTTGAATGCCACATTATGTCTTCCCACGGATGTAGGAGATGTCCTAAGGGTGCTGTTGCCTGAAGAATTACAGTGGTTCTTGTACAACCTGTGAGTTGTTGAAAAAAAGTGAATAGAGCAGGTGTAAATGATAGATTTGAGCTTTAGGTAACACAGCAGACAAAACACACTGGGTTTCTTCTTGTGAATGCAGGACCCACCCTTGCCCTTTGTGTCTCCCTAACTAAACAGAACAGTCTCCAGTAGAATTTTACATCTACCAAATGCCTTGAAATCCAAACACGGTGCATTTTCTGTGGGACAGAGGCTGATCACAATCTTCTATGCCTTTTGGTTTGAAATTGCAACCTTTTTTCTGATCTCTCCCCTGTAAAACAGAGCTCTGTGGGATTAGGGTCCTTGGAAGGAGCTAATGGATCCAGAGAGCCGAGGTGGAAGAGCAGGAGAGCAGCTCCCTGGCTTCCCTTTTTCAGAGGCAAGCTTTATGAAGGAGAAAGTAAGTCAAGAAATACTGACTTGAAGAACCAGAGCAGAAAGGTCCTGATACCTTTCTCTTCTTTTCCCAGTCTAGTAGATGGAGGATGTTTGGAATTACTCCTGTAAATTATCCCCCTTACATATGCCTCCTGTAATGCCTGCAGGTCCATCTCGTCTGTTCCTAGGGATCCTGCATTAAGTAAGGACAGGGAGCTCAGAAACCAGCTCCACTGGAGCTAATTGCAATATTTCAGGCTGCAAGAAGTTTCCCAGAAAGGATCCTGTTCCAGAGCGCCTGACAACTGCATCCCCCCAGAGACACCATCTAGAGGCACCAGCAATAGACAGAGCCTCTGATGCAATAAGTCTTGGGAGGACTCCTGAGACACAGGGAAAGCACTTGATGTTGCTGCTATCCTGATTGTTTTGGATAGCTCATTGTCACCTAATTGTGCTGTAGCAAGGTCTGTCCATTCCCTCCTGCCTGCTCATTTACGCCCTCAGGCTATGTAAACGCTGAATGTGCCTGAAACAACAGCCAACCACAAAGTCTCCAGTGCCACTCTTTTGGTATGCACTAGCTCAGATTCCTTGTTGCAAGAAAAACCTCTGTCTGCTGATAAATGGCAGCATATTTTACAAAGAGAGACTGCTCTGCTCCTTCAGCAGAGCTCTGTCTATCTCCTTGGCTGACTTGAAACTGCTTGATGTAACTGGGAGGCCTTTGCCAAATGAGGAAGAAAAAAAGGAAGAAATCTGCTTCAGGAGCTGGAGGAAGAAAAGGAAAGACCAAAGCAAGTTTTAAAGCAGAATTATTAATCAGAAAAATATTTGTTAGGAAATAGTAAAATACAGTAAATATCTCTATTATAAATGGCCCGGTCAAGCTATTGAAATACTCTCAAGGAAGTTAAGAAGGATTTTCCTGAGAATACTTTTACTTTGTTTATGAATTAATAGATCAACTATTAATTAATATGATTGTAAGCTTCATGTGTCAGGAGCTTGTTTGCACGTGCAGTGGCATAGAGGTGGCTCTGTGCAAAATACTGGTAACAACCGCTTCTGTGGAGGAAAACCCCTTCATTCCTGTAGTTTTAGTAAAATGAAAATCTGCCTTTGGTGGCTCCTGAGAGGAGTGCACTTCATGTGGACATGTGGTTCCAGCCTGCAGACCTTCCTGGGCTTTGGGCTGCGTGTTTAACTCTGGCCTTGCAGGAAATGCAGTACTCATTCACTTCCTAGCCTAAATTAAAACTTCCTGTCTTAGCCCAAAATGACCTCCTCTTGGTCACCCTTACTGACTGCATTTAGGATGGTGGCCATAGCTGCTCTGAAGATCTGAGGGATCCGGGACAGAAAAACACAGTGCCAGAGACAGTGGTACATTGAAGAACATGAAATCTAAGTGGACTGATTCGGAGAAAAAACCAAGGCACGAGGGAATGCACTGACTTGCCTGTGCTCTGAGGAGAACAAATACATGAGAATCTATGTGAAGGAGCAGCACAAATACACAGAAACAGGAGACAAATATACAGAAACAGGAGACAGAGAGGGGCTGATTGAGAGCTTGAGGGCAACCCAGTAAGGGTAACACTGATGGGTTTGTTACAGATCATCTGATTAAGGTGACAAAGTCAATCATGTCTTTACACAATTAGAAGTCTCCAGATAACAGTCCACAGGGCTACTGGGAAAATTTTACCTCTCTGACTTCAGCTGAAAGATCAAAACAGGGGGATGGAATAGGGTTGGAAAACCTCTGGAATTTGTTGAGGAAAACTTTGTAACACAGATGGTGGATGGCCAAAAGGTGGGTGAGGGTCTCCTGGATCTGCTACTCACAAGCAAGGAAGAATTGGACAGGGATGTGCAAACAACAGTAGCTATGGCTGTAGTGACTACAAGGGGCCACAAATGTGACAGGAGTGAAGAAGACGAGCAGCAGAGCACAAACCTGAGGCTTCAGGAGAGGAAACTTCGGCACCCACATTAGTTAAGAATAGGCAGACAATTGGATGCACACAAGACTGTTTGGATGACCAAACTCAAAGAATGGTGATTATGGCCTGAAGCCCTGGTTATCAATGGCAGGCCTATCCCAGGGTCTGTCCTCTTTGGCATTTGCATCAATTACCTGGAGGATGTCTCATAACATTTGCAGAGGACATTGGACATCGAATTGGACAGTCCAATTAATATGCTGTAGGGCAGAGCTGCTGTCCACTGGGACCTGGAGAGGCTGGAGGAATGAGCCAACAGGAACATTATGAAATTCAGAGAGAATAAACGCAAAGTCCTAACTCAGAGTTGTCTCATTTCTGTCCTTGAAGGCTTTTGAAACCTGACTGGACAAATCCCTCAACAAACGGGTCTGAATTCAGAGCTAGAACACGTTTTGAGCAGGAGGCTGGACTGAAGGCGTCTTCACGCCCCTTCCAACACGAGTGGTTCTGTGATTGCTTGGTACGATCAAATAATCTTCTGCTGTAAAACTTGAATGTTTTAAGAAGTTACTACCCCTGTGCTGACTATTGTCATCCATCAGCCAGAATCCCTACAGCTGGAATGCAGCTGGCGCATGTTCATGTTCCTAGACCATTGCAAAACTAATCCCTTTTACCTCATATTGCAACAGACTACAAATGCACACGCAGCTAATTACTGTGTGTCAGTTGAAAGGGCAGTCCTTTCTGGCCCAGGGCATTCAGCTTGCTGGGTTCCTTGCCTACCACCATCTGCTCTCAGCCACGGTTCACCTACAGCACCACCCTCACTGACACTGCATTAGCGCAAGCCAAATTATTATCACTGCATTGTCTGCATCACCATAACATGCACAAATTCTGGTGATGGACCAGCAAAACCACCAAGAAAAAGAAGGCTCTTGCTCCAAAGCACTGACTGACTGCACAAGTGGGTGCTAGAGGCAGCAGGCAGAAGAAAGGGCCCAGGGAACCAGCCAGGCAGTGGTCTGCAAGCTCAGCCAGTGACCTCTGTGCTCCTGGTCCTTCAATGCCAACCTATATTCCTTAGACAGTCAAAGCACACTGCATCTGGCTAGCGCTAGGTGTGTGCCTGTGACCATATACATACATTATAGACACCTACACTCACCCTTCCTGTGAAATCAGAGTGTTTTACAACAGTCTTCTGCTTTGGTTGTTTTGGAAAACAGAGACATATAAATAAAAATATAAGATGATTAGTTTAAAAGTGTCTACTTGTAACTAACTATGCTAAACTTGCTGGTTTCACTTGTTTGTGTTTGGGGTATTAGATACAGTCTGAAGCCGTGGCCAGCTATATAGGTGCACCATATCTCTGCTGCACAAATAAATCAAACTAAAGCAGCCCAGTTCTTGTAGACTGACATTAGGATAAGTATATCTTAAGAAAGTTCTTATTCAGACTTGGCTTCAGGCAATAAAACGTCATAGATGTATAACTCTAGCGAGTGAAATTTCTAGGGAGCAAATTAGGCTAAAAACATCTTCTAGAGACAGCTAGAAAGGAATCAGACACCACCCGAAAATAAGGCAAGTTATGCAGTAAATGTTTCATTTATTGGATTTCTTCCATTACTATTAGGGTTAAAAGATGGGTTGTCAATAAAAATGGTATATTTATGGAGGGCTCTGTGTTTCAGAAGCCTATTTCTTGTCATTCACTCCTATAGTGCTTGATATCACCTCATGATAAAGTGTGAATAATCCCTGCATGAATGCATATTTCTACCCATTAACGATTTTATTATTTGACAGAATTATCTCTAACAAAAGCAAGTGGTACAGCTGTGGTTTAGGTGCTAAAAGGGAGGGATGTTCCTACTGAGCAATAGGCATGACTTGGGAAGCAGAGCATGGATTGAGAGCCATTAGGCTGTGTTATGAGCTTGAAAAACAATGCATGCAGTTTTTTGGAACTAATTTTCCAATGTTTCTCCATCAAATGAAGATAGAAAGTCCTCCTTTATCTAGTAGCACACAGTGACCTGGCCAGTATGTGTGACATCTAATGCCACAAAGAAATCTGGCAGTAGCACCATGATCTGGCTGTTTGTTGATATTTTCCTGTTTAATAGGTTTCTTGAATTTTCACGTGTGCTTGTTTCAGTCAATGCAAATGACTGCAGACAGGAGCCATGGTTTCTGTGTTTTCATGCTGTCATCTTGTCTGCCCTAGAAAAAAATTCCCCTCTTTGCTAACTCTGGAAGAGCCAGTACTGGTAAGACACTAGGCAGATGTGTTTGCTTCCAGTTATTGGAACCTTTTCAATATTGATTTTTTTTTTTTTGACATTCAGAGCACATTTAACGATCCAAGATTATTTGTAAACATGCAGATTCCTTTGAGCTGTAGACTCAAATCCCAGCCTGGTCAACCAAAGTCCTTTTATCTTTCCAAAATAAATAATTTGAATTTTACACATTGCAGCCTACATTGGGACCTCTTGGAGAAGACCATGAAAACAGATTCACACCAAATATGTAAACATCAGCCAGGAGACCCAGCTGGCATTTAGCAGGCCGTATTTCTCCAATAAAGGCTTGGGCCTTTGGTGAGACATTTAAGACTCCAAAACATTCTTCATAAAACAATAAATTTCCTTGGCTGTCCCATGTCAGCCTCTCCCCTCTTCAGTTCATTGCACTGTGAGCTGTGAGGTGAAGCTCACAGGGTTTTTCACAGCTGATGTTCTACTGCAGGAGTCTCGGGACCAAACTGTTGGGCCAAAGTGTAAAATGGTGACACCGTCGTCGGTCACCAAACCCCACAGCCCAGATGTGGTACAATTGTACCGAGTGTGAGGGTTACAAAAGCTTGGAGAAAGGCACTTCCACTTCTTCGTCTGTGCTAGAGGTCAGCTTTGGCAAGAAAGACATCTCTTGAATGTGGAGCACCTGGCTTTGTCTCTCCAGCTGTCACTTAAAATCGGGTATTCAAATAATAAATCATGTTTCGTGACATGGACTAGGTTGAAATTTTTTTATTCTATTTTTTTTTAATATTGTGTTTCTTTCACTGTTAAATGCTATACTTTTTTTTAAATCCAAGGTATCATCGGAACCTCTACTACTCAACAGCTGCTATTGACCCCTGGAGAGCTCTCACTTCCCTGACTGTGAAACAAATTGTTACATAAGGAGAAATGATACAAATCAGATGCACAAGCTATCCAGAGTGACTTGCACTACCTTCATTAAACCGAGTTGGTTCAGTAACCATCTACAGTCCTTGGACTTCACAACCACACTCGCTCTAGGCTGCAGTTTGAAAACAAACCCCTGGAAGTTTGCAAAAGGAAGAACTTGATGAAAACGCGAGAGCAGTTTCCTGGCCCTTCACGGGACTCCTCTGAATCCACCATGGGGGCAAAACCCCAGCTGCAAAAACGTGCCCAGGAAACACCTTCCACAGCTGGGGCAGAGTCCCTCGCCCTTCCAGAGCCATCTTCCACACCCAGGACCACCACTGGCACCGGGGCAAACAGCATTGAGCTTCCTTCTGGCAGCATTTACTCGTGTGAGTAACATTGCTTGCACGGGCAGTCTGGGTGTGGCATCACCTCCACAAGTCACCTGTCAGTGATGTGACTCATGTGCGAGCCTCTACAGAATCAGGCCCTTCTTCTGCAACCAGCTTTGGGCAACAACTGGCTCTGTCCTGCACACTAACTTTTGATGGTGCTTACTAAGTAGTTAGCAACTACGCTGGGACTGAAGCAAAAGCACACTTGTTTAAAGAAAAATCCATAGCAGATTGTAAAGAGATCTTGGGAAAACAAAACAAAACTCTGCAACTGTTTTTGTTCATTTGGATCAAATTATAGCACATGGCCCTGCAAAATAAATAGGAGTCTGTCACATTTGTATTTCTAATCTCATATTGTTTTGGGATATAAAGGCATTTGAAATCAAAAAGCAAACAAAAATGGAGAATATTTGTTAAGGTGTCACTCTGCAAGGCACTAGTTTGCAGAGACAGTAAGTACATAATCAGGGCTAAATGGGGAGTGTGCATGCCCACAGACAGTTATTTAGTACAATTTCTGAAAGTAAAAAGCAAGTTAGTCAAAAGACCAGTGGAAAAAGAAGCTGTTCAATGCATTTGTACATTGAGTTAACAGTGAAGTATTTCATTAGTCATGTTTTTACTTGGTGTCTTAAAATAATCCCTTTTCTGTCTCCATATTCCCACTTAGACATTGTTCACAGACTTATTTATTTATGAAGTCTGAAGGTTAGTCCCTACCTGCTGAGACTAATTAGCCCTGTTCTTTGTGTCCTATGCAATCCTGTCTGATTAAATGTACACATTTGTTTTACTTCTTTTCATGCTTCCTTTCACTCTACTTCTGCTTTACTGATTAATATTAAAGTTGTAAGTTGCAGTGATTTTTTTTATTTCTATTTTGTCTGCATCTTTCCCTTTAGTATGCAAATTTCTATGTGAACTTTTTAATGCCTGAGAATTCGTGTTAGCCTTGTCGATCTCTGTATTATTATTTTTATTATTCTTTTATAGAAGACAGTTTAGCTGAAATCCCCAAACTCTCTAAATATTGCATGACAAATTGGCTTTGTTTTGGAAACCCTGTGTGCTGAATGACCCTTAGCATGAGCAGCAGGTTAGATTTCTGGAGGAATGTTTGGATTATTTAGTACAGCCTGTCCCTTGCTTTCAAACACCATTTCCATTAGGCAATTTACTAATTCCCATTGAAATTACTGTCTCCTCCCGCCCCCCTCCCCACTCCCCTCCTTTTGTTCCTTGCCCATGTTAAAGTTTCCAATTGACTCGTCCATTGTTACAATTTGTCACTGCTGGAAGATCAATTTGTTTTCCCCTTCCCCTCGCCACATTAGATTCGGGGAACAGATGCCATTTCTCGCATCCGCAGGACTCTGCTCCCCATTTTGTTGCCGTGCGGGCAGAGCCCCGGCCGGACCGGGCAGCCCCGGGCCGGGCTCCGCGCCCCGCGGGGACCCCGCGGTCGGACCGCGGACCCCCCTTCTCTTTGACTGCCCCCCAGCAGCGTGATGTTTACGCCACCACAACTTTTCACTTCTGAAGTCTGGGAGTCCTTGATTCTCCGTCCTGCCATGCTAATTAACTTCTTAGCAGTCACATTCCTTTTCCTCCTCTCTCTCTTTTTTTTTTTTTTTTTTTTTTTTTTACATCAAGGACCAGAAAACATTATGCCTCACTATAAGATAATTTGGAAATATCTGATCTTCAGCGAGTGATCTCACCCATTTTCATCCTGCGTGTTATAACCATAATAAATGCAAGGACCAAGTGCTGCCCAAAAAAAAAAAAAAAGAAAAAAAAGGCTTTTACTATATTCTAGTGTTTATTATGATTGGAGTTTCTTGCCTCCAACGAGTGGCATGAAAAATGTTAACGGTTTAAAAAAAGCACCCACCGCACCACCCTGCCGTCACATGTACCCAAATAATAAGGGCACACAAACATCCTTCAGGAGAGCCCGGGCCGCGGGGGGATGATATGTTTATTAATGTCCAGAATGTAAAAGTTGGCGCTCCCGGAGCGCGGAGTCAGGGACACCCGTTCGAGTGTTTTTCCCCTCGCTCCCCCCGTCCCGCCAC
>NW_005054300.1:985886-986461 GCF_000277835.1 Geospiza fortis | reverse complement strand
AAGGATCATTGTTAGTTTCCTACTTCCCCCACCCTCCTCCCCCTCCCGCGCCCCAGACCTGTTTATTTATGCAGACGTCACCGGGGAGCCCCCGCCCTCTCCTGCATCTCATTAAGTGCCTGGTGTGTTTCTCGCTCCCTGTCAATAATCCCGGATCCCAGACTTCTCCGTTCCTCCGGATTTCGATCCCCCTTTTTCTATCTGTCAATCAGCGCCGCCTTTGAACTGAAAAGCTCTCAGTCCAACTTCAACTCACTCAAACCCGAGCGGCACAGGCTCCCCATATCCGCGGCGACTGCCTTATATATTTTTTATTATTATTAATTTTTCCGCGAGTGCGTGCGCGGGTGTGCGTGTGCGCGCAGTGCACGCCGAGCAGCTCCAGGGAAGAAAGAAAGAGAAAATCCCGAAGAAGGAAAGGAAGAAGCCTAAAGTCACTGGTGCAAAGGAGCAAAGAAGAGACATTTCCCTCCCCTCCTCCTCCCTCTTTTCCCCTCCCCAGGAGGAAGGAGAAGGGGAAAAAAAAGAAACTTTCACCTTGGACTCTTCTTTTTTGGTGCAAACTTTCCCCCCCC
>NW_005054300.1:976158-984080 GCF_000277835.1 Geospiza fortis | reverse complement strand
CGGCTCCGTCCCGGTGCGGAGCGGGGGGAGCCGCGCTCAGGGCACAGGGCTGAGTCCGGAAACAACTCGCCTCGCTTGGCTCTGGCAACAACAACAGCAGCGCAAAAAATAATCAGACAAGTCGAGCAAAATTCCTCTTGGAAGTATGCTGGCAGGAAAACAATTTGCTGAAAGCGTCCGGTTTTTTGTTGGTGGTTTTTTTTGCCTTTTTTTTTTTTTTTTACCCCTAACTCGGGGTTCAGTGGCGGGGGTGCAGGTCTGCGTGTGCCTGCAGCTGGAGCGAGGTTTAACCCAGATCCCAGGAAACTTTGGGGTTTGCTGGTGGGTTTGTAGTCCCAGCTGTTTTCCCCGCTCGTAGTGTCACCCACGGTGTGCTCTACTCTGACATCAGATTTCTCAAGTGTCACCTTTCCTTTCCTTTTTTAAAGAGTTTAAAAATTTTTCATTTTGAATATTTAAATCCGCTGGGACTTCCAAACACCACTGATTCCTACCGATGGCTTTAGCGTTGCTGTTTTGTTTCTTCTGCGTGTTTCTGAGTCTGAAGCGTTCCCACCATCACCATGTGTGTTTATACACTTTTTTTTTTTTTCTTGTGGTAACACGAGATAGCGATTTACAATAATAGATCTACTGTTGGGTAGATGTTGAAGCCGTACTAATGACTGAGGGCTTGGACAACTTCAGTATATCAGATCTACAAGTGTTTTAAAGCATTAAAATATTAAACATCGGGTCAGTCTTGTTTTCACTTAGTAAAACGTCAGTAGACACAGATTAGTAAATGTAGAGTGACAGGGAGGTTGTGAGGAAGGTTTTCTGACTTTGCATATGTTTAGGGCTGTGGCAGAGTTTTATTTTGGAAGCTTGTGAGGCTCTTTTTGTGAGGAGGTGATTTCTGGGACAGTAGCAGAGGGGTGACTGCAGTTTGCAATTGTAATGATGGGGAGGGGAATTCAGGGGCTGAATGCATTATATTTTTTCTTTTGAATATGGTCACCCACATGTATATGGATGATGGTGATAAATTCCAAATTCCATAAGTACCAGAATCCAGATGGCAAAACAATCTTTGTTCCAAATCACTTTGTTACAAATTGTGAAGCTTTGTATTCCTTATTTTTTTTTCCCCTCGTTTTTTACCTTCAATGCATTCCACTGTTCCAAGTGCAGACTAATCGGAAGCACACCTCTGCTGCCTTTTTCTTAAAGCGTTTTTCTTACAACAGCTCCAGCTCTTTTTTTCCTCATTACCTTTATTACAGATCCCTTTTCCCTTAGCATGTGGGGTAGGATTCTTCAGCAGTTAGCTCTCCTGGAGCATTCCTCCCCTTGCTCCCCCACCGCTAAAAAAGGCCTCCATAGGAATGTTGGGTTCGTGTGAATTAAAGGTGCTGTACAAAAGCTTACAGGTTGGTTTATTGTTGGTATAGCAGGTGGCCTGCTTGTGTTATCAGATGAATTCTGAAAGGATATTTCCACACTCAATAGGCAATTTTCTTATTTCCACATCCAGGCTCCAGCAACCTTCTCCTATCTTCTTAACCTTATTCTTTCACATTCCGTATGCTTGTTTGTTTGCCTGCCACTTAATTATAGCCAGGAAAAATTAAAGTTGTTTATTTAGGCCTGAGAGCAGAATATTATAAAGATTCAGTGGGATAGCTGTTGTCTGTCACACACTATTTTTAGGTGGATTCTAGTTCTCTGCTGTACCAGCTTTCAATTCCAGATGAACTAGATCTTTCTCTTTCCTGTTTGATTTTATTTTATTTTTAAATACGCGTTGGAAAGGTATAGATGGTTCTGCATAATTACGAATTTTATTTTTATTTATGTAGTTTTTCCTGGAGCCATATTTGTTGAGTGTCAGAGCATGCAAGGTAAAGAGGTGATGCAGATACGTAGCAAAATTGTTTTTCTTTTCCTTTTGCTGTTGTACAATCTTAAAAGTCTGTGGGTGTGGTTTTTTTGTTGTGGTTTTTTTTTTCCTGGATTTTTTTTTTGTTGCTTTATTTGGGGGTGGAGTGGGATTATTGTGTTTTTTAAATGTACCTGTAATTGTCTGTTCAAGAGCAAACTTGTGGGCAGCAATTTCTCCTTTACTGCTTCAGGAATGTGAAGAATTATGAAGCATCACAAAATCTGCTTATGAGGAATAATCTTTTCTCAAGGATAATGCTTTAAATACTGCAAACTCTTTATCAAGGTTAATAGGAATAATTTTATTTTTAAAAATCAAAGATTTTTTGCATGCTAATCTTGCTATTGATAGAATACTGTGGTGGGCTTATGAGAATAGATGTTATTAAATAGAGGTTTAGTCAGATAGTACTGAAGTGATGCATCTGAGAGCACCAGTTCCAACCCTGCACTTGTGGAGGGACTGGGGTGGCTGCATGTTATGGATAATAAAGGAGACTGTTTTCCTTTCAGAGTTGGAAAATGTTGAAGTGGTGTACTTGATTTTTAGCTTAAATTTGGAGCTCGGTTAATGCCTTTGGTAAGCAAATAGATGCAGTGTAATGTGAGAAAACCCTGCTGGCGGATGCTCTTATTTTTACTAGTGCTGTTGCATCTTCTTTTCCCCTAAGTTGTTGCTGGCTGAGTGAGGCTGTAGGGATAAGCTTATGTTTGGCCCCAAAGTTTGGGAGTCGGGAATAGCTGTGGTGGAGGGCAGCCCCATCGCCTTGATTTTTGTGTTTAGGAGGAAACATTTTTTTATTAATTGCCTTGAAAAATTGATGTTTTTCTTTTATCTACTGAATCAAACAATGTAATCCTTCATAATACAAAAGCTTTAGACCCTGGGGTGTGAAGGGTTAATGGTGGTCCTTTTTTTTTTCCCCTCCCTCCAATTGTTTTGACAACACTTTTCAAAGTGTGACATTCCAAGCCCTTGCAATACAATGTAATATTACTGTAATTACACAGGTCATTACATTTTAAATAGAGAACAATAAAATGCTTATCGCCCTGAAAAAGAACAGGTGTTCTTGCCCTTCTTTGGTGTTTATGCTAATTGTTTTTCATCTCCTTCAGAAATATTTATGGCTGGAGTGTTAAGGTTTCAGTCTCGATGTGACAATATTAATTCTTTACTAATCTTTATGGTTGAGGTTTAATGTCTGCAGTATGGATTATAGTATTAATGTCCACCAACTAGTTTATTAATGTAGATACAACTTAATATGTCAGCACTTTGGTACTTTACGATACAGAGCTATTCAGTGGAGAGTGAATTATTTGCTTTGTTTAAAAAAAATGAATGGACATGCTTTTAATAAAGTTTCTGGACTTGTGTAAAAACAAGCTGTTAAATAAGAACTGATGATCCTGTGGTGTAAATCAAATGGAGCCTCCATAAAAGAAACTTTCCTCGTGCTTAATTAGGTAGATTGCTGAATCACTCTGCTATAGCATTAGCATAGCTGGTATACAGTGGCAAACAGACTGTGTTTGTTAACTTACTTGCAGTAAAGAAGCTGATATATTTTTAATGCTATGCTTTTTTTTCTTTGTTTTTTCCTTTTTTTTCTGTTTTTTTTCCTTGATAAGATTTTATTCTGGAGCAAATGCTGCGTTGCTTACTCCATCAGTTTCTCTTCAGGGGGCTATGAAAATTAGTTAGAGAAAAGTTTCATGTTTCTGGGACCTTGCAAAACAATATAATGCAGTACTGTTACTTGAGTGTACAGGATAATTGCAGGACTGCACTTCGTTAAAAATAATATTTGCTTTGGAAATCGAACAATTTTAATAGGTGCACCAGTGGCTGATCTGTAGTGAAAAAAAAATACAGTAGATGCCTTTCCAGGTTTTTTTGAATGCATTCATACAACGACTGAGGATGTTGAATAGGGTGGTGTGGTTTATTTTTTCCCTTCTTCCCCTTCATTTTTTGTTCAAGCAAGTATGTGCTGATTTGTCAGCTGAAGATGGAGGGAGGGAAGGAATATGTTGCAGCTTTCATTGGCGCTTGTAAACCAGAATGTAGGTAAAAATGTTTTAAATTTGTCAAGACTTTCATGAGTGGGCCCCAAAATCAGATAAAAAATGTGGTGTAGAGAAAAAGGACAGCTGCAGATTTTTTGTGTGGACGTGTGTTTCTGTACCATGACTAAAAACTCTAAGGACCTTTTCCCAGCTGTCTGGGAGTTATGTGGAAGTTGGATTATTGGCAGTTAAGCATGAGACAACCTGGATTTAGCAAATGCTCTCCTACACAGGAAGCAGATGACATTATCCTGGGGGAAGGGAGGAGATCCTTCTCCAGGCACAGCCTGGGGGGAGACGCCTGCTCCCCCCAACCTCAGAGCAGCCAAAAATGAGGGCTGGCGATAGGCACGTAGAAATATAACAGCGGTGGGGTTGTCAGCTTGGGGTTTTTTCAGGGCTGTTTGGTGAAATCAGACACTTTCCTTGCACATTGGGGCTGTTGTGAGAAGTTTTGCTTTGGAGGGAGTTGTGAGGTTTGGGGGGATGTTTAAAGCTGTGTTCCCCGGGTGTCCCCTTAGTCCCATGTCCTGGCAAATATGTAAGTAAGCCTTAAAACTTTGACTTTTAATTGGGCACATTTGTGAAGGAAATGGTTAATTTTACAACCAAAGGCAAACTTGCACCTCGACAGGTCTGCTGAAAGAAATGTGCCACAGTCGTTTGCTGGCAAGCACGGCAGGGTCATAAATCCACGGGGTTTATTTACAGCCTATAACACTTATGAATGTTAAGATATTTGACGCCACGCTGGCCTTATAATATCCAAGGTCCACAGACACTGGCAGTGGGTCAAATTTCTTTCACTAATTATAAGCAATGAGAGATGAAGTGTGGTGCTGGGGGTGTGTGGGGGAGATATGGAAATCCTTTCTCTCCCCACCTAAAAGCGAAGAATATTTCTGCTGCTCCTCCCAACTGCTGCTTTATGTTTGTACTTTTTTTTTGTTACGTAGGCTCCGAAGTTTATAATTAACGCTTGTGGTGCTGTAGAGGCTGGGCAGTGGGTGATGCAGCCAGGCTGAAGGAGGGAAGAAGTTTAGCACAGCTCATGTCCTTTCCAGAGGTCTCAGCAGTATTGTGCAGCATTTCCTAGATACCGGCACAAGCAAACATTTAAAGACAGATGACACCTGGAAACGTCCTTTAATTTTCTCACATACCGCTGAGCTGGGGACGAAAGAAAAAACTGCCTCGGGTTTTAGGCAGAAGGAGGATATGCTTGGAAATACAGATATTAGACTGGTTTGTGTGTACAAAACAGGGCCTCTTAGAAAGCAGCAAAAGCGCACGTTAGGGGAAAACATGCACTGAATGAATGAAGATGTTGAGGTTAGAGGCAGTTTTTAGGGGAGAAGCCCTGTGTCCTGCTGGAAGGGACTATGTGGGATGGACGTGTAGGTCAGTGTGGAGGGGAGCAGGGGGACGTGCACAGGGTGGTGTTTTGGGAGGGGTTAACTGGGGGGAGGCACTGCGAGAGCAGGGGCGCCACTGGAGAGTAATTGGAGGACAAAGGAGGGATGTTGGAGCGGGAGGAGAAATTGTAAAAACTTGGGGGGCGTGGGGGAAACGCCAGTATTTGAATGGATGGTTGGAGGGGAAGCTTGGGATCTGGGGATTGACTCTTAAGTGTCAGGAGAGTCTGGGGCCCGAGAAGAAACAGTGCTTGGCTCAGCGGAGCTCTCTGCTCACTCCCCATTACACACGCTTTGCTAGAGCGGGCAGTCAGATTTGAAGTGCTGCTGTCTTGTCTGTGCTGGGGGTGTGTGTGTTTTAACAAGATAATGTGATTACTCAAATATGCCTAGGTGTTACTTTTAGCTTTAAATTCTCCAGCAGTTGATTTCGGGTTCCCCCTAGGTTACTGTTGTGCTTGGAGACTAATTTAAGAAAAAGGCAGGGTTATGTGTGTGGTGGAAAGCTGCACTCCTTTAGCCGTATGTTTTTCTTCTAGAGCCATGTAAAGCCTGACTTAAAAAAAAAAGGGGCTGTCAATTCAGCTCTTCCACAAATAGCTGTACAGTTTTGTTGAAGGTTTTATGCATTTCCCTAATCAATGGAGCGCTGTGACTTATTAGCCCCCAGGGACAGATCCGAATCCCCCAGCACTGCGCTGCAAAGCTGGTGTGGTATTGTACCTTTTTAACAGGTTATCAACAAGGATGTTCCCTTCATTCCCAGGATGCTTCCCACCCCCTCCAGCATCTCCCCCCTGTGATTCTTTCCGGCAAAAATCTGTTCAGTCTCACGCCTTTGTTTTAGGTTGGCTAAACCCTCGACCCTTATTCTTTGTGGGGTCATGCTCAGGCAACTGGGCAGTGCTGAATGAGTTAAGTCGCTGGCTGAAGTTTGGCTTCATGCAACTAAATTTGAGGCCTGGTAGGCATTAGCAGGGCACAGCACATTTACAGAGCTTAATTAGTACGCGCTGTAATTGTTCATGGTCTGCCAGAAGGAGTAATGTTCAGGAAAAGTGGAGTCGTTCTTCTGCAGTCTTTAGTTTTAAAACGATAAATCACTTGCATATTTGTGCAGTGATTCAAATGGAGCTGAGACCTCTCCATCTCAACATGTGGTAAATTGTAAAGTCAATGAATTGCAGATGTAGGGTACAGCAGATTCTCTAAGAAAATGCAGAATGAATGGGAACGGGTGATGCTATAAATATGTACTGAGAAGATAGCTGGGTTTCTGCTTGCTGTGCCAAATATGATAAACTAAAGATATTAGCAGTTTTGTTCTAAATGTGTTTATTTTAAATATCCTTAAACTAAGTGTAGGGGTACCATGTTACTTCACTTAGTGAGGTTTTTATTAATGTTCCAGAACAATGGGATTCATATGGAAATGCGCGTGATAGCCATATTAATATAAATTAATTCATCATGGGTAATCCTGTAGCTGTTACTGGAGGAGTTTATAGTGCTGGGACACTTTAAAGTGTGGCTGCAGCAACTTACAAGAAATGTTGTGGTAGAGGATGCCTCTATATCCTAGTTGAGGGAGGTACTGGGATTGTTATGTATCTCACCATAGCATTTTGTATCTGCCTGTGGTTCCTTCCACCTTCAGAGAGACTTTTTGGGTGCACTAATCCAACAGCCTAGAGCCCATTTTAAAAAAGCAAAACACAAACAAAACTGCGTGCTACAGATTGACATCGTAAATGCTTCGTATTGTTTCTTCTGCTTTTTTTTTTTTTCAATGTGGAGAATGTGTGTCACTCTTACTGCTGTGAAATCTTGTCTTCCTTGGGCTTGGTCCAAGATCCATTGAAGTCAGGAAAAAAGGCTTCTATTAATAACGAAGGGCTTTGCATCAGGCCCCGTGTGTCTTGAACCAATGGCCAAGTTCTTCAAAAGTGGATGAAGGCACTGAGAATGCCAAACTCAACTAAATATGATATTGATGTATAGCTCCTTCATCATAGTCTTTTGCTCCTGGAGGAGGGGGGGTGGGGGAAGTCAAGTTACATTTCCAATGGTGCATTCTTGAATGAGCTCCTGCTTCTGCAGTATTTCCCACAGAAGTGTGGAGCATCCTGGCAGGATCAGGGTTTGGTCTCAGGCTGTGTTGCATGTCAGTTCTGCTTTTCTAATACGAGTAGGTGGATTTGTATGGAAGTTGTAAAAGTTAATGATTGTTCTCTGACTCATATGCTGCTGGCTTCAGCAAAGAAGAAATGATGACAGGAAAATGATAGAAATTATAGGAGCCAAGTAGGCTTTGAGTGGAGAATGGATTTATGTTGTTTGAAATGCCTTTGCTGCTTGGTGGAGGAAGTGCAAGGAGGGAGAAGATGGGAGGGCAGTTTCTTTTCAGGGTCAGATGTTTGGGGTACCAAACTCCTGCAGGCATTCAGCTGGGGAGTGAGGCTGAATTCAGGAGGGACTCTTGTTGGACTTGACCATTTTGTTCTTCCTGCT
>NW_005054300.1:943424-976145 GCF_000277835.1 Geospiza fortis | reverse complement strand
CACTGTTCTCCCCTCTTGGCAGAACAGGTTTTAGTGCCCTAGGCTCCATTGGAAGTACAATTACATTACTTTGGCTACCAAGTATGAATATATAAATGTGTTCAACTTATGTGTATCTCACAGCTTTCTACGTCTTTCCGAACTATCTGTGGCATGAAAGATGCTGTACAAAACAAAATCATTCTCTGCTGCTTAATTCACTACTGGTGGTGATGCAGCAGAGACACCAAAAAAAAAAAACCCAAAAAAAAAGCATTCCAAAAGGAGAGTGTGGGAAGTAATAAAGTCATAGAAATTGCCAATCTGAAAATACTGCAAAAGGAGAGATTCTTGGATGTTGATACAATAGAAACAAATTGTCCTATTTTAAGAAAGGGAAAAATAGAGCAAGAAAAGGTGGAGGCGTACCTCTTGGAGCACATCCGAACTCCCACTGGAGTCAGTGACTCCTTAAATAATGATCTGGAAAAGTCTGAGACTATAGGCTTTTCTGCTCTGGAGAAAAGCTGCTACATTTGTGATTTCTGTTTTTAACTGATAGCTGTATTTAATAAAGGTTCTCTTGGAACTGCTTTAAACCCTGGCCTGAATAATTTTAACTTGGTTAAATGAGTGAACTGGTTTGGGAGCATAGACAGTAAGAGGGTTGCATTGGTTTAATTAGATTTAAGAGATTTATAAAAGCAGGACCACTACTCTGACATAGGCAAGGTCTGGAAGTCGGCATATAGATGATGCATTGATCTACACCCAGGCTGAACAGACAGCTATTGAAACTGCTCTATTATAAATGTTTGCCGATATTAAAGAATCCAAGGGAAGGTATGACCTTGAATGAACACATCAGAAGAATAAGATGGCAATCAGTGTTTCTATCTTTGTTTTCTATGGGACATTTACAGGAAGGTTTTCTCCTTTCAGTTACAGATTATAGTTGCCTGTCTGGAAGTCAAGTTGTTTGAGATTTTTATTATTATTAACCAAATGTCTGAGTTTTCTTCAATCCCTGTTACATTCTCCCATGGGATTTTTAGTAATTCTTAAACTACATCATAAAAATGTAGTCTAAATCATGTCTGTGTCAATTAAAATTAAAGAAGGTACTTATAGGAGCTAGTCACAAACATAACTGCTGCATTGGTCACAAACCACTGTGTAAAGAATATCCGCAGAGCTTATTTTATCTGGATAGCAGCTAAATATCTTTACAATCCCAGGGTTATTAAAGGCCAAGTGCTTGGTACATGTAGTTAGTTTATTTTCCATTGTATTCTGTTGCTCTGCTACAGTACTTGAAAGTACTTTGTTTTTTATTTCATAAAAGTGAAATTAAATTTAATAAATATGGAATGAAAAAGCGAAAACTAGAACCTGGGTGTCACTGGGTGGTTGTAAATGGGAAGTAGTGAGTTGCTCTGCTGCTGGTGTGCCCAAATGTGGGCATTGGACTGGATACACAGGTACATCTGTGTGTATGCATGTGATGTATATTATCCTTGAACACATACTTGGTTATCAGGTGTCTATTCAATTTTAATTGACAATATGAGATTCCTGTGGTTGCTCTGTGCACAGATTGCCTTGGGGCTCTACAGGGTTTGTGGGAAGAAAAGCCTTGACAAGTTTCCATTAAGCCCTGAATCAGGCAGTTGGAAAAGAGGAGAATGAAAAGAGCTGAAAAGAGGGACAACTTGTTAGTGTTGCATTCTGCGTTTGCAACGAGAAACCTCTTTTAGACAAGAGTGGTTCTCAGGCCAAGAATTTCAAACTCGCGGAGAAACCTGTCCAGAGCACAAAAGTTGTTTGAACGGGGTGCAGAATTGTCACAGTAATTAGAGCAATCTCCGTTTACTGAGTGGCAGCCTTTATAAAGGACAGGGGATAAAGGGTTCAAATTCATCTTTCTCTCTCCGATTCACTTCTGATGAACTGCCTCTGTGTATGTATGTGTATATGAAGGAGTGTGTGTGTGTGGCCACATTTTCAGCTACTCATCATTTGATTGTCTGTGTTTAAAAAGAAGAAGGACTTAGGTTTCTTCTTCCTGCCTTCAATGGCATTTTTAGGCATTTTGCTTTTTATTTTAAATTTTTTTCGTTTGTTTGGTTGGGTTTTTTTAGTGCTGTCATTTGATTTACCACAATAAGAGGATGCTTGGGAAAATGTATTTGTGCTGTGGTGGAGGGGGAGCCCCAAATATTATTTCTCTGTTGATTTCTGCTCTCATTCAGTCCTGCGTGTTTGACTCTTAGGAGCAGTCCCATTATTTTTAAAAGGATTACTTGTGGAAGCAAGAAAAGTGAATGGATAAGGCTTGGGCCCTTAAAGTTTATCCTCTTGCCGCTGCAAGGTCTGTCCAGAACTACTGAATCAGCTGGAGTTTTGCCATTGCTCTTATTAGGAGAAGGATCAGGCCCGTGGATTACATGAGCCTGAGTCTTGTGAGCAAGCCAAATAAAACTGTGAAAATCAGGATTGTTTTTGTGCATGATGCAGGAGTGTCTGGAGGACTCGGTCTGGGCTCCTCTTGGTCAGACACTGCCCAGAGAAAAATGGGAGTGAATGAGCGAGTGAGCAGTGTGGGTGTTCTTGCCCCAGGAAGAAAATGTGACTGCTGAATTTCCTGTGCGCCTTTACTTCTAAAGAAAAGAAAATAACAAGATCTTTGAGTTTCTTAAGTAATCATCCTGGGTGTAATGTTGGTAATTTTGATTCCATTTAAATAGGCTGCTTAGGTTCTGTGATTGCCTTTTTTTTGTTCTCCCTAAAATAATGTAGGATCTCCACTTTAAGATTTGGAGCTGGCAGCCTTGGCTAATTTACTTAATCATTTAGTCAGTGTTGTGTTTCCCCCCTTCATTCACCTCTACATCTGAGTGCAGAGGGAGGGAGAGAGGAGCCGTTTAGGCTGATGTCTTCACCCTGTCTTGTGTTTCTCTGTGTCACATTGTCTGGAAGGCCTCTGGCATGTTCAGGTGTTTTGTTGGCACCCTGTGAGTTCTGTATGTCTCCTCCCCTCTTCCCTTCTGGAGACCTGGGATCAGCCAGCAACTGCGCTGAATTCCTAAGGTACGGACCAGACGGTAAAGGAAGATCTTGTTGCTGATTGTGGATACATTGTTAAATAGTCATGGCTGTGAAAATTGTATCTCAGAGATCATGTGTTCTTGTGTATTTTGATTTTTTTTCCCCCCTTCGTCCCTCTTCTATTACTTTCTACTTAATGATGATGATGAAGAATTTGGCTAGATTCCTTATGTTTTAGCAAAAAGCAGACTTCTTTTTTTTTTCACATGGTTGTGCCCAAACATGAAAAACTATGGAAAAATTACTTGTCTTGGAGCTTGCATTTCAAAAATGCCTATTAATGTTCAGCAGCACGTGCTCCTCTAGTTCAGTTGCCTCATCTGTGAGCATGGTGTGTGAATATGGCAGGGCTTTCTGATCATGGGGAAGTTGTCTTGGAGTTGCAAAGAGGAGTTGGGAGATGTCAATTTTCCTGGAATTCATGCTGAATTGCTTGTGCAGTGTTGGAGCATAGAGTGGGGTTTGTGTGTTGGACAATGCCATAGTCAGGTTGAACAGTGTCTCCATTTTTAGATGATGCTATTTTGTCTCAACCATTGATGGTTTGCAGACCAATTGTGATGTCTGCCATCCTGAAAGAGTACCAGTGTGGTACTAATTGTACCAGAACCCACTGTTGTTTAGAATGTACTTGTTGCAAATGATGGACCTCTCTTGAAAGTGGCTTTCTCAGTCTTAACCCTTGTCCATTATTTTCTCAGCTGGTAATTGATTTCTTGGTTTGGTAATTTATCAGTAATGGGCATATCTTCAGTGTTGAGTTCTCTGTAGTAATTCTGCATGACTGAGGAGTAATTGCTGGCCCTATAAAGTCACCAATCTCATTTGTTTGCCAGCTGGATAACATTTCCCATTAGGCTGTTGTGACCAAGTTATCCATCACAACAAAGCCTAACCGGGTCTACAGTCCATGTCCTGGCTAGGGCACGGAGAAAGAGAGCTGGAGGAAGCTGATTTGAAGTGCAGGTTGCAAGCCAGAGCTCATGACAGCAACAGAAAGCATTTATTTGATTTTACAGCTGTGTAAAATCCAGCTCAGTCTGGAAGAGCAGCTGTGAAGTTTAGTTGGGGTGGCTGCACAAAAGCAGCTGATGTCCTCCTCTTGTTGTGTGACATTGCCTCAGTCCTGCTTTCCTGCCTGGCCCTGTTCTGCTTCTCTGCCTGCTGTTGGTGCTGCTTCTGACTGGAGAAGCAGTTTGGAGGTGCTTCCCTTCCTGGGAGCTGGTGGTGCAAAGCCCTGGTCCTGCACATGCTCTGGGCTTTCCTCCATCCCAGCCCTCTGAGGAATTGTCCTCAGCCCAGCTGGGTCTGTGCTTTTGGGCTTGTAGGATCACGGCCTAAATAGTGATCCCCTGAGGAAGCATATAAAGTTTATTTTGGAAGCAAAATACTTGGTGAAGCAGGAAGGAGGCTAAAGAGAATACTGAATCAATGGTGCAAATGAGAAGCAACTTCTTCATTTATACTCTGTACTATTGCTCTGGTTTGTGGATCTAAGTAGAAAATGGGCAGTAATTTGGAAATGTCCTGAGTTTCCTGCCAGCATCTGCACATGCCTAAATACCTTTGAAATTTGATTTTGTGGGGTTTTTTTCCCCCTGCTACTTGAATATGTTAGTTGATGCCACAAGGAGTGAGCTAAAGTCTTACTTTTTTTTTTCTCTGCTGTTGGAATTGTTTGTTAAATTCTAATTGCAGGGCTTGTTCTACACCTGTACAAACCCACAGCCATTGTTAAGGGAATAATTTGAGGACAATGGGGTTAACACAGGTGTACAGAAGTGCAGAATTTGGATTGCAAAGTCTTTTTTATTGCTCTGTGTGCAAAAGAAAGAGAAACGAATTCAGCTTAATTTTCTGATCCTAGAAAAAATTTGTAGGACAAGGATTTGGAGGAAGAGTAAATGGGGAGGGGAATAAATGTCTGGACATGTTCTGACACGGCACTGAACACATATGAAATGGAAAGTTAAAAGGAAATAAACACTACACTCCTCTTTCCTCCCTACCTCACCCTCATACCACTTTCATGGAGTCACTTCTCAAGGTATAGCTGCACGAGGTGGTTGCTAATGATCTTGCACACTGATTGCCTTCAGAGTGATCACATCTCAGCCTGAATGTTTGCATGGAGCTGAGCTGCTGGGACACTGGGGTGGTTTGTGGTGCCAGCAATCACCAACCCCAACTGCATTGTTCTGATGCAATCAGCAAGTTGCATTAGGGCTGTGTTCACGTGGGTATGCTGTCTTTGGTAGGAGCACAGTCAAGGAGCACAGCTGGCATGTCTGGCTCCCAGGATGATTTTCCTCTAAAGCTGAAGGTGTCTGTACTTTCCAAAGGTGACTTGCTGTCTCATGGCTCCAGAGCAACCTTCAGAGACGGCAAGAACATCAAAACAGCCAGGAGCACGAAGTGCTAGAGCCTGTAGGACATCTCCTCTTGGTATTCTGTGATGTTGATGCAGAGATTTACAGTTTTGTGTAACTTCCTGATTATCTGACTGAGGGTTATCTTTCTTTGGGGTAGTTCCAGTAACAGCTAAAAGAGGTTCTTGCAGAATGAAAGCCAAGATCCTGCTATCAGAAGTGGTTGTAACTTGAGATTGGTTTCTCTTACAGTTTCATCCTATTTCAGTTTCTTTCCTGCTCTTGGGAGTTCCTCCAGGCACAGGTCAAACTTTCTCTATTACATTAAGTACTCTGTGCATTTGGGGTACAATAAACTAATAAGTAGGAATGATGGTTAGCAATTAGATAAATGTTCAGATCAGTTTATCCTCTCAGTGGTTCTCCTGTTAGAACTAATCCTGACTGCTACAAATAGGTTTGGTATTTGGCATTTCAGTTCATGTAGGAGGGGAGAAAAAGGCTGTTGCCTCTGAAATGGTTCAGAAGTGACTTGCTGTTCTTTTTCAAGGAGTAATAACTCAGCTGAGTGGCACAACAGGAGGCTCAGGTATGGAACTGTTTGATCAAGAAAGAAATCAGCATTTGCCTCTCTTGGTTATGCACCAAAGGAGTTGTGGTTGTACCTCTGCTCGGAGAGGATGAGTTATCCTCCAAACAATGTCAGGCAGCCTGGCTTATACTGGGGAAACAATCAGAGTTCTTTATTAAAGGCTAATTTGAAGCTACAAAAAGAAATATTTCTCACTGATTTGAGGCTGTCTGGAAGGTGGCTAAAAATAGTCCTTCAGTGATGTGCCATGGTTTGAACCACTAGAGATAGGTATTTTTCTCTTTGGTGGGTGGTGTGACCTTCTCCTGCCAAAGAGTTTAGTTGCAGTAGGATAATGTGTAGTGATTTGTCTTAAAACTTTAAGAAGATTAACCTCTGAATTGCAAACTGTTGAGGTGATCTTATTTCTGGCAGGTGGTGTAAGTTAGTGGTTATGGTGATTCTTTGCCTTGGCAGTTGTGTGGATTTGACTGAAACAAGTTACAATCTTGTTATCAAAGTAGAGGGAGGAAATTAATTAAAAAAAAATAATGATCTCCTTTTGTGAGAGTGTGTATACACTGACCTAACAGAAGATGAAACTGGTGTTGGTTTGCCTTTCCTCAGTGTTTACCAATAGAGATTGTATTAGTTTCTGCTGTTTGCGCCCATTTCTTTGTTACTTTGTCAGCAGAGTTAGGTACCTGCCTTGGAAATGCGTATCATTTGGCCTGTTCCATGCTGTATACACTCACTGCAGCATATGTTGTGTTTAGTTTGTTGCATAGCAGCTAGGAGGGGTCACCGGAGACCCCTTTTGAGCAACTAAATGACTTTTTTCTGCTACTGTAGTGAGATTTGTCCCTTTACTGGAAATGCTTGAGCAGGCAGGGTGGGGCACTGGGTGGCATCTTGTTCTCTCTGATCCAGACAAAGACTCAGGTCCAGTGTCAGCTGATTCTGACTCGTGTTCAGGGAAAATCCAGGGGAATGTGGCCTCCTGTGATGAATGGGCCTCCTGTGCTGAAAAAAGCCAAGGAGTGATGGCCTATTAGATGACAAAGCCAGAGGAGCAGTTGTGTTGTTAACATGTGGTGTTATTTGAGTGCTTTTACAACTTGAAGGAACACTGCCCACCCAAACTGAGGCCCAGATTTCAGATTTAATTTATACTTCTGGGCCTGCAGAGCCTGACAGAGTGGCTCATCCAAGAACTGCAGTAGAAATACTTGGTTTTAATCAACTGGGCACATCAATGTAGTCATAGGTACCAACATCTTGGAACAGTTGGAAATGGGAGAGGAACTACCTCTGAACTAAAATGAAGCTGGCTTTTTGGTAGTCTTTTGGATGGCTTAACAGCTACAAATTTATGAAGATATAATTAGCTACTTTTCAGGGTAATGGTTTGTTTTCAACATAAACTTCTCTTTAAAAGCTTCAGTAAATGTTTGCAGATTTTATACAAGTAGTACTAAAAAACAGTGCTATAAGCCTTGAAAATATTTAAATAGAACTAATTATGAACTAGGGGTTTAGTGTAGAAATCTGGGAGAGATTGATTGGAAACTATTAAGATCTGTTATATATTAAAATAGATGTTAATATCTATATAACATCAGCATCTATAATCTATGTAACACCAATATTTATAATATTATTGTAATGCTGTTATATACATTATTTAATAAATGTAAACACACTGATATGTATTTTAGGTATATATTGAGATTTATTTTTCTGCAAACTTGAGGTCATGGCAACATTTGAGGATCAAGTGCATGATTATTTTTTAGTTGTTTTGGAGGATTATTTCTACGGGAGGGCCTGCCTGTCTGTGTGTGAGAACAAGCACTGCCATTAGGTGCTGTGCTCAGTGGTCACTGTCTGTATGAATAAGCTGTGTGGTTTCCTCTAAATCACCTGAAATTAGGCCATTTGAAGACAGGACTGGCAGCATTGCTTGGCCATCTCAAGCCGTGGCCATGACTCTGTGACTAGGTAGCGCTGGTTTCTGACTCAAGATTGTGAAGGTGGGTGCTTATGTGGGAGAACACAGGCACTTCTTATATAAGCAGAGATTAGTGCACTACACACATTTTTCTGGATTAGTGGTAAGCTGGGCTGTGCTCCTCCAAAGCCCTTCTTCAGCTGCAGTTACCACCATGGTGTGGTCGACTGGCAGCTGGAACTCCAGAGGTAGCTGACTGCTGGGACTTGTCACACACAGAAGCAAGAAAACTGTGGCTTGCTGCTGCCTTGTGGGATAATACAGCTTGGTGGTGGCTTGGCCATGTAGAACTGTCTGTGTGATATTTGGATGTGCCCTGTGCCCAAGTGTTCTGTGTGCTCATGGTGGCTCATAGGGCAGCAGAGTAGTCCTGGCTGGGAAAATGCTGCTTATGTCTTGGGTATGTTCCTTGACATTATTCCTTGAATTAATGTGGCCTTTAAGCCAAAGTGCTTGTGCTGTGTGTGTGTCCTGCTCTGAGGGAAGTTCACGCCCAGGGAGGATTGCCACAGCCCTGGGGAAGGGGACTGCTCTGCAGGCTGAGCTTCAAGCTAAAGTTCCAGTGCAGCCACAACCCTTTATGTGAGATCCTGATGGGCCCATGATATTTAGATATGCCTCTGGTAATATAATCAGCTGCCACCCACTACTCAGCTTCTAAGCTGATCCTAAAATAACCTTTGGTAGAATGACACATGTGAAGCTTCTCTCTGCTCCAGTTTAATCTCCTGCACACAGTCCCCGTGTAAGGTTTATATGACAGTCATAAGGAAGGCTCTGTAGGTGTACCCAGACCTTTTATGAGAGCATGACACGACATCATTTATCTCCCTTCTCCTTGACGTTCTTGTCTCTGCTTTCAGTTTTGAAATTAGAAGTGGTGTGGACCTGCCCCATCTCATGGATGGGGTGTGAGCTTCCACTTTTCCAACTTGCTGAATGCTCAGTGTTCTTTCTGAGGACACATGGTTTGGACTTTCCCTTTTTTCCCCTGCTGATCTTTCACAAGAATAACAAACCACCAACGGATGTTAATGGCTCCATGCATGGATTATATATATGTGTGCATATATAGGCTGTCTGGTTCCTGAGAAGACTTTATTGGCATAAATTTGGAATATTTACAAGTGGCAAATTCATTGGTGAGATTATGCAGACCAGACTAAAAGAGCTCTGAAGGGCATTTATAACACCTTCAGACAAACCAGCCTTTTTGTTTACAGCAAAGGGGTTTATATGAGCATGTGTGCATGCATATATATATATATATATTTTAAATAGAAGTATGTGTCTATGCCTTTTTTTCTTTCTCTGAAATACAGAAGTAGCATTAATATTTCTGCTGCTGGCTGTCCATAAAAAACACAGCAACCCTGGAATGATAGGGAAGCTGTCATGTGAGTGCAACATGGGAATGTCTGCAATTAAGGCCACTTTTATAAGGTGACATTCCAAGGTGGTCAGCCAGGCCCCCTGGAAGCTCCTGAGGGACTGCAGGCAGTGGTGAGGTTTCCTGTGTGCTTTGCTGGGGTTTGAGGGGCATCTTCCCCAGCTGGGTGGTGAAATGCAGCTTCTTGGGCCAACCTTTGTAACGCTTCGGACTCGCAGTGCTCACAGAGGGCACGCAAGAAATGCATCTTAAAATCCTTTGTTTTCTTTGGCCAACAGCTTGAGGGGCAAGAGGAGGAGAGGAGGAGGGTGGAAGAGCAGAGAGCAAAAAAAATGCCCTTTTGTAGTAGATTGAAACAAAACAACATCCAAGAAACATTGGTAGTTTGAAAGCAGTTTGGAGGGTTTATGTGTTAGAAGTAGTCCCAGCTGAGAGATGTTGCTGAGCAGAGTTCAAGCAAGGAGGCCAAAGGTGCAGCATAAATATAGTTTGTTAGATTGTTGCTGAAATAGATGAACATTATTCCACACAATAATCATAACTACGTACATGGCATAAATACAGTCATCGAGTGATGCCACAAAGTACTTAATGGCTTGTAGTCATTGTGCCTTTTGACCTGCAAGGAGAAGGGTGTGATGTTCCTGTTCCAATTATAATCAATGAGCCTTGCTATTGATCTGTGGGAGACAGTGAGTGCAGATGGATGGTCTGGGGTTAGCTGGGGGAATAAGCCGTTGATGGACTGCTCTGTTTATTTAGCTTTGATGGTAGCACTGCACTTGGCACTCGCTTTCTTTGTGATTTTTAATGTATTGTCTTAGCTCCAAATGAATGTTTAACAAGGCTGCGCCTAGTAATTTTATAAGTAGCCTTAGGAATTCATTCATTCATTTATTGTGTAAAAGTGTTCTGCACAAGAGCTGAACTGCTGGGAGAGGTGCAGTGAAGGTAGGGCAGCCTGTCCAAGAAGACACCTTTCTTGGCAGAGGGAGAAGGATGGATGTTCCTTGTCTGTAGGCCAACTTGCTTTAGAATGTATTTTTATTGGCTAATCAATATACAATAGAAATCCACTCCCTAGTCAATTTAAGCACCACTTAATTGAGAAATAAATGATAAACACATTATGCTTTGCTAGTAGAGAACATTTCAGGGTGATTATGGATGCTCTGCTAAATTTTTTGGCATCCCTTGAGTGAGGCTAATTGCCTTCCCTCAGGGCGGCTCTGCAAGCTTGGGTCACATCCGGACCTTGATGAAGCCGATGAGAGTTTTCTTATGGATTTTTTTCCCCCCCAATTATTATTTTAAAGAGGGCCATTGTATACCAGCCTTTATCTCTGGTGTTCTGCTTTCCCCTGAAAGCAGGACCTACTTTGACTGCTGGGTCTCTCTGGCTGGCTTTTGGCCAAGGCTGTTTGCACAGGGGTACGGATGCACTCTGTCTCCAAATCGAGTCCCTCTGCAGTGCGAGGCTGGTTTGTTGAGGATTTTGCTGGGACAAACCAGCAAATCTAAAAAGCTGTGATGGCCCTTTGGCTGGTCCAGTACCCTCTGCCCTTTCCAAGCAGCCTGACCTCAGCCTGGCTCTCATGCCAGCTGCCTGAGCTCACCCGCTGCAGGAGAGTGGTTCCAGCGCAGTGATCCACGCTGCCCTGGGACGGGGCTCTGACTGCTTGGAAAAGCTGGAATTTTTTCAGATCCGGCCTCTTGCCAGCGTGGTGCATGCCCTTCACCAGCCAGTGGAGTTAGCAGTCACAGTGGATGGGTATCCATGAGCCTGTTAATGAGGCACTGGACAAGGGAGTGCTGTGTCAGGCAGGAGCAGAGCAAGCTTTGTTTAATCAGCGTCTCAAGTCCCGTCTCCAGCTACCACAACTGATTTGCAACGGAAGCCGTCAGGACAAGCTGGGACACAAAAGCCTGAGGATGGGTTATTCTGCTTGGCTCTCAGGCTTTGTGCTGGCTGCTAGTGATAGCTGAGACCTATGAAATTTAAAAAAAAATTACCACTTACTAGGTGCTCCACTCAGTTCCTGCTCCCTGTGTAGACTTTTGGCTGTGCTCTACCCAGTGCTGCATCCAGGGCACCGTCAGCACCCATCTCCTTTAATGCCAGGATGAGAGCCTGGCACCTGTACTCCATGGCTGGAGCTGAGCCTGCTTGGTGATAGAGCAGGAAGTCTCCTCTTTTGAGGGATTATGACCTGGGAAAGATCTCTCTGTTTTGGAAGAGAGAATAGATGTAAAACTCTGAGAAATTTTCCAGTTGTCTTCATAATTTCTTGGATGCTGGTGATGCTTCCTGGTATTGTCTGAGCTTGTGTGTGTGGAGCTTGTGGTCCCTGTTTGCTCCTGCAGGTATTCTGACAATTAAGGGGTTACATTGCCCTTATTTCTGCTCTGTTCAGCCCCATGCTAGGTGAACAGGCTGTGTGCAATTTATAAATAAATATTATTTTGAGCGATGACTGAGAGCGAGGGTATTTCCTGGCTGTGAATAGCTGGAAGAGTTGGAATCTGCTGGCTCTGGAGTGCCAGGCAATTCTGAAACCTGGAAGTCATTATTACTTTTTCTCTCTGTGACCCCTGCCCTTGTCTCACGTGCACACCTGTGCCCTATTCCCATGCCAGCTTGGCAAAAATAAACACCCTGTTAAGATTGCTGCCCCCTCCACCGTGCAAAAAGTGCCTGCCTTGCCCAGGGATATGATGGCTTTGTTGCCTTGTGGGTAAGGGTGATAAGGGTCTGCTCTGGGGACATTACCCCATGCCTTCAGTGGGACAGGAGTAATGGTTGCAAAACTGGGTCCTGATTTCTTGCCAGAGTCTTGTTTGCTGCCACCACTTCCCTGCCCAGTGCTGGGGTCAAGTGCTGGGAATGTGGTGAAGATGTTGTGACTTCTTTCTGCCCGTTATGTTGGGGCTTCTTCCTTCAGAGCTTGACAGGCACAAATCACCAGAGGATGGCCTTTTGTGGGAATTGATGTCTCTGCGTTGTTTTGGAGTTTTCAATTGGGTGCTCCTGAGATGTTGGGAAGCCCTCCAAGGGAATGACCTGTGGGATTGATGCCAACTGTACTTTCAGAAGTGACCTGAGACACTTGGAGCTGTTCCCGGTGTTCAGAATTATCCTGAAATACCAGCATGATGTAAAAAACAAATGTAGAATTGCTAAATGTATGTTGTCCAAAGATTTTGGGCAACAAAATCCAGAGCTGTGGTAACTCTGCTTCAAAAAAAAAACCTAAACCAACGAAAACCCCCAAAACCCATAAAAAGCAAAAACCAGCCCTCCACAAAAAAAAACCCTGGTGGCCCTCTCATGATTTTCCTCAACTAAGCATTAGGCCTGCTGAGTCTGATTTGCCTCCATCTATAAGGCATGCATCAGAATAATAAAAAAAGCTGAAAATGAAAGAAGTGTTTGTAGTTTTTTGGGGGAGGCAGTGATGGTATTAGAATAGAAAATATGAACCAGAGACACAAAACACTGTAATTTTTTTCAGGGCTTTGATTTGTATCTGACTTAAATTTTAGTGTAGAGACACACAATGATATTTTCCAGGTTCCAGTAAGGTTTTACTGTATCTGCTTTCTATCTGTGCAGAATTTCCCCTTGCCACTTCCAGAAGGAGAATATTTTATATACCATTGCTTTAGCTACCTTTTGATTGGAGCTTAATCATCTTCTTTTACAATGTTTAGGTTAAAGACATTTTTATGGTGTGCTGGTATTGGCTTTAAAAATCTTTAGTCACTGATGTCTTTGTTGCTCATTAAGCACTTTTTAATTTTTAAACCAAGACTGCTATCTAAATGCTGGTTTCTTTCAGTGGAGATCTTTTTCTAATTATTAAAGGCATTCCTACATTCTCAGCCAGCTAGCAGGATTTCTCATTTAAATGATGTACAGCAACTAGTATTGCATGTTAGTATATAATTGCAGACAAAATGATATTGTGAAAAATCACTTAGAAAGGGTTTTTCTTTCTCTAAACCAAAAAAAAAATAAGAGGAAAAGTAGCCAAGGGATTGATCACATTTGTAGTTAATACTATAGATACAGATGTACATGGCTGTTTGAAATTATCAGAGCTGTGTCAGAGACAACCCCATACTTATGAAGGGACCTGAAAAACATGAATGTCTATTAGATTTACTTGGCCCTCAGAAAAGAATGTTTCTTTTAATCTGAAACAAGCTTTCTTGAACAGATTTAGAGAAGCAAATGATGTCTTGTCTAATTGGCAAAATCAGCCCTCCAAGAAATGCATGGTATTTTCAAACCCAGAACTCAGGACTTTGCCTGCAAATATTTTGAATGTTATTATGGGAGTTGAAGTATTTCAACTAAAAACTGGGAGTCAGGCTGTTCTGCCCTCTCTTTTCCCAGCACACAGAAGTCTGGAGCTGAAGTTTTCTTGTGCTGACTGCCCACCTTGAGAAGCTCATCTTCAGCGATGCTCAGCTTTTTCTAATTGCCCCATGGGCAGTGATGGTGGGTTGTGGTTGTGGCACCCATCAGAAAATGGTCTCATTTTAGCCTCTGTCTAGACTTGCCTCTCTGCTTGAGTTTTCAGGGCTGCAAAGCCAGGGCAGCTTGCACCTGTCTGGCAG
Source organism: Geospiza fortis (assembly GCF_000277835.1). Taxonomy (NCBI): domain Eukaryota; kingdom Metazoa; phylum Chordata; class Aves; order Passeriformes; family Thraupidae; genus Geospiza; species Geospiza fortis. The sequence continues at coordinate 962,094 of NW_005054300.1, read as the reverse complement.
GGTGGGTTTGAGTTTGGGCGAGGCTTGTGTGCGCAGGTGAGAGGCGTTTCCAGAGTGCGGCTGCCGCCCTGCACGAGTGTGGGGAAGCCCCAGTCCTTCAGCATTGCCAGAAGCAGTGCTGTAGCTGGAGAGCAGAGGAGCTTGCACCATCCTGCTCTGCCAGGGCTTCTCCCCCTGGGTCCCTGCTGGGAGATGGGAAGGTTTGGTGTCAGTCAAGTTCCAGCGTTTCCCGGTAAGTATTTGTCGATTGAAATTGAAGAATTGTGAGCACAATTCATCTTAGCACACAGAGAGCAGCGGGTGCAGGCAGAGCTGACTGGGACCAGACATTGACATACGGGCCGTCATCAAACTAATTGTTGTTTGAATTACCTGTTATGATCCGATGACAAATCTGCTTCACTCCTGCCACTGGAGCAGAAAATGTAGCTTGAATTGGCGTGATGTTAGCAAGTGTAAACTGTACTTCAACAAGATGGATAAACCCAATTATGGGGCAGACCTGCAGAGAGAAAATCCATTTAAATCTCGTAATGTTAAGCAGAGCTGTGTTTAATTCATTTGGACCAATTTGGGAATGATGTATGAGTGTTGGTGAACATTAGTCAAAGGGAGAAGGGCCGGAGAAAGAGATGCAGTGCTGAGGCAGGATGGCAGAGGAGAGCTGCACCGTCTCAGTGGTTAGCACTAATGGCTGGGGAAGGCTAAAATGACAAAAAGATGTACTAACTGCTCGTATGAGAACAGCCCAGTGTAAATGAACCAATAAGAGAAACATATGGAGCAGAAAGAAGGTGTAGTATTTTTCTTAAAACTATTGATCTTTCCCATTGAGAAGGAAATATATATAAATTGAAAGCAGTGTTTTGTTGGATTTTTTTTTGACTTGGTGTGAAGGGCTTTTTAAAATTATTTTCCTCCCAAACTTCTTGGGATTTTTAAGATTTATTGAAAATGCAAGGGAGGAGGCAAGGTTTTTCTTTAATTTCTTTCTCATTATTTTTTCAAGAACAGAAGGTAGGGACTGATCACTTCCTCATGGTCTTTCTTAGTCTTGTGATGGCTTTGTGGGATGCATTCAATGTGTGCTTATTCAGAGGTTTTCCAGCTATAGCTTTCAGTATTTTAAGAGAAAATTAAGCACCATATTGTGCAGGCAGAATGACTGACATATTCCAGAAGATGAGGGTGTTGTGCAGTAATGACCTAGGAAGCTGTCATTGCTTATTTATAAATATAAATTTATAAATCTAAATATTTGGTGTAATACCCAAAATGTGTGCACTAGGCAGCTGTAAAAGGCCAGGAAAGATGCAAGTGAACAATCTCACAGTGGAGTCACATTGGTAAGATGGAGAGGTTGAACAATAAATGTATTTGACTCTGTTCATGGTTCTCAGTAGGTCCAGCAACACTAACCGTTCTGTCTCATTTTGGACTAAAAAACCCCAACAAACCATCTTTCCTTATGTTACTCACTGAAGGCCCTTTCCACAACATTTAGAAGCCATGAATAAAGAGGCAGCATTCCTATTTGAATCCCTCTGTGCCTGTTCCTGCCTTGCTGGGCATCCCCTTGCCTCCCTCTCATTGTCACAGTGCTCTGCTCAACTCCTGCAACTGCTGGCAGCCAATAACATGGGAGAAGGGAACCTGTCCCAAGGGTATGGGTCTCCAAGTTGGGCTGTTGAGGTCAGCTAGTCGTTTTGTGACATTTCTAGAGTCTTTTAAACCTAGGCTGAAATAACCTGCTGCTGATAGGTAAAATTTAGGACATTTTAGTAATTCCTTATTTCTGGTACACCAGAAAGCTCAGTCTAATAACAAAAGGGGTTCTGCAGGACTTTATTAAATAAAACACAGGGAGAAGAGTTGGTCTTCATTTTCAGTCATCTATACTTCAAAGCATATTAATTTTGGAAGGCATGATTTCATTTTGATATCTGTTAAATCTGAGCTATTGAAAATATTTTCAAACACTTTTATTTCTGTGCCTGGGACTCTGAATGAGTGATGCTTCATTGTAATGAAGACAGATCCATCAGCCTTTTTGGGAAGGCTGGCAGGCTGTGTTCCTGTCTTGTCCTGAAAGTCCATTTAGCCTCAGTGAAAACAAGCTAAGAAAGCCTGCTCTGAGAGGATCAAAGGAATTGAGCTCCAAGTTGTTTAAAAGGCCTAGGACATAGTGGTGCTGGCAGAAAGGTGTTTTATTCCTTTTTCTGGATGTAGCCATGTTGTAATGGCAAAAGGAGCAGTATGATTCACTGTGAGCTGTGACACTGAGGTGAACCAGTGTGACTTAGAGGGTCTGTGTCTAGGTAGGTCCTTCTGGAGAGCCTGGAAGAATCTGTATTAAAATGACAATGTATAACATGCTGTGAGTGTCACACGAGCTTGTTTCTGGCACTGTCACACTGTCACTCACCCCTCCCCTCGCTGTGGGATCAGCAGGGACAGCTAAAAAGCTCTGGGGACTTCATGGTAGCTACTCTTACATTGTCAACACTTCCTCTTGTAATCCCTGCTCTGAGAATAACCAAATATTCAGACTTAGCAACTGTTTTTCCTGCCTAGTAACTTCATCTCCCACAATGTCTCCCTTTGAGAATGTGTCTGGATTGCCCAGTGACCCACTCTGTGAGAGTTTGTGTGTTTTCTTTTTTCCCTGTGTGGATCATTCTTTTTTAAGTCTCAAAAAAACTGACCCACCAGCTGCTGTGCTTTGGAATTGCCTAATATTAAAAAAAAAAAAAAAAAGCTTTTTTTTCTTTAAAATGAACCTGAAACAAAACCTTGAAGTGCAAACAAGAGGAATTGAAGGCCTTTTGCTGTGTTGAGATGTGTGCACGTGTCACAGGAATGTTGGGTTCATTCTTAATTAAAAGGTCGCTGTTTGTTTAATGAGGTGACTGCAGGATCTTAGATGCTGACATGGGAGTCACTCTTGGTTTGGAGAGCACAGGTCATATGGAATGTGTGTATTATAGGGATGTGGTGTGTATCCTGCCTCTGTCCTTTAAGGAACATCATTCAGCTGATAAGGATCTTGGGACGTGGTGTTGTTTAAAATGGGAGGAAGGATGCAGAAGTTGTTGAACCCAAAGGGTTGAGATGGCTCTTAAGTGTTACAGACAATTCTGTTTGTCCTTTGGCCTAGTTGTCTCTGCCTCAGTTTGCCCATCTATGAAATGGGACTAGCACTGCTTACCTAATACTTAGCCTAAGGCATAAGGTCATAGTGTCTGTATTTTGGAAAATGGTGCTGTCTTGAAAGAACTTTGGAGAAGTGGGGTTAAAGTAAATAGAGCTGGATGAAGTGAAAGAACTGTTTTGTTTGGGGGTTATTTTGGTGTGTTTTTTTTTTTTTTTAATGCTCCCTTCCCCTGAAGCTCCCTTCCTTTTGACTTCCGACCAAAATCATATGCACAAGCATAAGCTGCTGATTGATTAAGCCAGCTGACAGTTTGTCATGATGGGAGCTGTGTGTTCGGACTTCTTTCTTCTCTCTCCCACCAGATGCTGATTGTGTTCAATAATTATGTATACGAAAGAATTTTCATTAAGGCATTGTGGTTTCATGTTCTCAGAAGTGTTTGGACTGGGGTAGCCATGAGAAGCCAGATTGCATGATACATTTCAGGCTTTGCTTCTCCCTGACCACATGCACATTTCTTTTTTTGTTTGTTTTTTTTTTTTTTTTTCCCCCTCTCCTCCTAAAGTCTGAGTAAAAGTTGTATTGATTATAGCTACCTCATGGAAAATCCCACTCCAAAGACAGTTTTACTAAACAATGATTCCCACTCCCCCACTCTCCATGCTGCCATACTTTACTCCTGCTATTATAGTGGGCTCTATAATCCCACCAAAAATTACAAGAAAATGAATATACAAGGCTTTGGCCAAATACACCACCAAGGACTCATCTTCTTGTGCTTATAATCCTGTGCTCACACAAAATACTTCTCCTTGAGATTGTTCTAGGCATTTAAATAAGATTCCAACATTTCAAAGAGCTGTTTCAGAGCAAATTGCTGATCTTGGTAATTTTTAGATATTAAACTCCCATTTTTATAATTTATTTGATAATCATTATAATGTTTATTTTCAATGGTGATGAACTATTACTCTAGCAAGTCAGCTTTTATAGGGCTGCCTGTAACCAAATCTCAGCAACAGGGCTGTGAATTTTCCCTCAACAACTTTGTGAACTTCAAAGTCTGTTTGGAAATGTGTGATGCTGTGATTATTTGTTGATGGTTTTTATTTTTTTCCTAACAAGAAACAATCAGAATGGCAAAAGAAAAAAAATCCATGCTAATATCACAACATGTCAGGGACTAGAATGGTGAAGAGCTCTAGCAACAGCAACAACTTTCATTTGCTGCTTGTATTTAGTGACTGTTTTCCCATCTTTTGACTAAACAGCATTTTTCAAAGTGGAGAAGAAAAGCATGTTTTAAGCATACAGAGTAGGCTTGTTGGAAACCCAATGCTTCATTTTTTGGGAAAAGTTCAAGCTAGCTAGCATGAATATTATGACAGTTTTTTGCATATATCATGTTTCAAGGTATTTACAAAAAAATCGGTATTTATTTATATTTTTGCATGCTATTGAGTGATAGGAATATGTATTACATAAGGACTTGGGGTTTTTGTGTGTTTGTTTTCTTTTTTTTTATTTTCCAATCAGTATGCAAAATATTGGTTGCATTGGTGTGCAAATTGAGGGGAAGCAAATGAATTGGTTTTCTGTCAAAAACCACAAGCAGAGTACGTGGGGTTTTGATTTCTGCTTTAGTGGTTCTGTTATCGTTGTTATTTACAGCAAGAGTGGCTTTTTATCTTTGAGTTTCTGCTCTTTAGCCTACTTTGCAATTGAGTTCTTGGTTTTGTGGTTTTTATCAGCAATATTCAGCCTGGCTTCCAGAGTTCTTAATTTTGCTGTTTGCAAGTCCCATTTCTAGCTAGATCTTTAAGGTAGATAAGTAGGAAAAGTGCTTGAGAATTACTGTAGGGTAAAATTCCTCTCCTTGACCATGACAAACTGGATGGAGACAGAACACCTCACTTTCTGGAAAGCTACCTAAGGACAAGTCTGACTCTGAGACTGGTTGAAGATCTATTTCTCTCAGAACCACGTCCATGTCTAACACCTCACTGGTTCAGGATATAATTAAATCATTTTAAAATTACAATTCAAATAATCAAATTGTTTAATTACTACTACAAGTGACTCTGAATGCTTCTTTCAGTATTTCTTTTACTTCATACTGCCTATACAAAATACATACTGACGAATTAAAAAATAGGACCTTTGAATTTCCCACTTGAAGGTTGATAATGAATGTTTGGAAGGTGAAGAATTTATGCTTTTTAAATTTACCAAGCATGAAAACTCCTGTGTATTCACATGCTTGAGAGCAGTGGAATCCTCTTCAAGGTGAAAGCTAATGTGTTTCTTCTACCATCATGCTCCTAAGATCTTGTACTGTTTAAGCAACATCAAATACTGTCAGACATATGATAAAACTGAGAAATAGAAAGTCTGTTTGCTCCCATCAATAACGTTGGGAAAGCCAGTAGTGATGAAAGTCAATATCAATTCATAATTATAAATTAATTAATTGTTTATTAATAAGGGTCTAATGGTGTTTCTAGTTTAACCACAGTGTGGGCATAAACACCTTTTAGAAGGCTTTGTCTACGTGGTGTCTTCCTAACAGTAGAGGAGATTTTCTGTATCTAGAGCACATAGAGGAACTGCATCCTGCAAAGCACGGATGGTTCTAGAGAGAAATGTCATTTCTTAAAAATATTCTGAAGAGATTGAAGTGGCCCATGCATAGTTTGGGGCCCATGGATTGTGGTGAAGCCTATACTTTGACATAATTTATCTTCCCGGGGTTGGGAAACAAAAGACTACACAGAAAATGAGCAGCAGAATAATTCATCTTATTGATAGGCATGAAATTAGTGGCAGCAGGAAGAGGAAATTTGTTGCCTGTTTATACCATTTTGCTGCATGTCCATCTCTTTTGATTGCAAGGAATTCTCTCCTGCTTGAAGATTTTATTTTGATTTTCTGGCTTGCAGCATCAGGGCTGTACTCTGTCGGTGATGTAGCAGTGCTTTCACGAGAGTGGGGGTACAGTTTATAGGCACAGTAAACACCCCCTGATGGTTCATGCCAATTAATAAGTGTATAACCCCCCACGTGCTGTAGAAGGTGATTTTATGTGATCTTCTGTGATTAGTGGTGAGAAATGTAGCTTTATATGTACAAACCCATTTCATAAATTGCAGATTATATTTAATTAGCGTTATGCACCCCCAGCCACCTCATCCACGCTTCTGCTGCTAATCCATCTCCCTGGGACTCCTCTGCTCCAAACAGCTCAGTGTCTTCAGCCAACATTTACAGATTAATAAATCTGCCAGGGAAACATTCCCTCCTTATCTGTTTGTCTGTGGAAATATCCCCAAATGTTAACTCTGACCACAAGTCTGAGATGAGCAATTTTTATGTCTCAGCTGCTGGCAGCTCTTCCCGTAGCTAGAAGTGCCATGATTTCTGAAACCTGATGCTTTATCCTGCAGTGCTAGAAACAGGAGTTTAATTCCCCTGGCGAGGGGAGGGACCCAACTTTCCAGCAGAACAAAGTCAGCTCATTTGTTTCTCTTGTTCTTAGTCACAAGGCTCGGGAAGGCTGATGTGGTGTGGAAGTACTTGATTATGTTGTAGGAAGTTCCTGGGATGCTTGCTCAGGGACACTTGTTTTAGCTGGGACAGGGATCAGTGTTTGGGGAGATCCAGGAAACTGGTTTTCTTTGTTACTGGTTCTCAGTTTGTCACCCACTCAGACAGGCAGTGTGTTCCTTAGCATGGATGTTGCATTTCACAGGTCTCTCATTCAAGCAGTTTCCCTTTTCTGAGCAGTTTCCCTTTTCCGTGCCTCCCTCGTTCACTCCCATCTGTTTTTTGGGCAGGGTCAGTCTTTCTCACTCTCTTGTTTGTACAGTACTTCGCACAAAAGGACTCTGTTCTCTGGTGGTGCCTTTGGGCACTGTTGTTAGACAAATAAAAGGGTATAAAGTTTGCATCGGACTTTTTTGCAACCTTTCTTGCACAACGAAGTGCCTGTGCCAATCCGTATGGTGCAGAGATGTCTCAAATACTGGATGGTGCTGTGTGAAGGATTCAGTTTGATTTTGTGATCTCTGACTCTAATATTGTCTGGATTGTAGACTTAAACACAGTTATAAACCCTGCCTCTAAACTCTTACTTTGTGCACAAATATGGTTCCTATAAAGACAACAGTAGCAGTCTTGTTACTTAAGTTAATTAAAAAACCCTGAATAATACTTTATGAAGTAATTCCTTAATTTTTTTTTTTTTTGCTTTGGCATTAAAAACTCAAGGTTTTTTTTCTGTATTTCTTTAAAGTCATTTCCCTGAGCAGTAAACAAGGTTCTACTTAGAATACATTGTCTCTGCATAGAAGATCAGATTACCTAGAAATAATATAAAATACCTCTGGATGAATGTGTCTTCATCCCCATAGGAGATAGTTAGTAAATTTAATTTTTTTTTTTTAATTTTTTTTTTTTTTTTTTTTTGTGAGCTTCAGAATCCCACAGAAGGAAGCCTGGAATCCAAAAGGCTCAGGTGAAACTAGAGAGAGTAGTGCCCTTCCTAACTGAAGATAGAAGACTGATAACTCAAGGCCTGAGGACTTTATGAATTTGTCCCAGGATCTGGACATGTTTTTCATATGTTAGGAATAGCTGTGGAGAGGAGACACTGTGTAGTCCTACAGCTGTGTTGGAATGTAAGTCCACATCAGAGATGGTCAGGGGAAATAATTTATGGATAGATGAAGAAAAAGAATAGAGAAGGAGGGGGTATGTGGAGACATCTCTCTCCTCCCTATTGTGCTGATTATTTATTATTTTTCCTCTGAATGTTTGCTGGATCATTCTTCAGTGATGCAGGAAGTTACATGAAATGGCAAATGGAGTCAAGTTATGTATTGTGTCTGCCTCAACAGTCCTCCTTCCCTTCCTCGTACTTCATGTCTGCTGGCTGTAATATATGTAAAACTGAGCTTAGATTTTAAAATTGACTGTTGGGCCTTGATAAACTAAGAAGACCTGAGCAGGTATCAATGGCACGGAGAGCCAGGCATCTTGGTGTGTTTATGTGGTTGAAGTCCCCTCAAGAGGGGACTGCCTGAGGTGGTGTCCTGAAGAGGACAGCCTGAGTTGGTGCTGATTGTATTTTAGGTGGGGAAAGTGAGAAATCATGAGGTTGAATTGATTTAATTCTTGCAAGGAGCTGATGTGGACAGACCTAGATGTTAAAGACGGTGAGCCGAGTATGAGTTCTTACTTCTGTTTGTCACTTAGAGGTTTATGGTGGTCAGAGATGGGACCACCTCCCAAATGGCCAAATAATGTGTGGCCAAGCCCTGCCTGGGAGTGTTGGTTTGTTCAGCTGGTGAGGGTCAGGGCAGGGGGCTGGGGAACCTGGAGCTGCCCCACGGCTGGAGCGTGTTAGTGCTGAGGAGCTGACAGAGCGCTGGCGTGTCTGAAGTATGCAGCGCCTCTGGGACATGTGTGAGGCAACGCTGTTTACTTGTATCTACTTGTTTGCTGGGATAAAACTGCATAGTGCAAGCTTGTATCCGAGGCCACCTCTGTTATTCCTGGATAGTGTCCAAAAGTATCTCAAGGCATTTATAGTCTCCTCTCCTTTGCCCACAATTTCCTTGGAGCGCTGCTGACCAGAGCCGAGTTTGACTTTGTTTGATCGATGTTGAACGGGGCTGCTGAGCACTACAGAGGTGTTTCTAGTAAGTGCTAGGAAGGTGTTTTGCTGTATTCAGTTATACTCTAGACCAAGGAAAATGTGTGCAAGTATTGTGTTTGGTAATAGTTTGATAATAGAAACACCAGCTTGATGTTTCAGTACAGCCTTGTTACCTTGAGGAGTAGGAATATAAACCAGCATTGCAGCTCTTAAGAACATCCTGCCATGTTCCCTTCCTGTGAGAAGAGCTCACTGTGATCTTAATCAATGAAATCCTGCTTGGAGTCCTCTAAAAAGAACTTAATTTACTGTAGTTAAACAAAGCATACAGGAACTACCCACTGATGGGGTGTTTTCTCCCCAGTAGTAGTTTGGCTGATCTGATTTGCTCAATCCCCATGACATTTGCACTGCTTTTCCTCTTTTTTCCCTTTCCTCTCCTCCCCTCCCAATGCTCTACAAAGCAGGCTCAAGAGTGGTCCTCTTGACACAGAGACTGCAAATGCAACCATGGGCACCTGGAGTAATCTTCAGCTTCATCTTCTGCAGAGCTGTGGCTTTCTCTGGGAGCTCTCGTGTGTTTAACACAGATGGCACTGGGCTCCCTCCCAGAAGTACCTGGCATGCCCAGAAGTATGTTGTCTTGCAGGAGTAACTCACCCTGTTGGAGATGTTATTGCCGAGGGTTTACTGAGTGTCTGGTGGAATTCAGATTTTTGTCTTAAGGCTTGATTCCCTATTTTCCCTTTCTATAATGTTTATGACTAGAAGTCATATCTTTTTTAATTTGAATTGTGTTCACCTCCTTTTGTGAATGATTTCAGAGTGGTGTTTCTGCCTGTGGCATGTCCCTTTTTATAACTTCACTATATCTACGTGTGTATATATATATAAACACCACATTAATGTTACTGTAAGAATCAGTTTCTGTTTGCTTCACCTAAGAACCTTATTACTATCTTTTCTTTAATGGGCAAAACCAGTTTGAAAGTACCTCAAGTCCTTGAATTGGATTTCTAGTGTGATCCCCTTAGGTTCAACAAACAGCATTTTAGGAAGAAGTGTTTTTTGCAGACTAAATCTCAGATGGGAGAATGAGAAAATGATGGACATGTTTTTATTATTGGATTGTGAGAGCTGGAAAGCCTCACCTTTTGTTTTGCCTACTTTGTTGTTTCATGTAAGGCTGTAACTGACCCTCTCCTTGTATATCTGTATCTGGTTCCTCAAATGTGTGGGTTCTCCTCTTCCTTCCCCTCCTTTCCCCTTCCAAGTTGTGAGTGTTGATTTGGGCAGTTTATTTGCAACCAAGATCCAGCAATTGTTTGAATTGAAATAGTTATTGTAAGTCAGCTCATGTGTTTTTGGTTTTTTTTTCCCTCTGTCGATGTTGGGACAGCCTGTGCAATGTGTTTCATGAAGTCAACAGCTGAATCTTTTAAATTACACCCTCTTGTCCCTTGCTCTTTCTTCCTCCCCCCTACTTTGGCTGTGGAGTCTGCTGGAGAGGCAGAAAACAAGTTTGGCACCCACATGGTAGAGAGCACTGATTAGCTCCTAAAAGAAGCAGCAAGTTGATTGCTTGCAGAGATGATGTAAGCCATTGCTCTGGGGTACATCAGGTTGGATTTCTCAGGCTTTATCTTATAAAGCCTAAATTAACAGCTGGTTTGGTTTGAGTTCTTCGGGATCTGACTAAAGGATTACAGTCCATTCTCAAGTGAGTCAATCTAGTTTAATTTATTTCAGGTCTATCAGAAAAGATCAATCAAAGCTCTTTTGAAAGTAAAGCTGTAATCGGCCTGTGTACTTAGATGTCACTGGTTTTGTATTTACTTTGCTTCCCTGGTGGAAAATGTTCAGGCTCCAACTAAGACTGTATTGCGGTGAATTTTTTCTTCGTTAAAGTAGTTAGATTTTTCAGAAAGTTACTTGCGTTTTGGGAAACATTGCAGCCTGCATATGCATCTGACAGAGTCTGCTCCTGTTTTTCTTGAGTCCTTGAACTTGAAACTGTACTTGAACTGGGAAGGATCGTGGTTTAGTGGTTAAAAAATACAAGTAGGAGTTGGGAATCCAGATTCCTCTGCTGATTGCTAGACCTAAGACATGACCTCAGGCATCTCCTTTAATTGCTGTTTGTCTCAGTTTCCCCATTTGTACAATAGGAACAACAGCATTCAAACAAGATCTAGACACAGAGTAGCCTGTGTTTACATAAGGGTGCGATTTAGAAATCAGCATATTCCACTGAGTGCAACTCCCTGTACTCTTTCTTAAATCAGAGATCTATATTGTTGTCTTAATGCATGTAGAGGTGGAAATGACTGCATAGCTGATTCTAAGCTGAGTTTTTGGCTGCACAGACTAGCTAATCAGATTGTAGGGAGACAGGTTGCTGCAGCCTCAGGAAACAAAGTACTGAACTTGTATGAAACCTCTCTACCAGTTTCTGGTTTTTAAAATCTTTTGGAGCCTCTGTGTCCTGGCAGACTTCATGCCAGATCAGGTATCATCTGGCCTCCTGCCATGGACATAAACTCCATACCATGGTCTCTTGTTAATTTGACAAGAACATAATTGAGTGCCCACACCCTAACTGGAGAGATGCTGGATGATCTGGTACTGCAGACGCATGATAAACATCGTGGAAATGTGGCCTGATTTTAGCAATTGCACAAGAGATTGTATGAGTTCGGTTTAATTAATTCCAGAACTGATTTTTAAGGTGTTCATTTCTACATGCAGTAAAGGTAGGACCATGGCATAAAAAAATTTAAAAAATAAGCAACTGAGGCTTCAACCAGAGATTGCTCATCACCTCTCTCTGCATTCTTCCTTTCATGGGCTGAATGGGAGTGAAGTTGTTCGTTTTGTGGCGTTTAGCTCAGTCTCCCTGAATCCGTTCAGGTCCTTGCTGGACCTTTGAAGAGGAGGAGGAATGGCTCTGGCCAGCCAGCATCATGTCCTTCACCAGTGGAGAAATCCCATCAGAGCTCTTGCCACCACACGTTGACGTGTACCTTTATACCCTCTTTAGAAGCAAATTAACAATCAGTGAGTAACTTCCCGTTTCTGTCCTAGCTAGCAACCTCCTCCTGCAATGCCTCCCGGTGGAGTCTCCCCCTTTGAAACCCAAGTCACTGGCATTGCTTCCTTATGATCCTTCCCTGTACCTGGACCTTCCATAATGCCACACCCTATCCCTGCTACTCTTACCTGGATTCAAACAAACAAACAAACAAACAAAAAAACACACCAAGAAAGGGGGTTCAGAGCAAACCCTGATAACTGTGCGTGTAATGTAATTGGAAGTGTTTCATTGACATGCTTATGTGAGCTGCTTCTTCATCTTAGTGCTTGAATGTACCACTAGACTTACATTTAGCTTCTTGTGGCTGCTCTTTGATGCAGGTAGGCCATATTCTAAATAGGCTTGTTGCTATGGTGAAAATAGGAGTCCTTGTCTGCTGAGTGTAACCTTTCCTACTTTCCTGGACATTGACATATTATTTTTTTCCCTTCCTCTTTTGAATATGCCACAGTAGGACAGGATTGTGTTGTCTTTTAAGGAAAGGAATTTCAGTTGACAAGTTGGGTCAGAGAACAGTACTTCCAAGGTGTCTTCCAGAAGTTGTGGGTGGTTTTCGAGGGATGAGGGGAGAGATTGGAAATCCTTTTTGTGATGACTCAGCACTGCTGAGAGCGCTGTGTGATTCTCCCCCCCTCTGTCTTCAGGGAGAGAGATGAAAAAGCTTTCCCCTGCTCTTTCCATTACCTGGCTTCTTTCAGTTGTTTTTACAAGGTTAATGCATTGTGCTCAGAGTTTGCATTGTTGTGCCAATAAAACTTTAATAATGATGGTAAGATTGACGTGCACACGGGCGGAAGATGAGTCTTTGGGATTTAGTTGAGAAAGGAAGGTGCGTGTTTGTCAGCTGCCTGAAAGGTCCAAGGACTGCTGAGGCTCATTTCAAAGGCTGTGGGAAGGGAGTGCTCTTCAGGGCTGATGGCTATAAAAGCTGAAGATGGCTGTGCCTGTCCATTAATCTGTTGAACTCATTGTTCTCCGGGTCCCCGTTTTATTTTGTTATTATGCCGCATTTTGTGCAAAAGGAACTGGAAAAATCAAGTGTGACTAAGGGCTTTGTGAGACAGCAAGCTCTTAAGGAGAAGGGAGAAAAAAGGGTGAGACTCTTCTTTCTGCTGCTCTGCTGTCAAGGACAGCAGTGGCTGCCGCCATCCCCCAGCTTGCCTGATGTGTGTGTGCTCCTGAAACAGGAGCCTGGAGGTGGGGGACAAATACCTGGGGCTTGCCCTCATGTAGGCTGGGTTGGTCACACTGTCCCCCCCACAGCCCCTGTCCCTGGCTCTGCTGGGAGCTGGCTCTGGGGACCACAGTGCAGCCAGAAATCCACTGCTAGGAAGCCAGAGCTCTTGGCTCCTGGCTTTCTGCTGAGGATTTCCCCTGGAGATTTGAAATAACCTGCTCCCCACGCTATCCACCTTCTCTTTGACTTCCCAGCAATGAGTCTGTTTCTTATTTAAAGTGTATTTTCCATAACTGCTCCGAAGTCTTGGAAGAAGGAAAACTGACAGTGCTTAATTCAAGTTCAGTCCTTTCCTCCCTGTGACCTCTGTTAGTATTTTATATGAAGATGATTAATCTCATTTAAAAATAAAAAAAAAAGCTGTGTCATTCTTGAGCTCTTCTGAGGAAGTTAAGTTGTAGTTGAAACTAAAACCAAGGGTCAGGCTGTAGGAAATCCCATGCACCTAATTTTAGGGGCTCTAAATTAGAGAAGTTTTATTTCTGTCCCTTGAAATGCTTTTTAGGAGCATTCACTTATGCCTTAGCTTCATCCTAAAGGTTCAATTCCCTCTTCTTTGTGTTGACCAGCACAAGTCACACCAAGCACCAAGTCACCTAAAAGCATAGGATGGTATCAGAGGAGTGGGAGGGAGGGCTGTGACTAGCTTAGGTTTTGCTGTTGACTGAAGCAACCCACAGAAGAATAAATGCCATATGTGGAGAAAGGCCTGTCCTCTCACCATGAAGTAGTTTTTGGTAACAAAGACTTGGGGACTGCTGCTTTCATTTTTCTTTCGTTATTATCAATTGGATGGACAGCATACAGTTGGCTTCGTCTCTTTTGTTGTCACAGTCATCCAGGAGTATTTATCCAAAAATACTCATTTCTGGGGAGTGACCCCTTCTCTGAATAAGGGCTCTGCTGTGCCAGCATGGGTGTCCTTGGTCCCAGGGGTGCAGGTACAGGAGAGTTGTGCCTGGGAGGCTGCAGGTGCTGCTGGGCATGGCTGCCCCTTCCTGTGCACAGGAGGCAGCTTTATCCAAGGTGCCATCTCTCCACCCCAACAAAGGCAGTTAGCCAGTGAGGAGAGGATGTGGGCTGGGATGGAGAATGAGATGGTGCATGAAATGGTGTGGCGTTGCTAGCTCCATCTTGCCAACATCCCACTTTCTTGTGCTGGCTGGGCTTCATGCTGGGACTGTGCTGCTGTGGGCCATTTCAAATAGGAGTAAACCGAGGGAAACCATGGTGAATGACCTGCCTGTCCTAGCAAATTTAGTTTAATTTAGAAGTTTAAAAATGTCCCTGTTATCTGCTAATATTAGCATTTGGTGTGACCTGACCTGTTACGTTGTGACCCGAGCAGGGAGAGGGGAAGCGGTGTGAATGGGGCTGCTGTACTTGAGGCTATTTTCTGCCAGCCTCAAAAGCAGGACAATATCTGAGAATAGCAGTGGTGGGGAAGTCACCCTGCAGTGGGAGCAGCCTGCCGAGCCCGGGTTCCGCTGCGGGACGCAGACCCGAGACCCTGCTCCCCTGTCCTCACCTGTGCTGGGGGTCAGCCTTGCTGCCTGCCCTGGGGGGTCACAGATCTGCCCCCTGCCACAGCTCCTGCTCCTGCCTGAAGCCCCCAGTGGCGTTTGCAGCAGTGCAGAACATCACCCACCACAGGAGGTAGGCTGGGGGTGGCGTGGGGCCATGCACGTGATGGAGAACTGCGATGTGGGATCTATTTCCAGCTCTGCCACAAACTTCCCGTTTTCATTTTTGGAGCAAACCACTCAAAATCCCTCTCCTCTGTCCTGCCCCTATGCAGAATGGGGCTGAGTGTACTTTCCTCATGGGAATGGTCTTTAAATAGATCTTGGCTTAGAGAACATGTTGCTGGATGGGCCCATGAGGGTATCAAAGAATGACTGGAGATGGTGATCATGTGGGAAGTGTATTAAAAAATTAAATCAAAGTACTACAGGTTTTTTTTAAAGTTAAAAAAAATCTTCCAAGTCTCCCATGCCTGGTCTTTTATCGTGAGATTAAAAGAGGAGGGCTGGCAACAAAAAGTTGCTATAACTGTCCTTTGAATAAGGAAATATTGAGAGGATGAGGAGGAAGGGCTTTAGCAGGTTGGCTGCTCATCCTGGACACATCTGGCTGGTTTCTGCATCTGAGTGAAGAACTCAAACTTTCCCAACTTCCAGCAGCCCAGGTGACATTGGCAGTTGAGTTAAATCAATGCCTTGGTTACGAGGGAGCATTTGCTCACCAGTTAAGTAGTCTGCATTTCCAAAATCCCATCTGCTCACACATTCTGTGTTAATAACTGCAAGTGTACAAACACAAAGTAGATCATCAGGTACCCCACTTCTCTCCCCACCATGTAGGATTTTGTTGAGTGGATATCAATAGAGTTGTTTGCTTACCAAATTCACGAGAATCATCCACATTTTGTTTATATTTGGTTTTGTTTTGTGGGTTTTGTTTTCCACATGCTGGGGTAGAATCAAGCATGTGAGGGGGACTTTCCTTACAGTATTCTTTAGCTTGGTCTTTCTTTGGTTTGATGTAATTTATAGGATAGCTCTGCACTTCTTTGAGGGGGGGTGGGTTGTAGTTGTACTGCAGAGAGCCAGTAACAGCCCTCAGACCACTAAGGAAACTGTTTTCAAGACACACATGGCTTTGGCATGTTTGCTGCCTGTGTGTTTATGTGCTGTGTCTGTACCTGATGGTTCCTGGCCAGGTATATTTGTATCTGTTAGCACTATCTCTAAATCACCTTGGCACCTTGCCTGAGTTGTGTTAAATAAGCATGGGATCCCTGTGAAAATATGCTCATCAGAGTTAATCAGGTGAGATTTTTTTTTGGGTGGTTTTATCAGTGGCATTGCTCCTGCCAGTAATTCTGACCATTATTGGAAAGGAGGAATTAAAATCCCAGAATCAAAATTGAAATGAAAGTAGTTGATGGCAGCTGTGGGTAACCATGTGATTTGGGGAAAATAAATAAAGCTGATGAAGCAGAGTCACACCACAAAGAAAACTTTTCCTTTTTCTATTTTTTTGCTCCAGAATAACTAATGGTTGTGTTGATTTCCAAAGTGTTGGCTGCCAATTGATTTATACCCTGATAATAATCTTAAGTTATTTAGTTGGTCTTCTGTAAATATATGCAGAAGTTGTAATGACAAACAACCGATGTTTCTGCTGTTCAGACCTGCTGCATATGGTGGAGAGGAAATAAAAGGTCTGTGCTGCATTTCTCTGGGGCTCTGGTATCTGTCTGGGAAGTGGTAGAGAAGGGTTTGCCTCTGCATGAGAGGCTACAGGGCAGGATTCCTGAGAATATTTAGTGAATGCTAGCAAAGTTGGTCTTAAGCTGCCAAGGATATGGTGTGTTTTTTCTTGTCTCTTCCTAAGTCCTGCTTTCCCTGGGATGTTTGCATGTGAAATGTATGAGAAATCCCCTCCGAGCAGAACTGAAGGGGAAATGGCCTTATGTCTCTAATAAGGGATATGGAGAATATCTGTTTGATTTCTGAGATCATCCCTTCCTTTGCCCTTTAAGAAAACTATATGTTTCTCAGTATATTGACATCTTAAAGGGGAAACATTTTCCTGCATGAAGAAGATAACCAGTGCCTTAGGTAGCCTTTCTGCCCCTGTTCCATGCTGCTCTTGGTAGTGGTGGCAATGGTGAGCATTGCCCAGTGTTTCACCCTCTGTGGGGCTGCTGAACGTGAGTTTGTGACTGCCCAGGGTGGTGGGGCTCTGGAAGGTGGTGAAAATTACTTTAAATGCATCAAAAGAGTGAGCCTGGGAAAAGGCAGAATGAAGCAGACTGGTGCCAACAAGGTAAAGGTTTGTTTAGGATTACTGATGGAGCACAGTGCAAAGTTGACCCACTGGGACCCACAGCTGAGTGGAGAGCAGTGCTCAGCAGGGCTCAGCAAGGCTGTGGTGAGGATGCTCTGCTTAATGAGTGGTCTTGGGACTGGGACTGTTAATCCTTTCACATGGGTGAAAAGTGTAAGGGATTAGAAAATTTGGGATTATCTGTAGGAGTTCCCTTATATTAACATTAGCATGCTTTAAATGGTTCTGTATATTCATTTTGTTCATGCAACTGTGCAGTGCTTAATTTATCATGGCTCTGTAGGCCAGACAGTACCTAAAATGCTCTCAGCTTAACATGTGCTGCGGGGGCTGGAGCAGAAAGCTGTATTAGGAGAAAGCAGGGGATTGAAGGTTTTTTTTGCCAAATGAACTTTATAGAAAGAGTTAATTGCTGGATATTTTATGAGAGCCGTGACCTGATCCTCTGTAGTAAGTCTTTAAACAGAATCTGCAGCCAGGCACTTCATTGTAGTGGGAGTTCTGTTTAGATGTGGAAAACACTTTGGGGCTAAAGAAAGGAAAAATAATAATACAGGTGTGTTTACTTTTTTGTCTGGTTTTATCAACTTTTACTGTGCAAAGTTAGTAGAAGGAAGCTAAAAAAGGACAATAACTAGTTCTGCCTGTGTTTGCTGATATAACACCACTGAGGATGGGTCAGTTTTGCATTCATCCATTTTTCAGTGGCTTGAACTTGGTCAGCAAAGCAGCTGAGTCTCTGGTCAGTCCTTCAGAGTTTCTACCTTGCAGGCACAGTCTGTCTCTAGCTGGGCACGTGCCTTACAGAGCAAACAGGGGCAGAAGGGTTAGTACACAGCATTAGCTTTGAAGCAAACCTTTATTTTTCTGCTTCAGGGTTTCACATCAAGTCACCCTCCCTCCTCCCAGATTTTCTTCCTTGCCATCTCCCTCTCCTCTTCCAGGTTTCTTATCATCACTGTACAGGCTAGCAGCTTCTTTCAGCCTTGCAGCTAAAGAGGGCTTTGCTACAGCCAAAAAAAAAAAAAACAAACCAAAGAAGAAAACCAAGTCCCAAAACACCCAACCCAAACCCCAGGTCCTGTCCTGATGCTTGTCTCATAACTGAGGCAGCTCAGTGGCCAGGAGATTGCTGAATGGCTGGAAATCACGGCTATCTGAAGTCTATGGAGGGGCCATGTGTGCAGCTACATCTAAAATTTTTATCACCACCACTGCAGGTGAAAGGCTTTCAATTCGTCTGTGCTGGTCCAGCGAAGTCTATTTTATTTATGTGCTTCCAAGCCCTTAAAAACTTCTTTTAGGGTACATCAGTAGGGAGTTAATAGAAACTTTGAAATATGAAAAATGCCTGTGGGTTAAGCAAAAACCTACTTGACCAACTTGAGTATAAAGCTGGTACTTAGTTGGTAGGTCATTTGCTCTGGGGGAGAGGGGAAGGTGTTCTGCTGGACCACAGATAGCATTTCCCAGTGGGAAAGAAGTTGTAAACACAGTTAGCAGCTCTTAATTTAGGAAGCAGCCTATGTTTTATTTTGCTTGTATTTGTATAGTCTTGCAGCAAATGCTTCTGTCTCACTGCAGTTGGTTGCTGTTTTAATATTAGCTCAGTACATTTATTTGTGCACATGAGCTAGGTAGCACGTATATGTGCCGCTATAAAAAATTTGGAAA
>NW_005054300.1:936495-943414 GCF_000277835.1 Geospiza fortis | reverse complement strand
AATATTCAATGGTTTATTTTTTTCCTTGTAACTTCCTTAAAAAACCCCAGTAAACAAAAAGAACCTTCAAAGAGGAGTTTAAAACTCTGGTTTAAAATGTCTTCCATTCAAGGTCTTTTAACAGAAGACTGGGCTTTTTTTTTTTTTTTTAATTTTAAACAAAATGTACTTTCTTAAAGACTAAAATGTCTTAAGCACCAGCATACCACTCTACCTTGTTTCTGCTAAATGGGATTATAAGGGATTTAATTCTGTGGGAATTTCTGTGTTGCAGGGGGTGACTTTTTACAGCACACTAGAGTGAGCGGTGTGTGCCACTCTCCTCTGGTTCCCATCACATCCCTCTGCCCTGACCTAGGGCTTCCCTTGGTGCCAATACATGAGCATCCCGGGGCATTTTGGATCAGGCAGGATGGGAGAGCAAGAAGGTGGGTCAGCAATAAAAAAACCTGACTTGAACACTGGGTGGTTAGAAGCAAATTGTATTGATTTTTCTTCACAGGTCTGATGGTTTTGAAAGCCACTTGCTGTGCAGCTTTAAGCCTCTTCTGCCATACATGCAGTCAGTAAATGTTAGCGACTTGGCCAGCACCACTCACACTGATCCACCATGCCTTGGAGCACCTTGAAATACAACTACAACCTTCAGGGCTGCTCCAGCTTAAAAGTTAAGCAGGTGCTTAAGTACTTGGGTGGATCGGAGACTTACAGGCACTACATTAGCTCCTGTCTGAGCACAAATGCCATCTGTACTTTTTTTAGCAAAATATTGTCCCTGCCTTCTTTTTCTTCCCAGTTTCATCATTCTCTTTCTGGCTTTTTCCAAGCGAAGTGATTTTTTCTGGCACGGTGAACGTGCTGCACGTAGCAAGAACCACAACTTGAAATGGAGTATAAATAGAGAGAGAGAGAATAGCTGTTCTGATTGCCGTGGAGCATAGCAAGCAAACAGACTTCAGGAATTTTTGAGATCCAACTACATTGTTATGTATTTACTTGTTTTTTGTATTTTTTTAAACAGGACTTTGAAATTATTAGTTATATTGAGGAGATTGAGGTGGAAATTTGAATCTTGGGGCTGTTCTATTGTAAGCTAGTACTGCTGCCCTTAATTTATCACAAAGAGAAATTATTTGGCCAAGATGCTGAATCCTTGAACAGCATCTTTGCAGGTAGGAGGTGTGTGAAGTTAATTTCTACATCTCCTTTTCTTTCTTCCCATCCCAGTTTTGAAAGTTCCACCTTTGCATACTCATGTTATACACTTTTTTGTCTCAAACACAGATAATTCTTTTTCATTTGTCTTTCTTTTTTTCCCCTTCTCCCTTTCCTTCCCTCCCCAGCTACCTTTGCATCCCTTGTAGCTCTGGAGAACTGGCTTGTTTATTGCTGAGAGCATGGTTGATGCCAAGAAATCCTGACTGCTGGTGCATTATCGCGGGGCTGTGACGCAGAGCAGGATCACGTTCCAGATCTAGGTCTTGTTTATTTTGGATCCTGCTCCTGCTGCGGAGCAGCAACGAGTACTTGACTTCTCGCACTGCTCTGTCGGCTCCATCTTCTGCAGGCTGGGATCCTGCCATCTCCTGCTGTTCCTCTCTCCTTCTGCTCCAAACCTCTGGGGAGCAGAGGGCTGGGAAGGGAGCTGAGGGATTCCTCGGCATGAAAATCTGTACTGGACAGGCCAGCTGGTGCATTTGAAACTGTGACTGGAGAGTAATTTTTTTTGTTGTTGTGTTTGGGGTTTTTTCCCCCCATAAGTTGTTGGGATTGCCTTTTTAGGAAAGCAGGAATTGGTCTAGGAATTGATAATGTTGCTTTGCAGATTTGGAGGTCCCCTCTGACTGTTATGTGCAGTCCTGACTTGTGTTAATTTCTCATTTCACAATTCAGCGTGGAGGCTTTTCCTCTCTTTTTTTTCCCACTTTATTTTCCTCTCCCCACCTATTTTTCTTTTTTGCTGTGCACATTGCTTGACTTGTGCAACAGATGTGAGGAACTGATCCCACTTCTATTGAAGTCAATAGCCAAATTCCTATCGACTTCACTGACAGCAAGAGCGAGCCTCTGTCTAGGGAGTGAGGATTAGAGCTAAGTAGGAGTAAGTAAAGTACAATAAAATCAGAATATCCTACTTACTGCTTAATGCCATGAATTCTGTTTTGAAGAATTTCTGTTTTGAATCCCATGGCTTTTTATGCTGGTGAATGCCAAGAGCTGAATTCATGGGGGTGGGGAAGAGGAGGAGCTGACAAGCATAAGAGGGTTTTGGTTTCTAGAGTTAGGAGGGACATTGGTAGAAAGGAATGACAAACAGTCCGTGATTCCTTCATGACCCTGCGGTAAAAGGACTTCGGCTGATGGATGAGGGGCTTGGCTTGGCAGACAGGCTGCACTGGATCCACTTTTGACTGTGTCAACCAAGTGTCACCATCTAAATCTGGAATGCTGTTGTGTATTATGGGAATATAAATAAACCCAAGAAAAGGCTCAGGAAGGGGAAAATAATTGGACAGAATCTTAAAATTAAAAAAATAAAAAGGAAAATAAAAAGGTCGCCCCCTTCCTGTCCTATTCTAAACATGTGGCTAAAATTAAAAAAAAAAAAACCAAAAAACAAACCCATAAGAAAACCCCCCAAAAAACAAAAAACAGGCAAAGAGATGGGGGAAATGGCTACTTTCTGGATGTTTTCCTGCAGGAGTGGGGCTTCCAGGTCTGCTCCAGGGTGGTGGTGGTGAGAAAGCTGCCTTGCTGCTGCACAGTCCCTTCTTTGGGATGGGGGAGCTGCCTGTCCCTGTGGCTGTGGGTTCCTCCTGGCACCTGGGGTGTGGTGACACATGAGGGGGTGTGTGGACTTGGACCCTGCAGATAGCAGCACGGCCTTTAGCACTGCTGCCTGCGGGGGCCCCACAAGGAAGAATAGGCTGTTATCCTGGCAGGGCAATATTATGCGCGTTTTACAAGCAGGAAGGCTGAGGCGAAGGGTTTATTTTGGTGTGACTCATTCAGGATGGCCTGGGAGCCTGTGGCGGACGTGGAAATTCAATGTCTCACAGAGCCCTGATCCTGTGTTGCCTCTCCCTGTCCTGCTGAGCTCGTGGGCTGGCACCACGGACTGGCCAGGGATGCTTCTCTGCCTGGGAGTGCTGCTGGCACGAGTGTCAGGCAGTGTGCGAGGTGCAGCTTCGTGGCAGAGGGGTGTTGGGGGCTGCAGGTTTTGGGGAGCAACCCAGCACTGCCAAAAGGCGTGGGGGCAGAGAAACAAACCCCCTTTCTGGGGTCATGAACCTGGGCAGACATGGCATTTGCTGCGCCGCTTCCTCGTGTCACCGCTCTGCCAGAGCGCTTTCTTTGCTTGCTTTTCCTTTCTTTTTCCCTTCGCTCTCTCTTTTGGCCAGGATTTTAACATATATCACAGGCTGGTAGGCTAAGAGCCTGGGACTTCCCCTCACCACACTCAAAGTCTTTGATCTTTTGCTTTGGAGGTAACATCAAAAGAATGGCTGAGAAAGACAGCCAGTGCTGTGAAGTTCAACGTTCAAGTTAATAGCTTGACTGAAGGTTGTGCTGCATTGCTGGAGCTGGAGTAAACAGAGGCGGGCGCACACATTTCCCTGGAAATGGACCCCAGTGCTGCAGAAGGGCTTCATTTGCATTCACAATTAATCTAGGTCCTACTGAAGGGCAGGCTTGGCATTTTATTTTGTTAGGTTTTTTTTTCTTTTCTTTTTTAATTCCTCCTGCATGGGGAAAGCAGTGGGCTGGTTGGAGAGCTGTTACTTGGTACCAGCACTGGCAGTGGCCTCTTGCACACCCTTGCAGCCCCGTCCTGTAGCTGCCCTGCTTTGTCATTTCTGGGTTTTCTCCATTTTCAAAATGATTTAGCTGAAATCTGTTGACAAACCTTCCTCCTTATTTTAATTAAAAAAAAAAAATCTAACCATTCCCAGCCTAAGCATACAGTAGGTAGTATGGACTTCCTCAGATTTTTTTAAATTCACTTCTGTTTGTAATGCTCCTGATGTGTGTGGGTGAATGACTGCACCATCCATTTTTCCATTGCAATCTTCTCTATTCTCTGTGTGGCTGGGGAGGTTGATTTGATTTTTGTTTTCCCTTTTGCACTGTAATAAGGTAGGGAATTTTGTATGATTTTGCATGGCTTGGGGTATGAGGTACAGCACAAGATATAGTCACAAATATTTTGGCCTTGTTGGTGGTCATATTGTAATCAGAGTTTCTAAGGGACAAAACACTGAAAACTCCAGTAACTTCCCTGAGGTTCTTAACACCTTGTGGATGAATTGGCCTGATGTATTATATTTATAAGTTTAAGGCATTGTTATGCAGGACTGATAGAGTATGGGTTTGTCTGCTGTGTATTTTGGTGTGTATGTATGTGGAATGATTGATGTGAGTGCTAACTCCATAGTAAAGTAAAACCAAAGGACTCTGTTTTTTTTTCAAACACATTTATATGAGAGAGATGCACCATGGGTATCGTCCCCAGACAGAGAAGTATTCTTCTTCATCCTGCAACAAAATATGGGACTCAGATGAGGAGAAGAGTTAATGGCCTTAATAAACTGAGAGAGGAGGTTTAAAATTACTTTGCGAATAAAAGCACTTTCTGATATGGCTCAAAGTTCTCTAAATTTACTTCTAAAATGAAAAAGTATTGTTTGCATATTATTTGCAAATTTTTGACCCCTTGAACAGAGCTTCAGTGTGGGTCTTAAATCACTCACCAGAGCAAGGGATGGGATTCACAAAGGAGCAAAGCCAATCAGGCACCCAGGTCCTTATGGCTTCTTGGAAAAATCCTGACCTGAATACTTTGCTCTGTTGAGTGAATTAACTGCTCTGAAGTGTGTGGGAGTTCAGGCCATTCGTGCCCTCTCGAGGAAATGTGGAATGCTCTGGCGGGTAATGACCCCACTGGATGAGACCACAGGGCTCTTTCTGCAGGGACACTGAGGCGTATTAATTTTTTGAGCCAATTATCATTCAGAAGTGATGGCAAAACATCCAGCTACGCAGAATGACAGCCTGAAGCAGGTCTTGCAGGAGATGCCAGTCTTTTCTTGGACCAATGGAAAGAGGTGGTGGATGATGGCACTGAGCTCCTGCATTTTTTTTCCCCCTGTTCTACTTCTTGCTGGAGAAATAATAATTTCTCTTTTTTTTTCCCCTTTCCTTTTTCTTTTTAAATGCAACTTTTTATTCTATTGTTTTATTCTATTATATTTTATTCTATTATTTTATTATGATTAAATCCATACAAAGTCAGAGGAAATTTTCTACAATACTTGGGCTCACTGGAAATCACTGGGAGGTATCACCAAGGGACTGGGGAGGGCAGGGCAGTCTGAATTCCCTCTGTCCTTCAGGTACATCCTACAGACCAGCATGTTGCAAATCCCCGTGTTGCTTGGGGGCAGGAGGAAAGGAATAATAATTTTCAGTAGATTAGTGGCTATTGTATCATCTCACGTTGCTTAATAAGCCTGATGTTACGTGTGAGAGGTAAGCTCCTTAGTGGGAGCAGGGTGCACTGCAATGACCTTCTGTGTGCAGGTCTGTGGAGATGAAAGTTCCCTCCTGAGGTTATGGGCTTGGCTGTGCAGCATGCAGAAACGCTGACTTCAACTTGCTGTCCTGCGCAGATGCTCATCAGTCTATTAATTCTCTCAAAAAAAAAATTTGTAGAAACCTGGTTTTTCTTCCTGTGATTCCACCTAGGAGAAATTTGACTTGGAAATAGAACAGAAATGCTGTGTCATGATTTTTAAAATAAATAAATAAGCGATTGCTATGAAAGGGAGCTCATTGATCCTTAGTCGCTTCATTTATAATTACCCACATATGGAGTCATCCTACCTCATCTTTAAAAAACAAACCTGCCTCTCAGAACCCCACCAGGCAGCTAAAGTGGCTTCTTGTGTCCCTCCCCACCCTGCTCTCCTCAACCTCAAATACTTATAAAATATAAGCGTCCACAATAAGATTATAAGGTGTTGTAAGACTGGAGCCTTTGCTTTCCCGGCTGTTCAGTAAATAGGCTGTGTCTCTTGGATGTGCCCTGAGGCTCAGAAACCTGAGGCCTGCCCACATCGTGAGTTCTACTTTCCTCCTTGCAAAGTGCCTCTCTCAACTGGAGCTGTCGATGCAGCCCTGCAGCCCCTTCCACCCCCCGCCCTGCTAAGAAAAAGCTTTTTTTTTTTGCCCTTTTTTCTTAAGACAGCTGTACGGCTGTAACAAACCTCGAATAGCTACTGGGGTTTTTTTATCACTTGCAGGTAAGGCTAAAACCTGAAATATTCATATGGCACTTGTGGGTACGGGGCACTTGGTACAGGCATGTGGAGCCTCAGGTGCTGCTGGTTTGGCTGTGGTTCTCCCCATGGAGCCAGGAGGGATTGGTGTGTTCCCCCATCCTTGTCCTGAGCTTCTCTGGGGATCACCGTGTCCCCTTGGTGTCTGAGCAGCTCCCCAAGTGTCCAGGGTTGTTCCCCTGGCTGCCAGAGAGCATCCCAGAGAGCATCCCATAGGTGAGTGCTCTGTTGCTGTGTAGTTTGGGGCTGGGCTGCCATCCCAGAGCCCTTCCTGGGGAATCCTGCTCTTTGCTCCTGCACAGGCAGACCTGGCTCTCAGCCTCCTGCAAAGGCACGGGGTGAGCTGGTGCCCAGCTCCCGGGATTTAGCAGCAGAAGGGCATCCCTGTGCTGGCTTTGGGATGCCGCAAGAGGGTGGCTGGCTGTGCATCCCTCTGGCCATGTGTGTTCCCTAGCCCAGGGGCCGTGCCTCTCCTCCCCTCTCCCAGGCAGCATCCGCATCCCTCCCTCCCTTCCCATGGCCAGGCAGGAATGTGATGATCCTGGGGAGAGCTCCCACAGGGAGCTATAATATTATTTTTT
>NW_005054300.1:934832-936325 GCF_000277835.1 Geospiza fortis | reverse complement strand
TGCTAAGTTATTTTAATTTTTTTTTTTTTTTGCATATTGATATTGAGAGAGAGAGCAAACATACATACATGAACAGGCTTAAAAAACACTCAGTGTTTTCAAACCGTGGTCCTTCAAATAAATAAATACAAAAGTTGCCTTGCAGGCCAGCCAGTTCAAAATGCCTGCACTATATTTAGCAACAAGAGCAACATTTTCAGCTATTTGCAGATTTATACAGCTCAGGGCTGCTCTGATGACTCCTTTGTTTCAGCTTTGGGGCTGTGGCATGAAAGTGTGACAGATGCAGATGTGGGAGTGTGGTGTCTGCGGGCTCCCCGCGGCCGTGGGCTGGGTGTGCAGAGCCACCCTCACCTCTCCAAAACAAACCTCTGCCTCAACCACAAGAATCTGGGCATGGGGCACAGTCCCTCCAGGATATGAACTATTGCAGAGCTGCTGGTGCCCTTCTCCCTGGGACAGAGGCCCCTCCAAGCACTGTTTCTACATGGAGTTTTTTTTTAAATTCAATTTTTTTTTTCTTCCCCTCCTTCTTCTTTTCCACCCACACTTAGAGAAGAAGAATGCAGGCTCATGCATGTTGCATTTTCCCCGTGCAACAGAATTTTTTTGTTTGGTTTTTTCCCCCTATACATACATGGAGCAATACATTATTTCAATTTGCTGCTCAAAAAAAGAGTATTTTCCTTTTTTTTTCCTCCCCAATTTGTTAAAACTGGAAGGATTATTTTGTGTTAGTTCATTTTGCTGTTTCATTTTTGTTTCTACTCTTTTCAGCTGAGGGAATGGATATGGCAGTGTAGTTTTTTTGACTGAGGAAAATTTTTCTCTCTGAATAAACAAAAAGCTCCCCTTTCTTCAAAACTTCTAGTAGTGTATTTTGTGCATCTTAAGTCTGCAAGCTATGCCAGCTCAACAAAAGTTACTTATATTTAATGCCTAACGTAAAGGTATTGAAAAGTCAGTGTGCCTTTCTAAAGTAATGCCATGATTTACTTGGATTTTGTTGTAATTTGGCTTATTTTCATTGAGGGTGCCTTTTAAATTGGGGAAAAAATAATGCCTAATGGTGTAAATTCTGGGCCATATTTGTTTTAACATCTTTTTTCTCTGCATCTCCTTTAAAAAAACCCAACATTTTATGTGTTCTTGAGGAACAGTTTGTGTGGCTGATGATTCAGCTAAGAATATTTTTAAAAATACTTCTTTTAAATACCTAAATGCCTATTGCATTGTTTTGGTGGTGCTGGAGGAAACCAGAAAATAAATACGCAGGGTGGCTGCCCAGGAACAAGAGGTGACAGCACAGATTTAGTGAATACTTCATTTGTTTTATTTTGCTTTCATCCCAAATGATTCACTTAGTCCTCCACCTAAATATAATTCTTCCTACTTAGCGAGGAGTCATCTTTCCCTCTGGCCAGATGGGATGTCTTTTCCATGGGCATCCAAAGGCAAGCCTTCCTCATTTCCTCTTCTGATGGACAATTGAG
>NW_005054300.1:922696-934779 GCF_000277835.1 Geospiza fortis | reverse complement strand
CATCGGAGAAGCAACAAGGGCAGTTATTGATGGGGGTTCCAAATCCTGGGAAGGGAACGTTTCTTTCCCAGCTCTCTAGGAGGGATTTGGAAAGAGCCATAATCCTGGGTTGGGAGTAATTTGTTACAGCAAGATGATACTTGAGTGGCAGGAGGATTCTGGCAGAGGCAGCAAGAAGGTTTAATTCAGAGGAGTAGCTGGTCTCACAGAAGGTCAGGCTGACACAAATCCTACCCCAGCCCACAAGTTTTGTTTCTCAGCCAGCACAATTAGCTGAGGGGACTCTCGACCTCTTTTACATCTTTCAAAGACATCTCCACACATCTGAGCTAAAAGATTACTGCAAGGAATGCGGACCAGGATATGATGCAGTGGAAAGTTTTTCTTCCAAGGCCTTTCTGAAAAACAAAACCTCAACAGCAACCTTCCCAGTTTCTCCTAGGAGGTCAGAATATTGCTGGTTCCAGTGTTATCTGCAGGACTTTTTTCCTGAGGTTGCCTTAAGGTTACATTTTTGTGTTAACCTTAAAAAAAAAAAAAAAAAAAAAAAAAGAAAAAACTTGCCACCCCTAGGAAAAGAGAATTTTGCAAGTTCTTCATTTTCATGAAGGCCTGAAACCCTTGGAGCCATCTATTCTGCAGTTACCCCTTGTTGCATTGAAGGCCCAATCACACATGGAAACCACAAGGGAGGCGACAGGAAATTTGGTATGAAATATGCTGGGTTTACTAGAGAGTGGCTCCCAGCAGTTCACCCAGAATTGCTACATCGACAGGAATTTTTGTGGTAGTGATTAGAGTCATGAGTTTCACTTACCCAACAGTGGAAGAAAATATGACTCTTTCAGTAAAACCCTCTTAGGCCATGTTACAATAATGAGCAAACTCCTAAATTTTCCTGTAGCACTTTTACTCAGGGATCTCACCCACCTGTGCCACTCCTTCACAGATACTTCACAAGATCTGAGATGAGAATTTGGATCAAAGAGTGAAGAAACCCCTCCCAGCCAAGATATAATAATAATAATAATAATATATAAGATATATAATATAACCAATAATATTTTATATAACCAATATATAATAATAATAATAAGATATAAGATGTCTTGGAGGCCCCTTTGGAGAGGGACTTGTATTGGAGAGCATCTTTTTACTGTCTTGCCTTTGTCATGCCTCTGCTGGCTTTTGATAGCTGGAGGTGCCAAGCACTTTATAAATCAACCCTTTTTTGGCTGATGGAGGGTAGGTCTAGATTAGGTATTCGGAAGGAATTCTTTCCTGTGAGGGTGGTGAGGGACTGGCACAGGTTGCCCAGAGAAATTGTGGATGCCCCATCCAAGGTCAGGCGCTGAGCAGCCTGGTCTGTGTCCTTGCTCGTGGGAGGAAAGTTGCAACTTTGGATGATCTTCAAGGTCTCATCCAACTCAGACCATTCTATGATTCCATGATGATGCAGGATAAAGTTGTACAAAGACAGGCTTCTTTATGTTTGTAATGTCTGGAGTTTTTTTTTTTTTTTTACTTTCGCACATGCAGTGGAAAATGGTACCAGTTCAGTATCATGGTCATGTAGAGATGAATTTCCTAATGGGCTTCACTACCAGGGTACCTGGTTGATGCTTCCCATAATCAGGAAATACATTCCCATGCTTCCAATTCCATTCCAAACTCCAAGTGGTGGAAGTGAAGGGAAAGATGGGGGCAGATTTGGAGGGCCTCCTTTGCTCCCTGCACAGCTGTGCTGTGCGGTTTTTCTTGCTTTTCCTTTAAAAAAAAAATAAAATTAAGAAGTAGTTGCAAAGCTTGAAGTTCCAGCCCCTCCTTTACAAATAGAGCTATGCTCTTAACAGAGTTGGAAGTTGGAAGGTTTTAAGGGAGGCAAGGTTCCCCTGGAGCAGCTCCTCTATTTGAGTGGAGGTAGCTCAGTGCCATGATCTCTGTCTCTAACATGCTGTCAGATATCTTTACTGCCTTGATTTAAAGGGGAGGAAAGGAATTATATTTTATAGACCATAAAATGCATTCTTGGACTTCATGCAAACGCTAGTTACCAATTGTTCTCTCACTTTCTGGGAGATTGCCAGGATGAGAAATTGTGTGTCTGCACATCAAATTTTTTGGTGAGTCTTAGAGGCTGGTTAATATGTGAGTCTAAGGAAGACAGACCTACAGAAAGACTTTCTTGAGATTTTTTGACTGTCCTAGTCTTCATATAATGGAAACTCAGTACTTAAGTGCAACAGAACAGGTTGCAGAGAAAATTTGGGGAAAGTAGCTTAAAAATGAAGTTGGGTTTTTTATGTTTTAAAGTAGATAAAAATGCTTATTCTTGTTTCTTGACTGAAAGGAATGTTTTTATTTGTACCTTTCTTTTGGAACAGCACTTTGCAGACATCTGAATAGTCCTCAGCCAACCTGCTGGTTTGTGCAGCAAGGATGGTGGGGTCTTTCAAATTTAATGTGAAAAAAGTAATGGTGCTTTCCCAAGCTCCACCCAGGATTGAGAAATACAGCCTGCAGTTACTTTGCAGAGATACCATGTGAACTGCAGAAAGTAATGCTGTACTTCTATGTCACATGAACACTCTTCCTCTTGTAAAGCTAAAAAAATTATTTTAAATTCCTGCAGTAGCTGATTAGCCTTTACTTTGCTTCTTTATGCTTGGTGTCAGTATCGCAGAACTCAACTGTAGCCTACCAACCTTGCCTTCAGTAGAAGCAAAAAACCTGCTTTACTTCAGTGTTTCAGTAGAACTGATGGCAAAAATGCCTTTCATCTATGTCAGAATGAGCAAATAATTATCTATATTTGCTTGAACTTTCATAGGCAATAATTTTTGAGGAAGCTTCTGGTTATTCTCTTTAACTCTCTCCCATGGCAGCCTCCTCTGCACCCTTATCACTGTGCACAGAAAACCCCTGCAAGAGGGGGTGATGCCTGGCAATAGTAATGGTGTGGAGCTGTTACATTGCATCTCTCCTGGGATGCAGGAGAAGAGCTTGGGGAATTCAGGAGAATCCTCAGGAATTCAGAGGATCTGCTCTTTCTGGGACATTCCCACATCTCCAGCCAGGAGAATTGCAGGTGGTGAGGCACCTGTGGAGCTCAGGCTGTTGATTTTTGCCTTGTCCCACGCCAAAATGGGCATCCTCTTTGCCCATCACCTTAGGTGGCTCTGTGCCTTCAGTGGGACAGTTCCAGGTCCCAGGGTTTCTGCCATCAGGACTCCCTCCTTCAGGTGATCTTGGGCTGTCTAATCACTAACACATTGCTCTGACTTTCAGCCAGCGGAGGACTCAGCTGTCTCGTTTTTCTGCCCTAGCAGCACCTCAGCAATGTGACAAAGGCACGGGCAAAATACTGAAATGGGCAACTCAAGGTCCCTGTGTCAGGGACTCCTGTGTATTACTAGAAGGGAAGGAGACAAGGTCACTCAAAGTCTCAATAATAAGAGAATTAAAGGACATTTGAAATTTGGAAGAGCCCTTATGCGCATGTTTCAGTGCAGGAACATAACACCAGCTCCTGGTTTTGTACCACTTTCCCCCATCTATGTATTTTACTTAATAATTTATTTTTGTGGTGTTGCAATAGTTTAAAAGATTATGTTAATAGAATGAAAAGTGGAGATATATGGTAAATACTTCAGTGTTTTGCAATTTTATGCTTTAATTTCTTGAATGCTCTGGGGAAATCTTTTGTGTGGAAAGGATTGGTCTCACTGAAATCAACCTTGCTGCTTTTGTTTTGAGCAGCTCCCCTGTGCCTCATGGCGGTGCATTGCATATTCTGTAGAGGGGCTCAGCATCGTGGGTGGTGTCTATTACTTCTCATACAAAAAATTCCAGACATTGCAGGTCTGCAAGGAATAGGAGGCCTTTTTAAAGTTCCTTCAACAGCCTCCTTCAGTTATTTAAAATAAATCCTTCAGATTTTGCTCTCACACGCACACCTCTACAAACAAGGTGATAACTGAAGACCAGAAATAAGGGGTTGAGGTAAATTAAGCAATGGAGCAGAAGCTGAGGGTCTACAGTTAAATCTTTAGAGGCTTTCCTTCTAATGTAAGTGGAGACACTAATAGGTGACAGACCTTTCTTCGTAGGTACCAAGATGAGTATCCTCTTGCAACTTTTTTTTTTGTCTGTAGAGAGGCTATTATGGCCTTTGTTCCTTATTGGCCTCCCCATAAATATCAGCTCTCCCCTCAGCATTGTGATCCCTATGTTGCTACTGGATTATCTCTGGTTAAAATTTGTCTAGATGCTCCCTCCCAGAAATGCTTCTAACTAAATACTGCAGAAGCTCCTGACCTTGAAGTTGACATCCAGGTGTGTACTTCC
Source organism: Geospiza fortis (assembly GCF_000277835.1). Lineage (NCBI taxonomy): Eukaryota > Metazoa > Chordata > Aves > Passeriformes > Thraupidae > Geospiza > Geospiza fortis. The sequence continues at coordinate 930,432 of NW_005054300.1, read as the reverse complement.
ATGTGACTCTACAATGCTGGCCAAGGGAGGGACTGACCCCAAAACTAGGATCAGGAATATTTCTATTTGAGATCCAGGGAGAAAGTGCAGACTTTGAGGTGTGATCCAGTGGTTAGGGAGGTATTGGAGACCAGTGACATCAAGCTGACTCCAGGAGCCCTGCTCCTGCTTGTTTCAGTTCCTGGGAGCTAATAAGCACCAGCTGCAGGAAACCTGAGCTGGAAAGCATTGTGCAGCTTTCCTTCTGTTTGAAAATATGGCCTTTTCTTCCCCCTTACTGTGTTTATGTTTTTATATGTTGAAGAACATCACTTGTAGGGCAGTCTAGCAGTGAAAACAATAGTGTGACAGGGGGACAGGTCCAGGTTGGACACCGGTGCAGGAAACACCTGTGAGCTCAGTGCCATCCTTTCCTCCACGGCTGCACCACTGTGAGCCCTGCCCCGGCCTGTGGGGCAGCTGCTGGCCCTGAGTTAGAGCTTCCAGCAAACTCTTCAAGTGCTGGATGTGAAGTTCAGCTGCTTTGGACCAAGTCTGCTGTGAAAACTTGGGGAATGATGTTTGTTTGCCCAGGCAGAGCTCAGGAAGGTGGCTGCTTTGGGGGGTGGCTGTGCAGAGCTGCTCCCAGCAGGTCTGTGCTCTGCAGGACCCTCTGGTTGTAGATGGGAGGTGTGGATGTGTAGGAAGGTTCTTGGGGGTTTTTTTGTTCCTTTCTACAGTAAAAATCTGGGCCATTCAAATCATTTGCCTTTTCCCTTGTGCTGACAATTTAACAGCCTTTTTAAAAGCTTTGGTTTCTCTCAAGTATGCTTGCCCCAAACTTGTTTTAATTCTTGTGTGGAGGCCTGGAGCTTAACAATTATTTTGCTTAAGCTCTCCGAGACTTGCCATAAAACTTTATTTTTTTTTTAAATGCACACATGCTAATGATCCCCATCAGATCATATTGTTAAACAGGGAATAAAGTACTTGCACCACGATGACATTATTTTAAAAAAATGTTAAAAGCAGGCCAGCAGAGCCCATTTCAACAGTTTTGTTCTGAACCAATTTGCACAGATTTGTTAGAGTTAATTTGTTGGAAAGTTCAGTGTTTGCACAGGCAAGTCCTGATTTCCACACTGAGACACAAGAAGCAGGAGAGCAGCAAGTGGGTGTCCAGCCTTTGCAGGAGTGGGCTGGTGGGAGCTTTCCCTCCCTCTTACCCCTCTGCCCCCTCCCAGCTGCCTGGTGCAGGAATGTAAAAGCAGCGTCAGAAGGCTGGGAAAGTCGGCTTTGGAGTTTTGTGGACTCCTTGCAAATCAGAGGAACTGTCTGGCTCAAATCTGCATTTAGGGCCAAGAGAAGAGGATTTCCTGCTATTTAGTTGCTTGAGGAAGGAAAGGATTTACCTCTCTGCTGTAGCAGGACTTAATTTTTCTCCTGTTTAATAAGAATATCATAGCGTAGGGCAGCAGCAGTAAACCTTCGAGAGCAATCAGGGCTCTCCCTCCTCTTCCCCGAGGTGATGCAACTCCCCCCTGCCCAAGCATCCTCCTGTCACAGCTCCCAGCCCCAGCAAGGGCCTGGCATGTCCCTGCACTGTGAAAGAGAGAGTTGTGGAGGGGGTGGCTGCCGCGCTCGGCCACCATCTGGATCCAGTTAGCTCTCTCGGCAGTAGGGCTGAGTCTCATTTCCTCCAACCAGTAATGTTATATAGGCAGTGATCCTGTTCTGCCCTAACATAATTGAAAATTATGTGTATTGTAGACTCGCAGCGCTGAAATGTAGACTTGTAAAAATCTGTGGCTCAGGTAGCCTGTGGAGATTGAATTTGGCACACAATGAGGCTTTTATGTAAAGTAAGAATTATAAGCCACCACATCAATATTGTGTTACAGGCATGACAATTCTTGGATGAGGAGGCCTTGAGTCAGGCTCGTCACCTTAAACAATGCTAATATTTCATACTTTATCAACAGGGCTGGCATTTTGAAGCCAGCAAACATTTTTTTGCTTTTGCAAACATCCTGCTGTTGAAGGTGTGGGTTCACTAGCTTGACGTGGGCATTGGCTGTGGGCTCTGGCCCCCTCTGCTTATCTGACAGACAGAACATCTCACCCTTAGCGGGGCTGGGAGGCTGCTCTGGATCCTGGCCACTTGGTAGAGCTCATGGAAGTTGCTTTATCGACCCTTGTGCTTTACTGCTTTCCCTTGGGTGTGGTTATTTGATTTTATTTTGTCTCCCACTGGTGTGTTATCCACTGGTAGAAATGGAAGCTGTCCATGTCTGTGCTTGTGTGCAAAACTGAGCCCTCTGGGTTTGGACTGTTCCTGCTGGGCTTCATGTGCATGTCCAAAAGAAGCTGTTTGTGCTTTAGCCTTTGCACTGAAAGACTTCTTGGATCCTCTTTGCCAGGGGTGGGTAAGAGAAGGGCTTTACTGACAGTCCAGACTAAGGGTTTTGAAAGGAGGAAAAAAAGTGTAACAGTAAGATCTTCTGAAACGTTCATCTTGCCCTTAGGTCAGCCTGGTGTAGGAGCTGAAACCGTGTGCTGAAAGCACGGGCTGTTGTGGAATAGAGGTGGAGTGGGAGCAGCCATGCCTTCTTGCTCTGTTTCTTCTAATGGAATTTATTGCTAGTAAAAAACAGCACAACTGGCAGTCCTGAAGGCTTTGTAATCCCTGCAATAATTACTGACTGGATGGGGTCTGCTGTGAGCTCACCCCTGCTGCTTGTCAATGCCTCTGTCTGCCCTTGGGGCAGTCTCAGAGAAGCCCACGTGTTTCTCAGCCTGTGTTTTAGGACAGCTGCTGACCTGAGCTCCTCACAGGCTGCCATGGTTGTACACATATTCCAGGGTTGCTTGTGACTGTGGAGTGGTCATGGAAAAATGAAGGTGATGAGTTTATTTTTGTGGGTAATGGCTTGGTGTCTGTTTCCTGGAAATCCACAGTTTGAGCTGTCATGTTCTTGTAGAGGTTTCAGCTGTGGCAGTGGTAGCTTCTTGCTCTCCAAAAACCATTGTGAACTTTGAAGCAGAGTCATGCACACATCCTGTGAGGACGTTTTCCTTGGAAGAAGGGAAAAATACTTCACTGATTGTCTGGAAAACCTGAGGAAGCCAAAAGTAACTGTGACCCATCAGGACCCATTCTGGAAATTCATGCACCTCTCTAGTTGGTGGTGTTTTGACTGCTGTCTAAGAAAACTGGTGGACTTTTGAAAATGTAGCAGTTTACTTGTTTAATAGTGCCATCTGAAAATCTGCAATGTATCAGACTTCCCCTCAAGTTTAAAAGTTGGCTCTCAGTTGGCTTAGGCTTTGGGTCCAAATTCTACACACTTGGGCCGCATTTTTATGCACTTTTTTTAAACCACAAAGGGTTAGAAAGGTGCTTTAACATCATCTCAACTTTAAAATTTATGTTGTGGTCACATATACTGAAGAGCAGGGATTTGATGCAAGTGATCAAATATCTGGAGACTTACAATTGAGTGGTAAGAGTTAGAAATATTGCTTATCGGTAGTCTAGTTCTGGTTTGTTTGGGTTTTATTTCTTGTTTTTAAGAAGTGCTGAAACATCCTGGTCCACATTGCACAAATCCCAAATGCGAACATGAATAAAAACAAGACTTCTTGGAACTTGTGGAACTCATATGGGGCACAAATCCAGAGTATGGGTTTGTTTATTTGCATTCCAGTAGCTCGGAAAACTCCAGCCCTCCAAGTGATGGGAATTGGTAACACATTCTCCTGCTGGCTTCTGCTTTTTGGGCACCTCAGTGCCCAGAGCCTTGCAGCAAACAGGCCCTGCATGTGAGCAAATGTTTTGCATACGTGAGCAAATGTGATAGATAGTGATGTGCTGAAAGCATGGAACCAGATCTCCTTCCTTCCTCCGTGGAGATTCAGATACAGCTTCCGCTGCTCGCCTGGACTGCTGGGGCTGCTTGTGCATGCTGCTTCTTCAAGATTACTCTTACTTTTAAAAAAAAAAAAAAAAAGAAAGGAAGGAATGGGTAAACATAACTATTTCTCTAGTAGGTATTTTCTAGGAATAGATCTGTCAGGTCAAGCAGCATGTAGTGCTGAATAGGAGCTTCTGCAGTGGCCTGATCTATGTGTGCAGCTGCTTTTCTTAGTTCTGGGAGGGGGCTGAATGTATGTGGCTGTGCACATTTCTTCCAGCATGATACAGGGCTTTTAGAAGTCTCTTCTTAACCTGCGCTAACTGGGACAGCACACAGCAGCGTGCAGAGAGAAAAGCCTGGGCTGAAATTATATTTAGATGTACAGCGCAGAAGTTTGTTTGGGATAACTAATTTCTCTGTGGACCTGCTTTTGTTCAGAATGGAGCACTTCTGGTGCAGTGAGCTGAAGCTTTTCTTGCTTTTGAGTCAGTGCCCCCATGTGTTGCAGAGGTGGCCCCTGTGTGTGTCCACCCTGTCTGCTGGTGGCAGTGCCAAGAGAGTGGCTGTCCCTGAGCCGGGGTTGTGTGACAGAAGCAAGAAGAAGATCCATGGTGTCTTCCAGAAATGGTGAAAAGTAGAGAAAATAGGTGCTAAGACCCAGCAGTGCTGAGTCTTTTTGGCATAGTGCTCTGTCTTTAGGGCTCGTACAGCACTGGGGAGTTGGAGCAGTTGACTTGGTACATTTGTTGAAAGAAGGCTGACAGACGACCCATTCAGTAATGAGATCATATTCTTAATTCATGATATGTTTTTCCCTCTCCTGACACTGATATCCACCTTTTCCCTTGTCCCATCCTCTCCATGGTTATGCTATTTTGTTTCTTTGTGAGTTTTATGCTACTTCTAGATTTGCTGTGATCAGTAAAATTAATGTAATACTGTCTTTGCAATGTGGTTTTTTTTCTTATTCCTGAACTGTAACAAAGTGGTACGAAATTGTTAGTTCTGCACAGATTTTTGTATCCACAAACATGTAAGGTTGTCTTAATTTTTTGTTTCAGTTCCTTGCATAAGTTTTAATTTATACTTTTTTATCCATGTTACCTAAGATTTGTTTGTTTTTTTTTTTTTTGCCGTTCTTTTCTGAACTCATTTTTCTTTTCCCATTTTTGTTTCCTCCATCCAGTATCTGCAGATGAAATGGCCACTGCTTGATGTTCAGGCAGGGAGCCTTCAGAGTAGACAAGCCCTCAAGGATGCTAGGTCTCCATCTCCAGCACACATTGTTGTAAGTAAACACAGAAAGATGTTCTTCCTTTGTTTAAAAAAAAAAAAAGCATTTGACATTAATGGCAATGGTTGTCATCAGTTTTCTTTTACACAGACCAAAGGAGAAATACCTCAAAACAAACAAATCCCTAACAAGCCTGTGGTAAAGGGAGGGAATACTTTTGTTATCACTGGGCTGAAATGATGAAATTATCATCCATGCGCCTTGCAGGAGACCAGAGAGTCAAAAATACTCTAAATTTACACACTGCAGAATTATGTAGGGGCAGTGGAGTCCAGTCAGGCTGGTTTACACATCTGACAGTGTTGAAGTGAAGAGAGTGAAGAGACTGTCTGGAAAGCTTAACCTTAAGAGTGCCTTAGAAAAATTAAAACCAAGCCTATGTCCTTTATCTAAAGAAATCTTTTCTTATTGTAAAATCCTGGGTGAGAGTTTGAGAAATGATCAGGATTTTTACCTGGGTGAAGGCTCAAAAGAGCCAAGTTCAACAAAACACATGTTCCTTTGTGTTGTGATGACTTCTCATTTAGTATAAACATTGTTATCAAATGTTTACTGCTACCTGCAAAATATAAACTCTCTTTGTAATGAATAGTATTTTAAAAAATACTGTTATTTATTAACTTCTAACTTAAATTTTCAATTATTGGTTAATTTTTCTTGTGCTTCTGTTGTGAAAACAATGTTGAATTTGCAATCTTCAGTATAAATTTACATGAGAGTGCTTTGGGGGTTTATTTTACTTTCTAAAATAGCATCCATAGAGATCTAGAAGGAAACTGTTTATGTGGTGATTTGCAAGAGCAGAGATATGCAATGGTCCATCCTCACCCACAGCCAGTGTCAGTGCCATTTATTGTTAAGGAGCATCTTAGCTCTGACTATTCATCTGGGACATTTACCTCTGGAGAGAATGGCATGTACTGGGTTAGAATATTTCTTCCGAAAAAAATTCAGCATCAAGTTTAATGTGATTTTTAAAAAACCTTTTTTTACAACTATTGGATGATAAGGTAAATGCCAGGAAAAGAAACTGGTCATTCTTTACTTTCTGCTCTGTAGTCTAGAGCTGACACAGCTGGTAGATCATCCAAGGCACACACTGGCTTTTCTAGAAATCTCAAATCATGCTAAACATTTTGAGGTGCTTCTTTTTCCATTGTTGTCTCTTTAAACTGATCATTGTCAGCTCATTGTGATGAGTGTCATAGTTCTTTATTCAAAAGAAAAAAAGGATTTCTTATGTTTTAGAATCCATAGCTTCTAAACCATCCTTCAAATCATCAGAGAGCAATTGGAACAAGACTGGTATCTGCCCAGTTGATATCTAGTGCTGGCTGCTTCACTTTTCCAGAATTACTTTGCTTTTCCTTCCTGTCCACTTGGGCTGTCACTGGAGGAAGAGATCAAAGAAAAGATGTCTGGCTGCTTAATCAGAAATCTACAGTCATCAAAACCTGCCATCATCTCACTCCTAATAAGAAATGAGCTAGAGAAACTTTCTTATTCTAATTCTTTTCTTTTGACTGCTGTGCCGAGGGACTGACACTGAACGTTCCCGTGGCTCTGGCATGGTGGAGTGGTGGTGAGGTCAAGCTGAGTGGTCAACAAAATATACAAAAAGGGTTCAAAAATCACAATCATTTTGGAAAACGAAGAGAAACCTGCTTCCAGGGAGGCTGAGGTTGATCTGCTTTGTGTTTTGACCATTTATGGGGTTCTTATGGATCTCTTTAAAAGCTGTTTCACTCTGCTATTCAATAAAAAGCATATTTACCATAGCAACCACTTAGGCCATGAGGAACATATACTACCTCCGAGATGGAGGCCACCTTCCCAAAGAGCCACAGCTGGCATTTGTTAATGTTTATTTCTAGCAGCAAACTGTTTTGCCTTGTTCTGTTAAAATATATAAATAAGGGGCAGCTTTTTCCACCCGTTTTCCTGGCACCGACCCCAGGCCACATTAATTTTGTGGAGTGAAAATGGTCTTTTTTTTTTTTGGTAAATAAAGTTAGAGCGGGTAATGGCATTTGGGGGAGATAAAGTGGCTGCAGATGCCAGTTGGCCTGGGATGTGTCAGGCATCTCTGGTGTCCCCGTGGCTGCTGCTGTGCCTGCCCACAGCACCTGGGACCTGGCTGCTCTTGCACAGGGCTCTATATCCACTTCTGTCTGCATTTGTGAAAGCACAGTTCATCTTTTTGTGGAACAGTGATGGGTATTTCATGGGCATCCTGATGTTTCTGTGCAAGTGTAACATGTAGGGATAGAAACTGGTTCTCTACCCTGGTTGCTGTGTTTAGTCTACCCATCAAGTGTACCCATGCCAGTTTTTCATCTTCAAATCAGTTGGGCTGCCCTGAAGATCTGTAGGAAAATGCTAACACCTGCAAATCACTTCTTATCTTTCCCCTATCTCTGAAATCAGGATTTGAGGCTAATCTTCATAGCTGGATTACAAAGAGAGGAAAGGAGAGTGTGGTGGCTTGTTGGGTTTCCCTCCCTCTTTTTATTTCCTTTTTTTTCTTCCCACTTTCTTTCCCCCCC